>NC_072385.2:65389230-65709230 GCF_028885625.2 Pongo pygmaeus | reverse complement strand
TCCTGGGGTCACTGTATTCTGACTGCAGCTGTGGAGAATTGTTGAATTCCATTCTCCATGTTGCCCTAAAAGCATTTCCAAGAGGTTCAGAGAAAGCTGGGTGCGCTTTGGTAAACTGAAAACTATTTGTGACAAACCATCCATCACCACCTCTCCACATTTACCATCAGAAAGAGGCAGGGGCCATAGGGGCAGAAGGCCAGACCCAAGTCAGAAGGGGACACTCCCATTTCCAGTTGCCCGTCTTTCTGGACAAACCTAGAATAATGCATGTCTCTTTGTGTCCTTACCAAGGATGTTTTAGAAGAGAAAAGAAAGATGAAAAAGCTGCAAACATTTCTGTTTGCCATACACCTGCTTCTCAAGAATTGTAAGAATCTGTGAAGTTAAAATAGAAAGTTCTTCCTGTGAACATTATTTCATAAATGCTAATTATGACACCGTATTTACTTTAATACCTGCCCACTATAATTACCTCCAAGCGGAGACATTTGTTAAGAATCATTGTTATTTGACTACTTTTTCTCTCATTATTCAGTCTTATAATGCAGAAATATTAATATTACTGCAATCCTTCCTCATATTTGTAGAACGCATTTCTTGGGAGAGGAGAGTAGTGAGGAAGAAAGGAAGATGATAATGTTTAACAACAAAAAAGCCAGAATTTATTACTCCATTAATATCAAGTTCAAAACTAGGCAAGACCAAAGTGTAATGTTTAGGGCTGACTGCTAAGGTGACAAGCCGGGAAGTGATTGCCACAAAGCTTAGGAGAGGGGTTAATTTTCCAATTTTCCAGGGAGCTGGAGAGGATAGTGATAGGTAGAAGCATGACACAGTAAATGAAACTTTGAAGTACAGGTCATGTTCTATTTCTTGACCTGGGTGGCAGTTATGTGAGCATTTATTTTGTGGTCCATTTTTGAATAATGAGATTTTGTTTTGTGCACCTTTTCATTTGTTAGTTTATTTCACAATAAATACCATTAAAAAAAATGGAAGGATGTATCTCAGCCACTAGCCCCTTCTCTTATATGAAACCGTATTTGATTGTTTCCCCTGTCAAGTTCCCAGTGACAGGGACAACTCAAAGAAAGGCATTCTGATGCCTATTTGCACAAGCTAGTCTCATGAAGTGCCCCCCAAGTATTTTTTAAAGCAAGAAGACCCTTCAAAGAGACACTTATAGGGAGGTAGCAGTATATAAAACACACAAGTGGAGCTATGCTGTTATAATCAATTGCAGGCCTGGGCCCACCCATCCTGGTTCCTCTTCCAACTCTACTGTATCCCCAAAGGCATTTTTGTGAGCTCTCTTGGGTTCTTTAGAATACAGTTTAAAACCCCAGATCTAACGAATACCCAGTCATTACCTACAAATAACCTAGAGGCCAGGAAAGCAGTCAGGGGAACTGGGACACGGGACAGATAAGTCTTAATGTGAGAATTAAGGTCAGGAACATTTATGTGTCAGGTGGTGAGGGACTTGGCGTGGGACTCAGGGCAGCTGGAGAGCACTGGGTGCCAGCCACTGGGTGAGGGCTGGCGTGCCGAACAGAGACCGATGCCTGAGTCTAAGCTGTGCAAATGAGCGTGAAAATGTGTCCAGTCAGTTAAAGTGAACACAGCTTCCAGAGGTCCCTGAGGAGTCCTGCTAATGGTGGGCGTGGCAGGCACCACAGAAGGCCTGTAGGGAAAAACCTGGGGTCACGCAGACCTTTTTGTAGCTTTCAAATAACAAGTAAACAATGTCTGTCCCATGTCTCAGTGAAACCAAAAAAACAAAATAGCTGTGAGTTTTCAGTAGGGGCACGTCCTAGAGAAGAAGGTCTGCCGTTACAGGTCGACACTCTCCTTCCCTCCCCTCTCCTTTACTGAAATGAAACTAAGAGAGATTTTTTAAAATGTATTAAGTGGTCTTCTACCATTCTCCAAGCAGAAAAGAAAGAGGAATGTTTCACGTTGGTCTTTGTTTCGGTCTGTTCAGGCTGCTACAGCAAAATACCATAGACTAGATAGCTTCTAAATAACAGAAATTTCTCACAGTTTTGGAGGCTGTAAGTCCAAGATCAAGGTGCCAGCATTTCTGGTGTCTATGAGGCCCATTGCCTGGTTCTCTCTGTGCCCTCACATGGCAGAAGGAGTGAGCTAGCACTCTGAGGTCTCTTTTATAAGGGGACTAATCCCATTCATGTGGGCTCTACCCTCAGGACCTAATTATCTCCCAACGGCCTCACCACCTAATACCATTACATTGGGGGTTAAGATTTCAACATATGAATTTGAGAGAGACACAGACATTCACACCACAGCAACCTTTAAGCTAGAAGGCTTTTCAAACCAGATATCTCCACACTGAAAATTCCTGTTGCTTTGGGCTGGGCTCAGTTTTGTGTTGTTTGGCTTTTCTCAAATCAAGAAAGGCCAAGCAGGAAAAGGTGAGCACATCTGCTCAGCTCTCCAGATCACAGGCAAGCATTTTTCCAGTCCATCCATCCCCAACTCCACACCACCCAACCAGTATACCTCTAATCAGCTCTGAGGGCAGGTGCCCTTTTCCATCTGCTAATAACTTCTGGTGGCTAAACGTAGGGTGGGCCCACGTACAGTATTTGGAAAACATAAGTGTTCAATAAATATTATGTAGCAGTAGTAACAGTAGTAGGAGTGGTATTTGTAAGGAGCCATTGAACTGCTAAGCTTCCCTGGAGCCCTCCAGCCTGCCCTATTAACAATGAGAATATGGGTAGGAATTGCTGCAATCCCTGGCAAACACAGTATTGAGAGCAGAGGACTTACTAAATCTGTAACTAAATCACTTGGTATTTGAGGATCCATAAAGTGTTACAGTTGATAAGTACCATGCTGGCCTCTGTCTGATGTGAAGCCAGTTAAGAATCAGAAGCCCCTGGCCAGGTGCAGTGGCTTACACCTGTAGTTCCAGCATTTTGGGAAGCCGAGGTAGGCAGATCATTTGAGGTTAGGAGTTCAAGACCAGCCTGGGCAACATGGCGAAACCTCATCTCTACTAAAAATACAAAAATTAGCCAGGTCTGGTGGCGGGTGCCTGTAATCCCAGCTACTGGGGAGGCTGAGGCAGGAGAATCTCTTGAACCTGGGAGGCCAGTGTTGCAGTGAGCCGAGATCACACCACTGCACTCCAGCCTGGGTGACACAGTGAGACTCTGTCTCCAAGAATAAAAAATAACCAATGTCCCCACATAACTTTTACTTATATAGGTTATATCCATCATCTTTCCCATGTTAGAAATAAATAGGAAGAAATATTTTAAGTATTTATTTGAAAATAATAGGCCCATTCATGTTAGCATATATAGCATTTTTATAAAAATAACTATGTTTACCAAAATAAAATAAATTAGTGAGACTAGTAGGCCCATTCCTACCAGGAACCAGCAGCATGGACTCTCTAACCAGAAACCTAAAGCTAGGCCTGGTTTTACTATTTGCCTTTTAGCCTGAAGATCATAAAGGTGTCTATCTTCTTACTTGATCATTTTTCCAGTTTATTTATTTTTTCTTCTTTCTGTTACAATTCCCCAGAACACCCCCCACCCCCAAGCAATACTATTAGCAATCCCTTAGTGAACCTTGCCTAAAATGGTACATGATTAAATAGATGGATGGATAGATGCTAGATAGATACATAGATAATAGATACATAAATGATAGGTGGAGAGAGATGATACACACATACATGCATACATATATGCATACATAGACAATAGGTTGATAAATTTATTTTTACCTAAATGGGGGTATGCTGTGCATACTGGCCTGCCCCATTGCTTTTTATCCTTAACAATGTATCTTGGAGATTATGTCATAAGAGCACATGTAAATCTACCTCTCCTTTTCTCCCCCTAATTTACTTTGTCTCATTCCCCTCCCTAGTGGAACTTCGCTAGATGAATTTCACTTACATCTTTCTCTTATACACTTCCCCTGCATCCTGATCTTCTTCCTTTTAAAGCTCATCGTACTCTGTGATGAGAAGCAGTCATGTGATGCTGACACTTGCTACATGCCAGGCAACATTTTAAGATTTTGTATTAACTCATTTAACTTTTGCAGTGATCCCATAAGTTAGATACCAGTAGGGTCTGTGACCTTCCAAGGGCCACACAGCTAGAAGTAACAGACTGGATTCAAACCCAGGCACTGTGGCATCAGAGTCCATGCTCCTTGTCACTGTGATATGCTTCCCTCAGTACTGCTCTGATGCAGTAAGTACTCGATGTCTTTCTCACCAGACCAGAGGGTAAGGGGTTGTTGACATTGTCCACTATCAAATCCCCTAACAGGCATTTCATAAATATTTGGGAATTGAATGCCAGTAATGATACCACATTCTAGAGGCTCCCTACTATGGGTCACTGTGCTAAGCATTCCACATATATTATCTCACTTAACCCAGCAACTCCAGGAAATCCTTTTCCCACAGTTATCCAAACCTTACAGATGAGGAAAATGAAGAGGTATTATACCTAGTAAATTAGAGAGGCAGATTTGAACCCAGGTCCATTTGAATTTAAAGCATGCACTTAACCTCTACACCAGATCAGCCACTCTCTCTGAGAGCCACCAACCTCCTCCCCTCCTGGAATCCCACCTTCACAGGATGCTGAACACCCAAACCAGCTCTAGAGCAAAAGCTCCTGCAGCAAACTTGCTACAGTTCCTACTATTCTAGAAAAAAAGGTGCCAAAGTTGTTATTATTATTATTAAAGAAGTGTCTCTCCCTACCCAGAGCTGCATTAGCACCCAAGGCAGTTAAATTGTAATGCATCATAAGGCACTAAATATCATCTCAATTGTCACAACACATTCACGTCCTTGAAAAGTGAAAAGGGTACAAGCTTGCCACTCAGCCAGTCTTAGTACTTAATGTCTTGAAATTGGCGAAGAGAGGAAAATCCTAGAAAGACTTTCTTTGGGGTAAATCTAACTGGCACACATTTACTGCAAATCCAATAGACTAGTTTCTCCATCTAACATAATTTATCTTGAAACACCACAGGTGGCCTATATTAAGAACAGCACTGGCCCTGCCACAGGACTGGCAATGCCACGGTCTCACACTGCCCTCTGCAGTCTGGCTGCGGTCTTCACAATGCTCCCTCAACCTGCCCAACTGTCACAGCTTGGGATGTCCTACACATACCTCCAGTCCTTCAGGTAGAATCACTACCTACCTTTAGTCTGGAGACCAAAAATAAAATACCACTTAACTTAGTGCTTACACAGGTGCATTTACAGCCATGATTCATCCCTCTAGGGCTGGTGTGTGTGAAAAGCACACTTTTGGGGGCTCATTCATAACACTCTTTTCCAATAAGAGGATTAAATTAGGAAGACATTACCCAGATTGGTCTCATTTACTCACCCTAGTCTCCCCGAAGCCCTTTCTTTCTACAATACAGTATGCAACCCCTAAGGAGAAGGCAGGTGCCATCGAGGTCAAAAATACATTGGGTGAAGAGCAAAATAATCCAAAGGAAAGAAAGACAATGCTCTGCAGACTAAACCTATTATCCAAGAAGAAAAATCTTTAACAGATGTATATGCTGAAGGAAGACCAAATATCTGTCCTAAAACCCAAAATACATACATTCATGAAGACTGTTTTAAAATCTTTTATCTAGGATATATTTTAATATATTTGTATATATAAATGCATATGTGTATATATATGTATGTGTTGGGTATGTGTATATGTATGTGTACGTGTGTGTGTAGGTTTATGCGTATATATATATATTCTCCTAGAAAACTTCTTGGGTTGGCTGGAAAAGAGCTATTGTATTTCGACATGCAAGAAAGGTAGTATGGGCTGGGTGTGGTGGCTCACACCAGTAATCCCAGCACTTTGGGAGGCCGAGGCAGGCAGATCACTTGAGGTCAGGAGTTTGAGACTAGCATGGCCAACATGGTGAAACCCCATCTCTACTAAAAATACAAAAATTAGCTCGGTGTGGTGGCAGGCACCTGAAATCCCAGCTACTTGGGAGGCTGAAGCAGGAGAATGGCTTGAAACCTGGAGGCGGAGGTTGCAGAGTGACAAGATCATGCCACTGAGCTCCAGCCTAGGCAACAGAGTAAGACTCCATCTCAAAACAAACAAACAAACACACGCACACACACACACAAAGATAGCATAAACCTTCTTGGCAAACTTAACACCAACCTGCCAGATATTCTTATAAATGTCCTATCCTCCATGCCACCCCCACTCTCCACAGACACAGACACAGACACACACACACCCCTTGCACATGCCTGTGTTGCATTCTGCAAGGCCCTCTATGAGAGAGCTTTTCTGGGAAACTACCTTTAAACCACAGGCAAACAACCAGTTCCACACCATTCTATGTCAGGTTGTCGGGCACTTTCTTAACTGAGCTTTTAATCCAAAGTTCTTTTTTTTTTTTCTTTTTTCACTACAAAGTTAGAAGAAAAACAAATGAGAGTCTGCTGGGGGTTGGGAGGAGATCTTCACCTGGAACGAGAGAGAAGACAATGCCCAAGTTTGCAACCTTCAGGATGGGATCAAAAGGGTCCTATGAAAGGGTGGGAAATATTCCAGAGTTGCGGATCAAGGGAGGGCTCCCGTCAGTATCCAAGGCTCTTCAATCTCTGTCCAAAACCAACGTCTCATCCTCTCAAGCTTTCAAGCTCCAACCCAGGTCTCCCCAGCACAGTTACACTGTTTCCTGGACGCCTCTCCCTTCTCTAGCATCCACTTGTGCATTCCCCAGCCCTTCCTGTCCTTCAAGATGTAGACAAAACCCCTCTTTAGTGAAGATTTGGGTGACCACTCCAGCAAGATCTGTTCTGCCTGAGGGCAGTCCTTGTTTGCCTTTTGCTGCACACATGGAGATCGCACTGTCTAGGGAGCTCCTCATAGGCATGCCCTTCATCTCACTAACTAGACTGCATGTTGCCTGAGGCTGGGCATTGGGTACTTCACGTGCTGACTGCTTGGTTCCCTGGCTCACACTGGCTGGGTCAGCCAGGGCTCCACGGAGCAGCCGCAGATCTGCTCTAAGTAGCGATCATCATGTCCAGCACGATTCCAGGCATTTTCTGGGCACTCGGTACACTTTAATTAAATGAATGAACAAAACACTGGCAGGAAAAAAAATGGAGAGTGACTGCCTGAGTTCACATATGCTAGGAAATATGTCAGTCCACTGATAAACTCCAGCTAGTCAGCAAAGGGAAAAGATACTGAGAGGCCAATTTAAAATGATTTGATAGCTTTGCCCATTGCTCCTTATTGTACAATCACAGTCATAAAGGCTAGTCCAATCATTCGTAATTTAAACACACATGCACACACAATCACTCCATTGGCAGAAACAGATCTCTCTGGAGTTTCCAAAATGTCAGTACCTCCCCACATTACCAGAATCTTTGAAGCTCCCAAGGGAGAGGCATTGGAGGAAGGTTGTTTTTTCAGAGTCAGATCTTTTAGTAGGACAATACCACCCAGTAGGTTGAGAGAGGGCACCATTTACAATTTATTCCAAATAGTGAAGTCTGTGCCCTTTGTTTCCCAATACGAAAGCCTTCCTCTGATTCTAAGGAGAACATTCCACTCTCACCTTCCAATGTTCCCCTTTCTATTCTGATTTAAAAGCAAATAAACAAATAGAAGCACAGAAAAGAAAGGAAAAATAAAAGACCACTAATAGCCCCTGGTGTCCAGCCAGGTTTTCCAAACATCCTCTGGAGAGCGTCCATTTTAGGGACGAGATTCTAGTTTGCCTCAGCTCTTCCGCATTCATGCTACCTTTAGAGGGAAAATCCTAGGACACAGGTGAGAAGGTGTGGGGCCTTTTAGGGTTTTCTTGGATTTCTGTTTTAATTTTGTCAAAGAAGACCAAAGAGCCCTGGAAATTTTACTCTCTGCCTCCTGTTAACCACACATATTTATCCGGAGCTGCAGGAGGAGCTGTTCTATTCATTTTGCCCTTTGGGTCAACTGATGGATATGGTCACCCAAGGTCTTAGATTAAAGCATCGTGTCAGATCATCCAAACTGTCCAGCACTTGGAGCAGCTGCAATAAGCTACTTTTTACAATGTCAATAATTTAAAGGGGAAAAAATGTTTTTCAGAGAGATTCCATTGCTTCAGAATCACAAATGGAATTATACCATGTTTCAACCTGACAGCCCCACATGTCAGCAGGAGAGAAGAGCTAAAACTTTTGTCAACATCCAAATCCATTATTTTATTATTAAGCTACATGGATTTGCACATCACCAAGGGATATCTATTCCCAGTTCCATTTGTTGTAGGCTGTATTAGTAACCAAGTTAGCACATACAGAAAGAAAGAGAGAAAGACAAAGAGATAGAGACAGAGAGAGCGAGAGACAGCGAGGAAGGAAGGAAGGGAAGGAGGCAGGGAGGGAGAGAAAGAGAAAGACGAAGGAAGGAAGGAAGGGAGAGAAAGAGGAGGAAAAGGAGAAAGGAGAGAAAGAAGGGAGGAAGATTTATTACAAGAATTATTTTAGGGTGGGGTGTCTCTCCAAATTCAAAGCCAAAAATATGCAGCCAGACTTGAGAAATGACTGAATGACTGAAACTACAGGCAGGAAAATAATTGGAAACCCAGGAAACAATTTTTCTACTACATTCTCTCTCCCTCCCTCCCTCTCTTTCTTTCTCTCTCTTCCTTTCTCTTTCTTGCCTCTCTCCCTTTCTCTCTCTCCTCTCTCCTTCTCTCCCTTTCTCTCTCTCTCCTTTCCTCTCTCCCCCCGCCTCTTCCTCTCCTCCACCTGCCCATTCTCTCACCTCTCTTCCTCTATCTCCATGACAACACATGGCTCAGTCTGTTCCAAATGTCCACACACGGTCCCATCAGACATGGGTTGGAGAGTGGGGTCATAGTCATGTGGTCAAACACGGCCATTACTCTCACAGATTGAGAAGTTCTGGCCATCGAACTGAGCAGACTTCTGAAAAGATACCGACCACATTAACAATTTCAAGCTATTGGAGGATGAGGACATAGTATATAAATTAGAAATTACTCTAAAACTAAGTGTATCTTACCCATATCTAGACCATGGCAATTAGGAATTTATTCAATGTATTACACATTGAAACATTATAATGGTGACTACAAGTTGCATTTAACATTCATGAATATATCCCAGAATCAGCCTTATAAGAAGGAGCAGGTAATATTTGTGTGGGGATATTTGAGGGAGCCCATGAAGGGGAAAGGATTGTCCTGAACAAATAAGAAGGGCTAGAAGGGAGTGAAAGTGAGAAGAAACCACTATAAAAGGAGGTAACCGTCATAGTCTGAAAAGTAAACTACTTTATTTTAAAATCCTTCTGGAAAACTATAATGCTATTATGTGTCAAAAAGCCGTAAGTAATCATAGCCTGCAGATTTATCTCAATATTTCTCCAAAAAGGAAAGAATGTATGGTATGAAGATATTCATTGTAGTATTTTATGATAATGAAAAATCCTAAACATTCTGAGCACCCAAGGATAAGGAAACAGATTAGCAAATTATGGTATATCCACTTATAAGATTGTACATTCACTGAAAATGATCATTATAAAAACTAGGTGGTAAGTTGGAGAAAATGCCCATCAAAAAATGCTAACCTAAAAAAAAGCAAGTTATGAAATTATATGAACGTTAACATTAAACATATATTAAATATGTTTCTGTGGAACAAATAAATCCTTATAATTGAAAATATTTGTATGACAGTCTCTATTTTAGTGACTTTGTATGACAGTACCATAGTATTTAGAAAATTATTTTCTAATTTACAAGCAGTGAGCCCTGCTGGTTCCTCATCTTCAGCCTTCAGTCTTCACCTAGCATACGTCTTTTGCTCAGAAATGTAACTTCCAGTAACAAGCTGAAATTCCTGCTTCCCAGGAAAACCCACTGAAACCCAAACTCCCAGGACAGCATCTCCTCCTCCACTACAAGCCGCCTGCCTCTATGTTCATCCTACCTTTAGACAACTTGGACCGTTCAGAAACCAAAATGGATGGATTCCTGGAAGCTCTGACCCAACCAAGAAAGAAGCCAGACACCCCCAGCAGCAGATAGTTTAGTCTTACAGTTTTTATTTATTTTCTCTACACACCAGGAGAGGTTAGCTGATCAACTGGTGGGGAAGGGGGGGTTGGGGGCTGGCCTTCTCTGCTTAAGAAAATGTCTGTTTGGCAGTGCGGCATTCACACGGGCGAAATGTCACATCTTTTATGCCACCGGTCCAGGGGAAGCCCTGCCAGGGGACATTTTATCAGTGTAATTAACACAAAGGCCCCCTTCTGTCTTAAAAACACAAGCCTTGGGGACACCATAAGATGAACTGGCCATTGTTTCTGCACAGCACAAAAACTCCTTCCCCCACTCCCACCCCTCCATCCCATTTATGGGGTTTCATTAAGGCCCACGGGTGTCCCTAACTTATTTATTTAGGAAACACTGTTATTGTCTTAATGTAAACAGAACTCAAGATCAGTTGACAGTTAGAATGGTCCAGCAGAAAGGTTTTCAAAGGCGCCTCCTTGGAAAGGGGTCTCTCCATTCAGCCCCCAGTTCCTGTATCATACTGCCAGCACTGTTCACAAAATAAACAAATGTTTGTTTTACAACATGGCAAAGGGGGCTCCCATTCAATGCTGGCCAGATATGAAAACAAACTTTCACATATAAGGGCTTTTGATACACATGACTTACTTGGATGACAAGGGGCTCGGCTGGGGAGTGCTTAAAGCTTATTAATATTGCACAAAAGACTTTTGTTTATCATTTCGCCGGACTGCCTGGGAATCACAAGACTCAAGCCGCCACCCGGCTGGTGTCCTCGCATTTCAGCAGCCGTAACGTGTGGAGATTGCGAAAGCACTGCTGGTTTGAAGCCAAAAACAAACTCTCCACAGACCCAGGTGAAAGAACTCCAAACTGCCGGCCTCTGAGAACCAGACTTGGAATTTAATAAGAGTGAAGGGCCAAGAGCTCCCCCTACGGGTAGAAAAAAAATTGATGCCTTGAACCTGCCTGTTTGCAAGGGGGTAACTTCCAGAAAACATGGAACCCACAGCCTGACATTTCTTCTAGGGACATTCCTTCTTCTATTCAAAAAGCCTGGGTCTCTGGAGAACAACTTTTCCTTTTTCTAGTTGACCAGCTCTATTCCCAGAACGTCTAATGAGACATTAGCACTCTAAACACTCATGATCAAAAATCAGTCCTTTAAAAAATAATAATAATAATCAGTTATTTAGGCACTGGTTTGTTAAACTGGGAAGGGAATAGAGTAAATCAGATACGATCTCTGTCCTCTAGACTTACTCTGTCCAATACAGGGGTCATCAGCCACGAGTGGCTATTGGCCACTTAAAATGTGACTAGTCCAAATTGGGATATTCTGTAAAAAAAAAAAAAAAAAAAAGTATAAAATATCTTATTGATTTTTCCACATTGACCACATGTTGAAATGATAGGATTTGGGATAAATTGGGGTAAATTAAAGATATTAAAGTCAATTTCACCTTTTTTAATGTGGCTGCAGAAAATTTTAAATTATGCATCATACACATTAGATATTTCTACTGGACAGTGCTATCTAGACAGTTATATAATTATTAAGGCTTGTAAAAAAAATAGTGAAATCTTTAGCCCATGATATTAGTGATTTGTGCCAGCTGAGTTGATTTTTTTCTTAAGTACATTTATTCAATTCATTTACCAGAATCTCCTGAAAAAAGGGGAAAGTTAAAAAAAAAAATACATACACACTATGGCAGGCTTCCCTGCAAATTTTAGTTTGTTTTACTTGAATCTCAGCAAAATGGAAGTAAAGACTAGGGTTTGGGTTAAGGTCACATATGTTGGGGGAAAAAAAAAAAAGGTTTCAAAAGGAAATATGTATTTTATCTTTACAAACCCCTTCCTTCTGGCTATACTCTTTGTGTATTTAACCACAAGTAATTCCAAGAGGAAAAAATTCCTTCTACCAGAACCATCTTGCAAATTTGTTTTCAGGTCATTAGACAGAAGACATTTACTTTTTCCCTCCTCTCACAACTTCACCTACCTACTCAATCCCAGTTTTTAAGCAAATTTGGGATATGTAAGATAAATAGGATTATGTGAGTAATATGTGGCCCTAAATATAGTCAGACCACCAACTTACCGTAGCATTTAGACAACCCACTGAAAACTCACTAATGGTGGCAACGTTGCCATCCTAATTTCTGAATTCAGTTTAAATTGCACCAGCAGCTGCCTTTGATAAACATACTCAGATCTGGCCCACGACCACCAAACCCACCCACCCATAAGAGGAAGACCAGCAGAGAATTTTCCTCTTCCCTGGGTCTGCTGTCTCAGATCTGTCCTGCTTATTTTGGTCCCAGGAATGTGCCAAGATACCACTGAAAGATTAACTACCTCTTTGAAGAGACAGCAATTCAAGGATTATAGGAACCTTTCTGAAATTTCTCCCTGAAATTTAGCCTTAAAATCACGTCAAAAGTGGGTATAGCTCTACAAGGCCCACAGGCAAATGTCAAGAGGATGCTCCTATAATATAAAGACATAGTGAGCCAACAAGTGCCTGGTGCCCTCTAGGCCTCTTCCAGTACAGGGTATTGCTAAGCCAAAGGTGGAATAGATTAGCACAGCAAATTGCAACATTCATCTTTGAGATTACAGATGAAACTACTAGAGGAAAAAAAAACTCAAGCAAACAAGGATTTCGGTCACAAGTTGGAACAAATATGGGCTCCTGCTGAATAGCTACACAGAGAAAAATTTGGAGTTGTACCCAAGACCCCCATCATTCTCCCCACAGACAGAAATGATGGCTCTGGGAAAGAGAGGCTGCAATCCCACCACATGAACTGTAGATCTGGGCTATGGTATTTGGAGGGCACTGGAGTGGGACAGGATATTCACCAAAGATATTTACTAGTATGATTTTCCATCTGGCCTTATTATTCTGGCATGGCTGCCAGCACCTTATAATCCCAGCATTGTATTCGCAAGCAATTCCTCTGCTCATTAGCAGAAGCTGAGTCCAACTCTGCTCTTGTAGGGGCTTGTGAATCAGCATAGACCAACAGACAGTGTTTCCAGGAGCTAGCTGCAAAGAAACAAGGACGCTACTCATTGAGGGGAAGGCATCTGTATCAGTTAGGAATTGCATTTGACTGTTAGTAGCAGGGACTGGATATAACAGTGATTAAATAAATGTGCTTCCTCCTCGTGTGAAGGAAGTCCTGAGCAAGGCAGTTCAGGAGGACATGGCAGTGCTGGAGTGTCAGGATCCTTCTATCTTTATGCTCCATCACAGTTAGCACATGGTTTCCATCTGCAACATTGTCTCATGGTCTAAGATGGCTGTTGGCTGGGCCTCCAGTAGTCACATTTATATCCAGGCATGAAGCAGAAAAAAATGGGAAGAACAAAAGGAAGTACATGTCAGCTATTGTTCCCTTCTCAAGCTTTCCTGGACATCCCACTGAGCCACTTCTTAATTTAATTTGCTAACTTCTAGCTACAAGAGAAACTGAGCACATTGTCCCTCAAATAAAATCCAGTTCCTGTTATAAAAGAACAATAGGAAGAATAAAATGAATATCAGGTTGATCCCTGGGTTGCTTCAGAATCACGCAAAGACATCTGTAAAGGAGACTTACTTCCAGCTTAGAATGTTTATTTCAGCCTTGACAACCACATTAACAATAAGCATCACAACCACTGGGTCACAGTACACTCTCGGGACCTCTGCCTTTGGTTGGATGGAGGAATTCTTTAAGATTATTTGAAACTTGTGCTATCTCTCCATAAAGTTCCTCCATAGGAATGACATTTTTCCTGGGTCACATCACTGTCAACATTTACAACAGTCATCATCTGTGAACTTGATAAAGAAATTAAGTCCCATTACTGGGTTAAGATTCAACTGTCTCACTCTGTTGAACATAGTGTGACTAAAATCAAACAAAGTGCTAAACAAGTGGCCAATGTACAAATACAAAAAGTGACATGGGCAACTGCCACATCTAACCAGATCATATCGACCCTGATTTGTCACGATCACCTGGATATGTCAAGTGAAAGTAGCAGTTTGGTTGTAGGGTACTGGAGAATAATAAAGTACCACGTATAAGGAGGTATTTAATAAAAGGAATTGGATTATAATAATGAAGATATGAATCATGATGATAAGTGGATGATAAATTACTTTAACTCTTCACTCCATGGGCACATGCCCACAGAGTGGGATCTTCAATTTATATGGATCCCTTTAATTTCTACTACACTTCACAGTTTTCAGGCAATTTTATCTCATCTATGCCTCAAAACTCGGAAGGACAGACATTATTAATAGTAGCGTTTTTAAACTGATGGGATAGAAGCTCAAAAATAGCAAGTGACCTATTCAAGTTGTCACGGTGGATAAAGGCAGAAAGCCAGCACTAAAACCCCACCCTTGCCTGTAGGCTGGGACTCTGAATTATACCTCTCGAGCAGAACACATAAGCTTTAAACTACTTTACGTCTTTGAACCCTAATGTTATTTCTTGAAAATTTTAAGGTCTTTAAATGAATGGGTTATGTCTTTTTTGTCACTGAATTTGCCTGTGTGCAGAACAGAACCTTGTATACAATAGAAGAAACTCTCAATGTTTATTAAAGATAATGCTATATGGACTCAGCATATGGTGAGATCAGCAACATCTATTAGCATAAGAAGGGGCTGGAAAAAATGAAAGTGAGCCTAACCTCAGTCTACCAAGAACACAAGGACACTGTCTCTACCTGTGGTGTCTGGATCTTGGGTGGGAGAGGGCGATCAAAATTTGATCTCAGTGTGCCAGAGTTATTTTATCCATAACATAAGGAGATAGGACTGGAAAATTTCTGTGAGACCCTTCATTATCAGAATGCCATGATTCTAATTGCCACTTGAAAGTTCCTGAGAAAATAACCATGTAAATGGCAGAGAGATAAGGTACTACAGTTCAAATCTTCTCTGGTTCTTTATGAAAAGCTTTAAGTCCCAAAATATCTGCTCTGCCTTTTCTTAATAAGTTGTGCCCATGCAAATCCCTATTCTCTCAACATAAGCACAATCACCAAAAAAGAGAGACAGCTACACCCTAGTGAGAAGCTCTACAAATACACTCTCTGGAGGTCTCCCTGTCAGGTTCCTACTTCCACCTACACCCTTTATCTCTAAGTCTCTGCCATCACTGATGCCGAAAGACATTTTTTTTAAGGTAGGATCTTCTAAATCCAGAGCTCTGTAAATCCTTGCCCCAGATCTGAGCAAACTAATTCTTTAGGTTAAACCCAATCTTTCTATCTCTCCAGAAATGCGGGAGAACCAAAGAATCAAAACTCAAGAATTCCCATGGCCTCTGTGTTAAAAATAGCCATGTCTTCAAAAGATTCTGACGTCAGATTCCAAATCCCAATTCTCAGTCCATCCCATTGAATCATCCATCATTTAAAATGTAAGAAAATTTTGACACAGGTCTTTCCTGCCTCAGTGGTCAACCCAACCCAGCAAAAGCCTCACACAGCATTCTATCCTCCAAGTCATGTTTTGGCTGATGGCCCACGGAAATCCCCTTTTAAGGAAAAAGAGAAGAAAACTAAAAATAAGAGAGTAGTCAGCCACTCTCATACCACCCTTGAAATAAATCACCAATGCCCAGAATTCCCTCTTCTTCTTCTCTAGTTTTAGATAACTATGTATTACAGTGGGAGATGATGATGATGACATTGATGACAATGATGATGATGTGAGCAATAACAATGAACATTTTTGAACCTTATCTACACTGTCCTAAGTGCTACAGATTTATTTTTTCCATTTAATCTTAACTTTCTCCAGTAGAATTATTAAACCTGTTAGTTTCCTCATTTCACAGACAAGGCAACTGAGAATTAGAGAAGTTAAGTAACTTGTCCATTGCTCTGGAGCTGAAAGACAGAATTCAGACCCAGGTATGTTTGATTCTAAATCCTCCAAACATTTGACTTTCCTACTTCTCAGAGATGGAAGGCAATAGTGAAACTGAGGGGATTGTGCAGAGCCAGGAGAGGGTGTAGAAGAAGACTTTCAGGCGTGAGAGCTGCAGAAACAGGATCGCATCAGAAGCTACCCCTAAGAAGGAGAGGATAAGCACGGGAATGCCATTTAGACAATTATTCTTAAACCAGATTAAACCCTGAAAATCCATTAAATTGGAAGCATCACTCTCATTTTTTTATAACCAAATTTAAGAATGCCAACTTTTGGGGAAATTCCATAATTTGCAGATACTGAAATAGTAACAATAACAACTAAAAACACCAATTTCCTTTCTTTCTTTTACCACCTGTGGACCTTATGGGGTAAGGGGCAGATGGTAAATTTGGGGGGAGGCTAGTCTATTTTGAATGTTTATTTACAAGGCTACATTCATGCCATCCACCAAACACCATCTGCTGGGCTATTTCTTCCATGAAACTAGAGCATTTTGTTCCATAGCAAATAAAAGTGCGACCAGAATTCTATCAGCATGCTGTGTTTGGGAGAGCACCAACACTTTTCAAAACCAGCTTTAATCTTTCTCCAAGTCCGATGCAAAGAAGGCTCCCCTAAGAACAGTAACCCAGTCAACACATTCATTCATTCATTCGCAAACTCACTTTGAAATAAAGCTGGCCCGCGTGGGCCAGCCAAATGTGGAAAGCTAATTTTACAACATGAACTGTTTTCACCCTGGGCCAAGAGACAAGTATAGGCACCATATGACCTGGGTCTGATTTAGTAGTATCTCGGGACTCAGAAACATGAGGGTATTTCAGTAAGGAGCCCCCACCCTTTCTATCCCCCCCCACCCCAACCATCCACTAAAGCTTCCAAAGAATGTCTTTCATGTTTGTTGCATTCACTTCACAACGTGCTCCTGGTGCCTGTCCTTGAATTCTCGGCTCATTGCTCCTGAATCAAGGGAAGTCAAGTTTAATCTTTCAAAATGGGAGCCAGCAGTGGGTAAGCACATCAGCAGCAGGGCAGGAAAATTCACCCCCATCTACTTTTTGTAAAACTCTAAGTCCTGTTTGTTATTCTTAAGAGATGGAAGGCAATGTAGTTTAGAGAAGAAGAGCCTTGGATTCAGAATCAGGAGACCTCAGTTTTACTTCTAGCTCTGCCACTGACAAGCTGTGTGGATTTAGTAAATCATTTAATGTCTCTGGCCCCTGGGTTGGTCATTTATAAAATGAGGAGGTGGCACTATAATAAATACCTCACACTAAGACTAGAGCTTGTATTGATGCAAGTTAAGAAGCAAAACCTGCACAAAGTGAGTGTGGCAGCTGCAGGGTGAATGAGGAGGGGATGGCCCTCCCAAGAATTTATAGTTCTTCATGAATATGTAACCTAAAGAAGAAACTCCAGAATATCAGAGTGAGCTTTACATAAGCACAGACCATGTTGCATGGTTCCTAGTTTTGTGGCCACTCCAATAGTGGTGTGGGAAGTGAGCTTAGGAAAGTAGAACAGTGCAACGGTTAGGAACCAAGTCTTTGGAGTGGTTCTAGACCTGGATTCTGTCCCCTACATCCTCCATGACCATGGCCTGTTACTTATTTCTTAAGCCTTAACCTCTGCATCTGTGCAATGGGATAATGATATCTACTTCTGGTGGTATACTCACACTGGCTCACAAAAGCCAATGGTAAAATTCTGTGGCATTTTACCAGCTGGTTGGCACCACATTGGTGGTTTGAAATAAGCTGTGGTGGGAGTATTTGCCACAAAAGTCAGCCAATGCTACAAATCCAGGCATCTCCCCTGCTACTCATCCAGAGCTGGGTATTAAACATTTACCATCACACCACTGCCTACCTCTCAGCACTGTTGTAAAGATGAAGTGAGGTGATGTACACAAAGTGTTTAACACAATGTTTGGTGCATGGCAAGAAATGGGAGCTATTATTATTGTAGCTATTAGTGACTCAGGGATGCCCTCTGTCTTTTCATTTCTTGCTACTCTTACCACTCTTAAGCCAGATCTTATGCTACTTTCTGGAGATCCAGAGAGCATGCCCCTGCAGTTAAAGGCTCTTCTACCCAACTCTTATTTGCTTGCAGCCTCTCATTCAACAGATGTGAATTGAATACTTACTCTGCACCCAATCTGGCACCAGGCACTGCAGATACAAACACGATTGAATAAAACTTGCCCCTGGATTTGAGAAGTTCACAAACCCTTTGATGGACAGGATACAACTGAGTCTGTGAAGGGTACCTTTTACCAACAATGTGGAAATCAAAGGAAGGCAAAAGCTGTTCCCAATGGCACAAACCCTTCTGCCACCTGGCATGCCAAGGCCTTGGAAGCAAGAAGCCTCCAGGGTAACTTTAGGTGCAAAGTGAAACCACCTTCTTTAAGATGACATAATTATTAGGACTACAGGCACTCAATTACCTCTCCTCCTCTCCCTGTCCTGATGGCATTACCCTACAATTCGCAACATTCTTCCCCACTGGCTATGATGGTTGCATGTATGCCGCCTGGAAACCAGAAACGTGTAACATCAAGTCTGGCCCCTCGCCAAATTTCTACGGGGCATTAGTAACAAACTGGTGAAGCTCATTAAAAAAAGAGAGAGAAACCTATAACCATTAAAAGTCCATTAAGCAGCCTGTCATTTTGTAGAGCTAAATAGCCCACAGTAATCAAAAGCATATGAACCCCAGCTGGGATACCCAGTGAATTGTTTCAATTTAGGGGAGAATTCATCAAGAAAGATTGTTCTTGGGATTGGGTTGATTTTTCTCCTTCAGTTCCCGGCCCCACGTTCCATTATAATTAAAGTGATTGATGCACCTCCCAGACAGAGGTGAGCAGTGACCACCAGAGCCAAAACATCTGCTCCTTCCAAGCAAACAGTTAATACGGAACTTGAGTCAAAAGGCACGTAATTTGAGGTTACCCTTCCACTGTCAATTAGGTATGGCACAGTCAACTCTTTGCTGTCTGACTGGGTAACATCTGGGTTATCTGTGAAATTTCTCTTTCCAACCATAGAAGGACTTTTATCCATACCCAGGTTAAGGTCAATAAACAAAGAGCTAAGTCTGAGGCCAAGAAGTGATGATCCCTAGAATGGGAGATAGAAGATCCATCCATCAATTAATGAAATGTCTTCCTGTCCACTGATGGACATTTGTTAATTTCAGAAATACAGATTCAATCTTTCCAATTTACCACAATCCCTCTACCTCTTTTCATCAGCTCCCCAGCCCTGCAAGGTGTACCCTGGCACCACTCCATTGCTCATTAGCGCCTCCACAGGTGGATGACCACACGCTGAGGAAGGAGGTAAAACTCAAACAGGAGGTTTATGAAAGCACATTAGCAGTTTTGGCTCTGACATAAGAATAGTGAGAAATGAGAGAAAATCTATGACTCAACACAGGTTTAGGAGGTAACTATAAGAATTACTGCTCCATGCTCATCTACTCTACCATGACACTAGATGAAAGCAAAATGTTGACAAAAAATGAAAAAACTAAGATGATGTTCAAATTCAAAAGGACAGGTGAATCTGAGAGCAATCACTGTTCCCTTCAGATATTTTTACTATCTTTGCTTTTTATTTTAACTTTTCCCCAAAAGACTCAAAAGTTTAATTTAAAAAAAAAAAAAAGTAGGCTGGGAATGGTGGCTCATGCCTGTAATCCCAGCACTTTGGGAGGCTGAGGCAGGAAAATTGCTTCAGCTCAGGAGTTCAAGACCAGCCTGGGCAACATAGTGAGACCTCGCCTCTACTAAAACTCAAAAAAAGAAAAATTAGCCAGGAGTAGTGACCCATGCCTGTAGTCTCAGCTACTTGGGAAGCTGAAGCAGAAGTATTGCTTGAGCCCAGGAGTTCAAGGCTGCAGTGAGCCATGATCACGCCACTGCACTCCAGCCTGGGCAACAGAACAAGACCCTGTCTCAAACAACAACAACAAAGTCATGCTTAGTATAATCAACACTCCTCCATCCAAAGCTACTCCAAAATCGTCTAGTAATTTGGTATATCACTTATTTATATTGATCCTTTTAGAGTCTTGAACTGTTAAATTTCTGCTTGTGTCCATCTCCCATCATTGACTGTATGTTTCTCAAGGGCAGGGACATCTTTTTCCCTGTGTCTTATAGCATCTTCTTAATAGAATTCTTGCAACTCAGAGTCCCTCACTAAATATTGATGGAGTGATCTTTCAGTGTTGCCAGGCTCAGCATTCCAATCTCTCAGGGACTGCCTGTACTAAATTCACCAAGCACTTAATGAGCTCCCGTGCTGTCCACACAAACTCATTTGTCTTGGGAATGAAAACAAATCGATGCCCCCTTTATGCACTGAATTTGCTTAAGCATACATTGCAGATGATACATACATATGGTGTGCACAAAAGTAAATGCTCCTGCACCAGGCAGAGGCCCTCTAGCCTCTTCTCGGCTTCCCTATCCAAATTCTGCCCACCCTACAAGGCTGAGCTGTTCCCCAACTTCCACTAACAAGCCTTCACAGAACACCAGCTTAAGGATCTCTAGCTCCAAACAAGCAGCAGGCCTGGAACACAGTGAGTATCATGAAAATATGAGCAAGAGAGTTAATGAGCAACACGAGGCATGGGTGGACAAGGTGGGACCAAGTTGAATGGAGTGAGAATGAGGTTGGAAAGTTGACTCCCAGATACAAAGTGAGGCGAACTCTTCACCCAGACCAGTGGAAGCACAGCACATCCTTCCCCCATCACTCCCCATGGAACACCTTAAGTTCAGGAATCAGGGGTGATGTGGCCTATTGCTGGACGGGAGAAGTCTCTGACCCTTATGTTCTTTCTTCCTTGGATGTCCAATGGTGAAGGAAAAATAAACATACAAAAGGCCATAAATCCCCTTGCAAAAATAAAGGCTCCTTTTTAATGCCCAATAGTTAATGGCTTAAGTTAAATTCCAGACCCCTGCAAAAAAATTTGTAAGACCCCTTCCACCTCATTGCTGCCTTGACTCCCACCCCTTCCAGAGGCAGGAAGGTTGCTAGGCTTTCTCTGGGTGGTTGATGAACATCTTTAGGGGGTGCCTATGTCCATATTAATGGCATTAAAACAAACACACATTTTCAGATCATTTTGAAAACTATCCTGGGACACAGAATCCACTTTCCCCTCCCTAGAGTGTTTTCTCCCAAGTCCACAGTTGTCTGCACAGTAACATTTTTGCCTGTATAACAACTCATTTTGTTTTCAACTGCCTGTGTCCTGTGGCACTCAGGAGGTCCTGTTCTAAGAGAGGCAAGACTCTACCCTGTTCTGTTGCTAGCACAGGCTGTTCATGGCATCCCCTCCTCTGTCCAAAATCCTCCTTCTCGTGTGTCTTTGTCTCTGCAGGTGACCTGGCTGTTTAGGACAGTAAGGAAAATACGGTAGCAGAAGTCATGAGGAGAGCTGCTTCTGCTTTCAGCCTTTCAGCTCAGCTCCTTGCTAGCTGAGTGTCTTTGGCTCTCTGGACCTTTTCATGATCTGTAAAAAGAAAGAGCTACGCTACATCATCTCTAAGTCCTTCCAAGCCCTGGCTTCAACCATCCTCACTACTCATTTTGTTACTTTCCACCGCCAATTCTCTTGCTCTGCCCCACCTATCTATGTCAAGGGAAACACCATGCCTGCTCCTTTGTAACCCTCATCTCCTACCTACATCCTGGGGTCTTTCTCTACTGCCTCCTCCATAGTTACCTCTACCCCCACCTTCAGTATCTCCCTCTCATTTAATTCATCCCCTCTGGCTATCCACATGCTCAGATTTCTTCTCATCCAAAACCAAACAAGCAACCTCATTTGACCATACTACCCAGTCATTCTCTTGAGCTTCTCACCATCAACCTTCTTGATTGAATGTCCTCTGCTGACATCTCCAGCCAGTTCCTCATCATCCACTCACTCCTCAGCCCCTTGCAAGCTGACATCTGCTTCTCACTACTCTATCCTCTCAAGATTTACCAGTGGTTGCTTCATCATCAGGACTGTTCTTCGAATACTACACTGTCATAGATCCAATTCTCCAGAAGCAGAGCCTGAGATGACAATTCATAAGCAAGTGGTCTATGAAAGCAGTGCCCTTGGGAGCTGGGGAGCAGGGCAGTGCAGGGGAAGAAGCCAAGCAAAGTCCTGCCAGGGAGCTCTAGTGTGTAAATTACACCTCAGAGTTGTCCCAACCTAAGGCAAGGGAGCTGGACTTTCACACTCCCCCAGAGGCAGTCATGGGCTAAGGGCTCAGATAGGAGGTCGGGAGGTAAACTCCAGGCACTTCCTCCTCTCTGTACTCACCAGCCAAATCACTCCAGTAGCCTGGAGGCAGGCAGGCTTCACAAGAAGAGTCGCAGGTGTAGTCAATTGAAGCCAAAAACACCACAAGGCTGGGCAAAGGACAGCCAGAAATACTAAAGGAGATCCAAGGGAAATTCATGGTACACCAGCAGTGTCCGTTACCACATGCTTTCTGTCTTTCTGCAGTGTTTGACAGTGTCAAACATGCTCCCTTTTGAAATTTCCTCACCTTGGTTTTGTGAAAAGAGGACACCCCTGTCTTGCTGCTCCTCTCTTAACTCTGCTTTTTTTTTGCTTTTTCCCCATTTCCCTCCCAGCTGCCCCCATATCTCTATTTTGGTCATGTAGTGACTCATCTAGCTTTACAGCTTTAATTATCACATCTAAAATCACTCACTCCCAAATTCCAACTCTGAATGAACTTTCTACTTGGATGTCCACCCAGCACTCCAAAACCAATATGCCCCAAAAATGGAATTATATTTCTTCTTCTGTGACTTAACCCTCAATTTAATTTCCCTATCTGAGCACATTTCTGAGCTATAACCCAAGGAAACAACTTTCACTCCTGTCTTTTCCTTGTCCTCATGCCCAAGCAGACCTGAATTTCCTCACATCTTTCATTTCCTTCCCATTTCCTGTGTCACCATCTTCGTTCAGGCCTTTATTGACTCTTGAGCATATTTTCTAAGCAACTTTTGAATAGGTTTCCCTGCCTCTCCCTGCTCCAAGTCATCCTCCACCTACTGCTAAATTAATCTTCCAAAAGTAATACCATGATCTTGTAACTTCTGCCACCCTACATTTCAACCCTTCATTTGTTTTATTGTAGTAGAGACTTCTAATACTCACCTATTCTGACTTCATTCTCCAGCCCTCTTGTAGTTGCATAGAACCTTGCAATGAGTTTCAGATTGGGCTGTGAGTGAAAGGAACAATACCACTTCTGGACCAAGGCATTTAGAAGCAAGCATGCGTTCTCCAGGCTCTCTTTTCCCTGCTGTGGTGACCCTGGAAACCAAGTGTTGAGATGGTAGAGCCAAAGATGGAAGCACCTGGATCCCTGAATCACCATATGGAGGATGGCCTGCTGTCAGCCTGGAGAGTAGTCTCACTGATGTTAGAGTTTGTGTGTGCTAGAAGTAAGCTATAGTATGAAAATATTCTGAAAATACTTTCGCTTTTTTATTTGTTTTTACTGCCAAATAGCCTGACTTGTCCTGGCAAATATAGTAATTTTTTCCTACTACCCTGAAGTCTAGATTATTTAGTTTTGTATCCAAATTTCTTTAGAACTGACCCACATTTCCTTCCAGGTTCTTCTCTCTTTTATTTCCCTAAAACCATTCTGCCCTATCATACCTTGGCCATTAGCCTTTCACAATTCTTCTTGACACTTACTTGTCTCCATTACCTACCCGTCTCCACCCTCCACGTGCACACACACAGCTCCACTCCAAAATTCAGCCTGTCCACTGTCTAGCCTCCCTTCAAGGTCTACAACAAGGATCGACAGATCACAGCCCGTAGGCAAAATCCAGCCCTCCACCTGTTTTGTAAATAAAAATTTTATTGAAACACAGCCATGCCACAACCAGAGAGTTGAGAAGCCACAGCTGAGACCACCTAGTCCACAAAGCCTAAAATCTTTACTATCTAGATATTGATTTAAAAAAAAAAATTTTACTGACCTCTGTCTAGAATATCATCTCTCCTGTCCCCAAGCTTCCACCTTCCCCACAGGTCACTGCTCAGAAGTGATTCTCCCCTTGTCTGCATTCCCGCAGTGCCTAGCTTTATGTCTCCTGGATGTCAGACTAGCGGTAAGATCCCATGTCATCTTCCCTACTCCACTCTAAGCACCAGGGATGGCAGGGCATGTTTCCTTTTTCTTTTGGGTTCTCAGTGTCCAGCACCTTGGCTCATAACATTAATAGTAAGTATTCAGTGGCTGCTAGAAGAAAACACAGACAACTCCTGAGACCTACAATGTATGAATGAGAAAAGAACAGGCAAGAAAAAGAACTCTACAAATTACAGTGCTAGAATTCGAACACAGGGACTTTGTATTTCAAACTCAGCAAACCCTGCTATATAAATTAAAGTTGATGTTCATATAATTATTGCGGGACATTAAGCAATACCAAGTCTTCATAAAATATATGTTTGCTTTTAACTTGAATAGTTTTGCTTTCCAATATGAACAATATGTAAATGACCTTTAAAAGCAATGAATTAAAGTGTCAGACCCCACTCACAATTTTAAACAGTGCTCTTTTATTTCAGATCCTATGGCAAACTGGAAATAACCATAAACAAGAAGGTGAATGGTTTCTTATAGCTAATACAATTAATTTCACAGCATTTGAAAAAAAAACTTCGTTTGCTTTTAAATGCTATTTTACAGATTGTTTCCATCATCACTATAAGCTACATTTTTTTAAAATTCTAACATTTATAAAGTACACAGAACTTCATAAAGACCCCATTTTCTGAATCACTTCCATGTGTAAAAGGACCCAGCCTAGTCATACCTTTCTTCTCCAGATACTCACACCATTGCCAGGCAAGGTGCCTTCATCTCTGTGCCTGGCTTTGATCAAAACAAGGACTCTGGCCACCCTGGTCTGCAGAACACCCAGGAGGGAAAATTGTTTTGATAACTAAGCTGCTTCTTTCATGTCAGCCAAAGATTATAGAAGATTCTGCTAAAAAATATTGGGAGCTGAGACACATGTTCCTTGTTCAAAACCTCATCTAGTCATTGCTCAGCAAGGCATCACAAAGGAATGACCATTGCGAGGAGTGGCCGAGGATCAGTTTTCTGTCATCAGCTTTCATAGCTGTAAAAAGGCAAGACCCAAGCTCATGAGAGAAGTGTTGCCCAAAATCTGGACTGATACTGATTCACAGTTACCAGGGTAGGATAAGTATGAAAGTGACAGAAAGCATTTAGAAACTTTATAGCAATTCAGCATCCCCAGGACATCCAAACTGCATGATTTTGTATTTTACTGATTATCAATCTGCAACCTATTTGAATTTTCTTAAATATTCCTTTGCCACACAGGGTTTGAGAAGCACTGCCTTGGAGAGACGAGTATATATAATCCAGTGCACCTTCCACACCCACAAGATGGTCCCTACTGGACAGAATTTGGATTTCTCGTTTCCTGACTTTGCTTCTGTCTACAGAAAGCTCATGCAATGAAATGGGGTGCTCTAGGACGAAAGACCCAAACCCACTCTTCATCCCATCACCCCAACCCCATCCCCGCAAGGGTAAGTTGAGCAAGGAAAGTGTGTCCTTTCCACTGGCTAATAATCTGTCAAAAAGCAAGAAGGAAAAAAAGGGGGCAACCATGAGGAGAGGATTTCTCAGGAGGGCTCAGCCCCATCACAGGCACATGTTGGACCCATAGTGGATCTGTACGTTTCTAGCACACAGACAATCATCTTTGTCATGTCTCCTCTGCGGACATAAATGCTGCCTCAAACCCTGTGTTATCTTCAAACTATTTGCATTCTTTTTCCATAGTAGGAGACTTCATGTTTCAAGAGTGGATTTTTCTCCAGGACTTTTTACCTAATTCATTCCAGGACCAAACTATTCCAGGATACACTCAACCTTCAGGGGGAAAAAAAATGGATTAAAAATAAAATTCATTCATCCATGGACTCCACAAGAAACACTCCTGGAAAAGAGGAGGCATCAGCAGAGATGTATCTAACCAATTAATAAGACTTGCCTATCAGAAGAAAAATGAAAACCCAGCCAGGAATTTGCATAAGCCCCCAGTCCAAACAGGAGAGAGATGAGAATGAATTATTTAAACCAGAAAGCAGAAGTTAACACCTGTTAATGACTCGTTTGTTGGCTCACAAGCTGTTAACACTCAGACACACTGGTCGTTAAATGTGGTCATTACTTATTTCAATGAAAAATTTATTAGAGCCCCCATCTGAAGATTTAATGGAAAGGCAACCCTCACCCTGCACACCTGGTATACCCCAAGGAGGCTGGGAGCAGGTTTCTTCTAGCTGCTATGTCTGGATAAAAAAATAAGTACTAATAATCATCATCATGGCCATTCTGTTGCATCAATTACCTATTTCCTTCAGCAATCAGAATGTTAGATGAGTTCTGATTCACAGCTTGATACCTAATAAGGACCACTTGAATCTTCATTACTTTGTAGGACCATTATGGTTAAGTGGGTCTGTTCTGCGTTCTTTACAAGCCGGCTGCAGGACTCATTATTATTAGATAGACTTTCAATTAAGCTGAGAACACTTTTTCATCTTTTCAGCCTTTTGCAGATAAAAAAAAAAAAGAAATAAAAGGAGACAGGATGGAGAATTCACAGTGACACAAACTTAGGGAACTGGGGGACTGGTGTTGAGTCATGGAGAGGAGTCATGGGGAGTATTATTTGTCGCTGGCTGCCCCAGGATCATCATCAAAAGGGCAGCCACCTGGAATGTCAAAGGGCCAGGAATTCTCAAAGAAAGAATCTTTTCTATCACAACACCTAAATCCACCTTCATTGGTGGATTATGCAAAAAAAAAGGCTGTGGTAGGAGAAATTAAATCCCGGGAGCCTCAGCTAACCCCAGTTAAGAATTCCTGTTTTTTATGAAGGGGAAAGGTGACCAGAGGAGCACCACGTGCATCTCAGAGAGTGCTAGAAAGTACGTGAAAATGTTGATCTCTTTTCCCCACATACCTGGATCATCATGGGACTGGATTGTCAGATGTAGCTCATAAAAACACAGGATGCCCAGTTCAATTGATAATTCAGGTGGATACTTTGTAGTGTAAGTATATTCTGTGTGATATTTGAGATACACTTATGCTAAAAAAATTATACACTGTTTATCTGAAAATCAAATTTAACTGGGCATTATATATTTTATCAACTCTATATAGGACACTTGGCTATTGGAGGAAAGGAAACACTCTGGGGCTAGTAGTTCCCCAAACTCGTGGATCATGAATCACCTGAAAGAGAATACAGATTACCAAATTCCACCCCTTGAAGACTGTGACCAAGGAATTTGTTGAAAGCTGATTGAAGGCTTTGAGGATAATGATGACAGTGATAATGACGAGCCAGTATGAGGCATCCAGAGTTCTACAATATGTCCATGTGACCCCTAAAATTAAAAGGAAAGTAGAAAGTTGATTGGTGAACTAAGAGCTGACAAAGGTTGGTCTCACAAGGTTCAGCAAAGCCCTTATTCATTCATCAGATAGTTCCCGAGCTCCCACCATGGGCAGTGATATGCTTGACCCCTGCCCTTGTGGGGCCCAAAATCGAATAGAGAGCTGAGAATGGAATTTAAAGGAGGACAGACATTTATGGAGGGTTGTAGGGTAAATGCGCCTGACAGCAATAACTTAAGCATACCCTTAGAATGATCCTGTATGGCAAATGCACCTGAAATGTGTGTTCCGAGCTAGGGAATCTGGGAGTGGCCAGAGATTGATTCCTTGTCTTTGAGTAACATTTGAGTCCCCAGCCCGGCCTGTGGAGCACACACAGTACAGGGGATTAAGAGTTTTGAGTTGGATGAAGGTTGCCAGATAGAGGTCCTTAAGGGGAGGGTGTTAAGTGAAAATGCTTTATAAACTACGTGCTGTTTGCAAGTTGGTTGCATTTTTCCTGCCCAATCCACCCCCACTGGACTGTAGGTAAAGTGGATACACTGTCCAGCCCACTGCCATTCAACCATTTTTGTAGGTAAGGCAGATATCTTGTCCAGCCTACCACCACTGGACTCTCTCCCCTGTATGTGAGCCCCTAATAAAACCCCATGTCTTGTTTGCTGGCTCTGGGTCTCTTCTCCGGCCTCTTGAACCACGTGCCTTCCCTATTGAGATGAATAGGGGTTCACCACAGCAAGAGTAGTGTGCCAGGCACCACAGTGGTGCTTCCAGCCATCATCTCATTTGGTCCCCAAAGCAGCCTGTCCAGGTAGATACCACCATCCCCTCTGCAGATGAGGCCACTGGGGCTATAGAATTTCAACTTGACCAAGAGGGTAGCATTGACACATTCACACCCAGGTCAATCTGATTCTAAGCATCTGGTTTTTGTACTACAAGCTCATATCCAATAAGCACCTTGTGGAATAGATTAAGTGTAGGAGACCTGGGTTTAAATATCACTCTGGCACTTCCTAACTCTGTAAACTTGAGCAAGTTATTTCTGTAGTTTCCAAAATTGCTGCGCCTTACAACTACCGTCATTGTCACTCGCAGATAATGAAGAAAAATCTTCAAGCTGGGATATTAATAAAAAAAAGGGAAAAAAAGTTCACATTATTAAAATACCACAGAGGTCAAAACAAAAGGAGATCAACAGAGAAGTCCCTTCTTCCTAAACCCAGATTCAGGAGTCAGGTCCTCTTCCATTCTTGAATTCATTCCCTGAGTGGCTCTGAGTAGCAAAATTATTTTGGTTAATCCTTTGTTTCAGAAAGCATCCCTGCAGAGAGGCTGCCCATGTTTGGGCATCCAGTGGTGTCCCCCAAGGCCTCTCCTATATCTTAGCAAAGAAAGAAGAGTACAAGTGTGTAGGAATTAAATACATAAGTACTTAGGATTTTATGAGGCTGAGTATATCAGATTTAAGGTTTATGGACTCCAGATAAGCACTTCCTAAAGTCAAACTAGACATCTTGTCTGATATTTCCAGCCTAGCAATCATTTTATTCATCTGTAAAATGGCACTTCAGGTATTTCTCTGAGGATTAAATGCAATAATGTATTTAAAATGCTTATTGTAATACCTGGTATATAGTTAGCACTCAGTAAATGTCAGCTGCTATTATTATTATTATTATTATTATTATTATTTATTGTTTTCCCCTACCAAACTGTGAGACCCTTAAGCACACGACTATACCATTCTTTGTGTGACCAGCATTTGCACAGTATCTTGCAAAAAGTGAACACCAGGTGGATGTGTGAGTGGGGTGATGGATGGATGGATGGATGCATGAATGAATGGATGGGAGAGTGGGTGGCTAGATGGATGGATAAAGGAGTAGATTAATTCAAGTATGGATCTTCTGGCAATGATGACTGAGGAAAATCTTCATGGAGATGATAAGGATCAAGTTAAGCTATTATATTAAAGATAAGACATGTGACAATTTTATGGTTTAATGCTTGCATAATACTTTCATTCTTTTTCTTATTCCCAGTAAATGAGTTACAGGACATTAACATTTTGGGAAGCATACCAGTCACAAGGTGTGGCTGATCAGCATAATTCTAGGCACACAGTGGATAACTAATTCTAACTCATTCAAAAATAATAGTTATTGGCCAGGGATAGTGGCTAACATCCGTAATCCCAGCATTTTGGGAGGCCAAGGCAGGAGGATTGCCTGAGCCCAGGAGTTCAAAACCAGCTTCAGTAACATAAAGAGACTGTCTCCACAAAACTTTATATATATACATATATATATACACACATACATATATACATACACATACACACACACATATACATACATATAAGTTATTTACCTTTTTCATAGTTGAGAAGAAAATGTTAATGGAACATGTTTTAATCCATAATATTATTTGAGATAAAATCATATCAAAGAAAGAATAGAGCTGCTACCTTTATTCTGTCCTAACATTGCCTGGGTTTCAGAATCAGTGTGATTGCTGGCATAGCTTCATTTAAAAGAGAATGACTGGGCCAGTAAAATTTGAAAAGTACATTTTCATTTGCTCCAGTCTGTGCACGCTCAAAGAGAGAAGAGAGGGAGAGCATATAGGAACAGAGGGAGCATAGGAGCAAAAGGAAGGACCCCAGTAGGAGAAAGGCCTGTAAATCAAGGGCCATCAGGCAAAGGACATGAAAAAGAGCCTGGCAGAGTTAGAATAATCAGTAACTAAGGAAAAACTAAGAGTTTAGAAAAAGCAAAGAGGATTGCATTAATAATCACTTCAGAAGGCAGTAGAGGCACTTCTTTTTCTTTGCAAGGAAAAGAGCAGGAGGGAGTAAAAATAAAGTCAACAGTTGCACATTCCTCTCTCAAAGCCCAGCAGTTACCACAGCCGCAAGCTCTTGACCTTGCCCAGGGAAAGGGCTCCTAAAGGCACAAGCAGGAGGCAGACCAGCCTTCTGAGGAGGGAGCCGTGCCCAGGGAACTTTGAAAGCGAGCTGGCCCACCTGGGCTAGGGACATCACCAACCTGCTGGGCCATGCTGTAAATAGACGTAGGTGGCTGCCTACACCAAGTGATTTTCAGGGTCCAGGCCTGCATCCCGAAGAAATAAATCCCCAAGCTGCTGCCTAACATCTGCAATTCTGCAATTACAGATTTATTTGTTTCATCCAGTTCTTTGTTCTCAGTTAAAATGAAGATCTCCATCACAACGAGATGTGAAATATTACCACCCATCCATCGTCATTGTGAATAAGCATAGCAAAACATTTTCCAAAGGTACTTTGTTGATAGGTAAAGAGATCCTGAGCTCCAGGATATCTGTAGAAGTGTCCAACAGGGTGAGAAAAGGGTTGGGGGTAACAAAACCTGCTGGGATCCTTTGCATTCTGCTGGATACCATCTGATGCTGAGGTCTAGTCTATAACAGAAGCCAACAAATGCTGACCCCAGAAGGTCTTTCTGCCCACTCCCTTAATTGTCATAATGGTGCCAACTTGTCCTTCCCCAGAAAGAAAAACAATACTAAAAATATTTCTATGTTGGATATTTTGTGGCTGAAATTCCCCTGAGCTCATTTTCCAAAAGTAATGTCTCAAGAATGACAAATTACTGATAATTATTAGAACTTGGTAATGAGTAATGGGTACCTTGAGGATCATAATATTCTCTCCACTCTTGTAGATGCTTTTAAATCTCCCGAAAGAAAGTGAAATAATAATCACTTATAAAAAAAACATGTTTCTGGCCAAGTGTGATGGCTCATGCCTGTAATCCCAGAGCTTTAGGAGGCCAAGGTGGGAGGATCCCTTAAGCCTGGGAGTTTGAGACCAGCCTGGGAAATATAGTGAGACCTCATCTCTACTAAAAATTTAAAGATTAGCCAGGCATGGTAGGCACACCTATGGTCCCAGCAACTAGAGAGGCTAAGGCAGGAGGACCTCTTGAGCCCAGGAGTTCAAGGGTGCAGTAAGCCATGATCGTACCACTATACTCCAGCCTGAGCAACAGAGCAAGATCCCATCTCAAACATATACATATATAATATACATATATATATGCACACACACACATATATGTATTTCCACTGAATTAATTCCACTGGATTAAAATGAATGATTGGAGAATAAACAATTCAATTCCTTAGATGTTTTACCCACCCCCACCCCAACACAAATGCACAGCTTCACTTGCTTCTACTTGTCAGGTGAATAAGTCTACTGCTACTAAACTGAATTTTGCTTTTTATTTCCAAGTCTTGATGGCAGGTGGATATGGTCTGAATTGGCATCCATACTCAACTGAGACTCTCATCTTTTTTCCAAATCTTTCACAGACTTCGCCATTCCCATTTCTCAGAGCTTCACTTTTAGCCTCTTATTACTAACCCCCTCCAGCACAGTTCTTCCACCCGCAGCCTCCAGCCTCTAGCCTCTGTAACTCCCCCAATCTTAGAAAACTTTCTTCTGCCTCACTTTCCTGCTTCTTCTTTCTCCCTCCTCAACCGCTGATTTGTTCATCCTGTTTAATCAATTAATGCATTTAGCTGGCTCAATCTTTGTCACGATAGGTGGCATTATTTAACCCTGTGGAGTCTGCCTTGTTAGAAGCAAGAGAAAAAAAGACAGCAGCCTTGCTGTCTCCTGTTCAGAGAGAACTTTATGCTGATTTTTAAGACATAACTCATAATCAAACCACGTCAAACAGGATTCCTAGATCAGCGCTCATTACTCTTTGGGGTATATAAGGTAAACATATGTACGAATTCACACTCAAGGAAAACCAAAAAAAAACCTTTTATTGGGAAACTGTTATTTCTGTATCTCATTTGGAATCTTCTACCAAGAATGACTGATTTGAGCTAAACATGAAAGTCAAACAGAAAAATAGAGACCAAGAACAAAATCTCAATATGTGATCAAGAAGACTGACTAGCCCTCTGTGAGCAGATGCTTGCCAAAAAGCCCGGTCCAAAGAGCCAGGGTCATGGCTGACCCATCTAAAATATCTGCTACATCAACACTTGTGCTCACTCCTGTAGGTCGGAAAGCAAGAGGAGCTGCAAACTAAATGAAAGAAGCCAATTTTCTACTCTATCACTGCTCAAAAAAATCTCAAAAGCAGCTGGCAGGATAGATTTGCTAGAGATACTCCCAAATGTCTCTTGAAAGGAGGAAATAAAATCAATCCTTCTCAGTTTTTACTATCTCTATGAATTCTTTTTTCAAATGTTTCACTCAACATGGTGTCTGTGAGATGAATTCATGTGGTTGCATGTGTACTAGTTCATTTTTAATTGCTGTGTGCTATTATAGTTGTGTGAATATGCAACTATGTTTTCTCTATTGTACTATTTCCGTACATTTGGTAATTATGAATACTAAATGCCATGAATTTTTTTTTTTTTTTTGAGACAGAGTCTCACCTGTCAACCAGGCTGGAATGCAGTGGCGAGATCTTGGCTCACTGCAACCTCTGCCTCCCAGGTTCAAGCAATTCTCCTGTCTCAGCCTCCAGAGTAGCTAGGATTACAGGCACATGCCACCATGCCTGGCTAATTTTTGTATTTTTAGTAGAGATGGGGTTTCACCATGTTGGCCAGGCTGGTCTTGAACTCCTTACCTCAGGTGATCCTCCCACCTCAACCTCCCAAAGTGCTGGGATTACAGGTGTGAGCCACTGCACTCAGCCCATGAATATTCTTATATGTGGCTTATGGAGCCTGTTCCTACCCATTTCTGTGGACCACACAGCAAGGAGGAAGTCCACGGTCATCCGTATATACATGTTCCCCTGCAGTAAGTAGACAATGCTTTTAGCAATCTCACAATGTAGTAGACTCTTTGAACAATTATCCTGCACAATTCTTCCTCTCCCAGCTACAAACACCTTCACTGTCCCTTACGGAGTCTTCTTACCTTGATTTCCTCCTTCCCTCTCCACACTGTGCCCTCCAGTGACCCCACTTATTCGTACACATTTACCTGTGTTTATATTTGTTTTGCCCCATCCTGGCTCCACTTCAAAGCATCAGCCATGTTCTTCCATCTTCTAGCACAACATTTGCATCTGGATGTTCAAGTGATTGAAACGTGTTGAACCAAACCCATCTTCCTCTCCCCCGACCCTCATCACTTCTCCCACAGACCCACCTGGTTTTACTGCCCAGCTCCTGGCCATCTGGGCTGGTAACCTTGGCAGGCTGACCCCTAAGAGGAATTTAAACCCTACCAGTGGCATCATTACAATAGGCCTCAAAGGGGAATGGAGTTCCCCAACAAAACAATTCCAGTTGTCAGTTTATGTCTCTTCAATAGTTGAAATGGCTACCAAACTGATAAACAGCAGAAAATTGTTTTTGTTTCCTATCTTTCAAATCACAAGAACACACTTCATGGATCAGAACCCACTGTCTTCAAATTCCACTCTGAAAAGAAAAGCATTTTCTCTTTTAAGAAGAAATGTTAGAAAAGAGAAAATGCAGTTCATCAAACATTTAAGAGCATGGCTTTGGATCAAAGAGACCTGGGGTTCAAGTTCTTCTTCTGCCACCTCCTAGCTATGTGACTTCTGGTAACTCACTTCCTTCTCTGAGCCTTAGTTTCCTCATCCATACAGTAAGGATAACCGTCACTACCTTGCCAGTCTGTAGTGAAAATTAAATGAGATCAAGAGACTTAGTACGGCACCTGACACATCTACACTCATTAAGTGTGGTTGGTGCGGCTACTGTTGCCAATTCTCTAAGTGGGAAAACAGGATAAATTGCAATTCATTCAGTGTCCCAGAGAGTTTGCCACTGAACAAGCAGCAATTTCAAAGTTCTAATTTCTTTTTCTTTGCTCTCTGAATAGCTCAGAAGGGATGGATAGGCTGTGAAAAATGTTCTCAGGCTGGTCAATTTGAGGTATTTCATTTCACGAATCTGTCTGTGAAAACTGCCAGCTCATTTCATTGATCAATGGCCATCCAGTGTTGGAGTTTAAGTTATTACCACCCTAAACTAAGGCTGAAAGAGATCCTTAGGAGTAAGAAGCTCTGAAAGGCACTCGGGGCTTCTTCAGAGACATGGCTAGGCTCCACAATCAAGCTTCAATCCGTTTTACGTGCAATTTGCATTTGCACACAGACTCCTTTTTCTCATGCTGGAATTTTCTCCACCAGCTTGTGGATGGACTTTTGTAGCTGCCTCAGATGATATTTTCTAGCTTTCTGTGTATGCATTTGCAGTTGTCCTTTCTTCCCTTCAAAGCACCCTGGCTTTTCAAATGTAAGCAGATCTAAGTGGACACTGTCAATCAATCCATCAATTGATTAAACATATATCAAGTACCTACTTGGTACAGTGTCAGGACTCTCAACATGGACAAACATAAAGAAGGAAACACATTCTGTGGTCTTAAAGACTTGAAGTAACTAACAACAACACAGGTGAGTGGATCCTAATGAGGTAGCTCAAATAGTTAAGTGTCAAAAATTACTAGAAAGGAGACGGTCACTTCTGAGTTTAGGGATCTCAAAAATAATGTTAAACAATTCCCACCCCATCCCCCATCACCATCCCTCTGACAGAATTAAGAACAGAACCGTGCACGAAGTGGGTGCCTCATAAATGCTGACAAATAAATGCTAACACATGTATTACATGTATTACATGTTCTTGAATTGATGTTATTTCTTTCAGAAAATCTCCTCCTTGCAAGTAGCTTAGAGGCTGATTCCTCACAACTTATGATATTTAGCACAGTAGATTTCATATAGTAGAAATGTCATAGTGTTGGAGAAGGATGGGGTCACACAGACAGAGGTTAGGCTTCCAGCTTTGCCGTCTACTAGTCATAAAGTCTGAGCAAGTTACTTAACCTCTCTGAGTCTGTGTCTTCCCCTGAAAACAGGAGTAAAGCCATCTCTTCTGCAAGATTTTTGTCAAGATTAGAAATAGTGCAAATAAAGCATGCAGTGACACATAAAAGTGCTAAATAAACTGTATCCATTCCCATTACTCTGTTCAACAAAAATCGTCCAGCTCACTCTCCTCTTCAACTCCCTTCCATGGTGGAATAAGTTCCTGACTCTGCCGTACAGGACCCTCAGCTCACAAGACACCCACGATAGCAAACAAAGCTCAAAACTCTGCTTCTCTTTATTTCATCTTACATTCTTAAGAGGAAAAAGGTAAAACACAACAACAGGCATTAAGAAACTAGGAGAAACTGACCAAACTAAAACCTGCCCCTGGATGCTCCATAGATCCCTGTTCTCTTAGAAACTTCCCTGACAAAGTTTGCGTCTATGCTCATCTTTGACTTTGCTTCACCCACCTTTGACCTATGGCTAGCCATATGGCCTCTTTATAAATGATTCTATGTAGAAGAAATTATCTTGAAGAGATTCTATTTTCCCATTAATAATCATTCACCAAGACCAATTGCACCAAAAAGTCAATAGAACCCACAGATTCTATCATCAGGAGAGTGGGAAGAAGCAAATCTCTTCCATTCATTCACATCAAGTCACCCTCATTCCCAGATTGTACATCTCTGCGATTTTCTCAGTTCCAACAGATTTTGTCGGGGCTGAAGTGATAGGAAAAGCAAGCTTGTTACACCACAAATCACACAGACGCTACTGGTAAGGGCAGAAGTGTGGAGGCACACACTAAAAGAAGCATTTCCTTCTCATTCATCATTTAACCAGTTCTCTGGGTTGCTGTTTCAGGGCCAGGAAAACACCAGATCCAGTGAGAGACAGAAAGTCCCACTTTCTCGAAATGGAACTTGGACAAAGTTCTGTGAGGCCCAGGGAAAGTAAGGCCAACGCAGCGTGGCCAAGGTTCTGATGAACCACAAGGGAGAGGAAATGGCACTTTCCTCTGAGTCATGCAGAAACGATTTACTCTCCATCCTTCTAACCATTAATGGTCTGAAAACGTGGGGCAACTGACCTCCAGAGCCACCCTGCTCCCACGGCATAGCCCGCAGTCCCGTGCCGAGCTGACACGGAAATCAGATCAAAAGTGAACCTGAGGTAGTGGCACTCTACCCTAACTCTTGACAGATGGAGAATGGAAGCCACATAAATGCTCTCTCTTGTGTCAGCACTATAAAAACGCTGGACTGACCCATGAAAGATGGAGATGGAAGCTCGAGCAGCCATTAGGAGCCATGCCTTACTCTGAGCAATAACTCACTCCCATCGTATTATGAAAATGGTTTTATTGCAGTGGATTACCTTTTCCCCCTCTGCAAAAATTACTGCTTATCAGCGTCACAGAAATCAAGCTAAAACCTCCCCACCTTTTCTCTCTTCTAATACAATCCCTCCCTCTGGCCAGGAACTTCATAAAATGGAACATTTCATTATTCCAGTTTGCATACTTCTTTTGAAGCTGAAACTGTCATCTCAAGTGAGCGCTCTGAAGTGGCCAGTGTGAGGGTAATTTGATTGCCTCTTGTTTTTTCTCAGACACATCTGAATGCCTGAGAAGCCACTCAGTGTCCAGGTCTCCTGCTAGACCAGATGTGGGAGTTGCAAGGGGAAGGAAATCATTCAAAAGCAGCATTTTCTGATTCTTTCAAAATAGTTTGGATACAGCTTTTTCATGAGCTATTAACTGCCTGTCAGATTCCTTAAGAGGGGAAAACAAAACCAGGTGTATTGAGAACGTGTATAGTCTCAAACAGCTCAACTCAGTAAGGCACCTTTTTTTCTATGGCCCATGTGTGTTTCCCATCAACGAACCTGAGCAGTGGGAATCACCAAATTGAGACTATTGTCTCCTACAGTGGAGGCATCCGAAACCTTCCATTGTATTCAGACAATTTAGCCTGTTGTAGATTAATGCACCCAGTTGGAATCCTTGGTGTTAATACTCTTACCTGGTATGTGAAACCTTTATTAATATACAGAATCTCAGGCCCCACCCTAGACCTCCTGAATCAGAATCTGCATTTCCACCAGATTGCCAGGTCATTTGTAAACAAAAAGTTCAAGAAGCACTGGTTTGTACCACAGAAGCAGTATATATTGACCTATACTCTGACTGCCCAGTTTATCTGGCTAGTCACCAGTTGGGTAAATCACCACGTTACACACTACCACAGACACAACAACCAGTAAGATTTGGTCCCCTACCTTTGGAGAGTTCAGCATCTGGAAGGACTACAAACAGGAATGTTTAGAATCTGCATGGTATTAAAGCAACCTCAGGGCCCTCACAAACCTAAAGACTTGAAGTGGTAAGCTTCAGAACCCCCCAGATCATCAGGCTGCACTGTATGTTAGGGCCCCCTAAGGTCAACCAGACCCTCTCCCAGAGCCCTCTTTTGAGGTCTCTAGCAATCTCATGTACTTAAACCCATCAGTGGGAGCAAGTCTAGCTCTAACTCCAGCTCTTCTGCCTTTGAGACAGCCTTAACCATTGCCACTCCCAGCTGTCCAGACCTCTGCAAGCTTGTCTAAAACACTGGCACCACACAAATATTGGCACTCAGCAAAACGAGACCCTTTTAACATAGCGTGGGTCCCATTTATGCTTTGTGTCAGAGACATTTACCAGTCATTATCTATGTGTTCCTCCCCTTTCCTCAGCTCAGTCACAGTTAGGAGGGGCACTGTGACTAGTTGTGACCAATAAGCTAGAAACAGAAGTGAAGTGTGTTACTCCTGGGATGAAGCCATTTAGAGCCAGAATGCAATGCTCTTCCCACGCATTAGTGACTATAGTGGAAGACGTGTTCCAGAGGGCGTAGCCACAAGATGCAAGCCACCTGAATCCCTTGGAAAGGAACTTCCTGGAGAACTCAAAGTCCTACTAGTAGAATTAGCATAAGGAAGAAATAAGCCTTTATATGTTAAGTCACTGGTATCTGGGGATTGTTTGTTACCATAGCATAACCTAACCTATCCTGACTTACATATCTCTGTGAACCATCCTTTTTTGTCTTCTTTGTGTTTGTTTGCTACATATGAGTTTCATGTTAGGTATCCAGATTTTTTGTTGGCCAAAATGTGGCAAGAGGTGATTCAACATAGCAAGGATTTTCCTCATGTTTTCTCAGGTAAATGCATACATTCCATTTTTCTTAAAATAATGATTAAAAAGTAGAATGAGATTTGCCTTATTACATGATGTTTTGCATTATTGTTGCATTTTGTTTAATTACCTCCCTGTCCCAGCCTTAAAGTTGAAAATATTGTTGGTTATTCAAAATGGCAAACAAAAATAGTCCCCAGTATAGTCAATGATTATGTCTGAAGAAGCAAATAAAAGCAATTATTTAAACAGGTCAGTAAGCACATATTGGGGGACAGCACTTTCTAGCCCAAGTTACTTCTGCAGGCTGTTTGTCCTGGTAGAGAAAATGCCCTGGTTAATTCTCTTTTCACCAACTGCATAAATACTGTACTAATTGTAGTAGGCTTCGTTTTTCCTAGCAATAACAACCCACTCTAATTTTTCTCTTCTTCTGATTGAATTTGTCTAATTTTTATAAGAATAGCAAGTTGACAAGCTATTTAATGTTTTAGGAATATGCACAGGGCCATGTTGTGACTTTAAACAACATGTAAATAATATTTAAACCGTCTGTTCCAGAATCATACTGCCTGCCAAAATTCTTTTTTGGAGAAATTAGCTTTTCATTTTTCCCTTTTAACTAGCATTTAAAATGAAAAAAAAAAAAAAAGAAAGTTCACGCCCACAAGAGATACTTTAATAAAATCACTGGGTATTAGCAATCTGGTTTACAGTGCCAGGAATCCAGGATAATTCTGATTTAGGATTGAAATTCTGCCCTGCATTGAGCCTGTTGTCTACGGTTATGGGAATGCTCATACTGCTTACTAGGTCAGAACGCCCACTGTTATGAAGATCCTTCAGATAATGGACCATTTGGGCTATGCTACTCAGGTCAGGTTATACAGGATGAGGAGAGGGAAGTTCTGCTTAACCCATTGGTGACTGTTCAGGCATCAGGCTTTGGAGAGATGTCTTTGTTGTTTAACTATTTGTTTGCTTGCTTTAAAATCTATAATCAGATGATCCAAAAAAATTTATAAGGCCATAAAAGTGAAGGAAAATGGCAGTTATATGTAGTTGTAGAAAATTTGAGTGAAGACAAGTCTTATGGAAATAGAAACAGAAAAAAAAAAAGAAGAGACAAAAGAATGAGAAAAACAAAACAAAGGAAAAAGGGGGAGAAGATCAAGGCAAGAAAAACTCAGAGAGACACCAAAGGATAACAGATTAGATGCACCCAAAAATCTGCTCCCATGTGCACAGGAATTGTGTTTTCTAGTCTGTGCATCCCCACTCCTCTAGAGTCTAGCCCAGTGCTGAAGAAGCAGATCAGCCTTGACTGAGAGACATTAAGCAAGCTAATAATGTTTTTTCCATATTTGGTTCACAATACCATCAACCAGTCTAGCTGAGGCTAGGAAATTTTGGAACGAATCATGAGTTACATGGTTGACGCTGAACAAGAATCCCATAGAATTGTGGTGATAAATGAAACCCATTGCCAGTTACACAGAGCTAAGCATTTTCCTGGAATCCTTTGCAGCTATAAAGAACTGCAGGATACGCCAGGTGTGGTTTGGGAGGCTGAGGTTGGCAGATCACTTGAGGCCAGGAGTTCAAGACCAGCCTGGCCAATGTGGCAAAACCCCATCTCTACTAAAAAACACACCAAAAAAAACTTTAGCCAGGCTTGGAGGCACATGCCCTGTAGTCCCAGCTACTTGAGTGGCTGAGGCACGAGAATCACTTGAACCCAGGAGGTGAAAGTTGCAGTGAGCCAAGATCATGCCACTGCACTCCAGCCTCAAAAAAAAAAAAAAAAAAAAAAAAAAAACACCAAAAAACTGGATGATGCTTAAAGGCAAAAAGGAGAAGAAGAAAGATCTCTTTCCATGGTCTTCCTGACAGCTGGATATAAGACTACCAGTGGAAATATAGAAAAGTGAATGTAAGTGAAAAATAGAGCCATTGTGCAGCTCTAACCAGTGACAGACGGATAAGGACTTGCCCTCTTAAGTGTTACCTCAATGCAATCCAGAATGATGACTGTGTCTGTGCTGTCCTATAACATCTGGTTAAAATTGCCTTGGGTCAGCATCCCACATCCCCTAATAACCCATGTGGATGACCAGAGGCTGACTCTCACAATCACCTCTGGGTAAGAGCCCCTTTGCAGTCCACACCAACTCAGACGTGGGACTCACTCCTCTCCCTGGATAGAAACATATTTACATGGCACATAGAGCCACACTCACCAGTGAAGTCTGGGTGAAGCACAATTCACTGAAGATTTTAGGAAGATGGATGGCAACATAACAAGTGAGCTCAAACAACTTAATAATAAATACAACATACATGATCAATTCTAGATCCAAAAATCTATCAGGCTCTAACCTGTTGTTCCTTTTCCTACTTCCCCTCCTTCCTGACCCCGAAACAACAAATTCTCCCATTGTCTTAAGAATTCCCATTTTTTTCTGCCTTCTCCTAGAAATTTCTGAGACCTCTCTTTTTGCCTTCAAATAACCCACCACATTACTTCATGAAACAAAGTCAATTCTTTCCTAAAGAGGTAAATTTTGTTGCCAATTGTTAACCATTTTCTTGTTATAACCCATATCAAATAAAGAATACTGGACAGGCCTCCTTGACTGAAAATATCCCCCTCACTCATGGCCTTAGGTTTATTAAGCATTGCCCTTTATAACAAGTTGTCTTTAGTAGTTAAATGCTCATTAAGTTGCCTATACATGAGGATGCTTATATCTATGTCCACATATCTATAACCATGTCTGTATCGTGTCCACAGCTACAATTATATCATTAATTTGCCTGCCAGCAAAGTCCAAACCAGTAGGAAAACACTGTGTGCCTGAAGATTCAGAAAAGGCTCAAAGAAGAAAGATGAGAAGAAGAGAAGGAGGAGGAGGAGGAAACACCAACACCAAGAAGAAGGTGAAGGATACCAAAGATCAATTTGCCTCTTTCTCATTCTGGCAAGGGCCGGTCTTGAATACTGAATCCAGCAGGAAGTCCCTTTACTCAGTCCTTAGTAGCTACCCCCATCACTTCCCTCCCTCAAACCAGGTGGATCTGGCTGCCTCAAGGGCTGGAAACCCTGCTCAGACCTCCTGTTAGCCCAGCCCGCCCCACACCTTCCCTCTGCCTGTCTGGAGAATCAGGCAGACAACCAACTGCTCCCGGAGAGGGAAACAATTAGGGAGAGGGAGCCCCTCCCTCTTGGCCTTGGGCTGCCCAGCCAGCATGATTAGCATAATTACAATATGTTCATCCAGCACCAGGATGAAAACTTGTGCAGAGGGGGAAGTGTTAACACACAAGCCAGCTAAACAACAGTCATTCGTAATTAGCTAAACAGTTCCTCTTTTAGAGCTTTCCTGGGATATTCCCAGAAAGCCCCAGGCTCCAGGCAGCATCTTCAGGACCAAAGGCAGCAGCAACAGCAGCAGCAGCAGGAAGACCAAGTCCCTACCTAGAAAGCGAGGAGCTGAGGGTCCCCCATTCTGGAGGTAGCATTTGCCATTGTGAAGTGGGAAATGACATCTCTAGATCTTTTCCAATGGGCATCAAGGAAATACTCCTTCACTCCTTGACTCTCTTCTTAACTGGCCTTAAAGAAGTTCAACTTTTCTGGACTTCAATTTCCTCATCACCAAAGAAAAGAAAATAATCCATGCCCAACAGATTGCACAAGGCTATTGAAAGAAATAATCAGAGAAGAGCTAGGAAATCTCTAAATAGCAAGAATGCTGGATAAATACCAGGCGGCAATGATGGCCTAGAAAGTATCTGTCTGGATTTGTTTTTTGTTTTGTTTTTTAGAGACAGGACCTCTCCCTATCGCCCAGGCTGGAGTGCAGTGGCATGAACATGGCTCATTGCAGCCTCAACCTCCTGGGCTCAAGAGATCCTCCCACTTCACCCTCCTGAGTAGTTGGGGCTATAGGCACATGCCACCATACCTGGCTAATTTTTTAATTTTTTCATACAGACGGGGTCTCACTATATTGCTCAAGCTGGTCTTGAACTCCTGGGCTCAAGCGATCCTCCTGCCTTGGCCTCCCAAAGTGCTAGGATTACAGGCATGAGCCACTACACCCAGTCTCTGCCTGGATTTGAATTACTGAAGTCATCAAATATCTAAAGGCACATTCCTGCTCTCCCAATCCCAATGATCTTCATCCATACTCCATCACCACATTTATCACATTAACATGGCAATGATAGACTTATTCAGGTTCTCTATAGCATGTTTTACAACCTTTTTTTCTGTCACTGTACACAAAGAAAATTATAATATTTGTAATAGTGCCCACGGTCACTGGTTGCTCCTGGCAACCCAGGTCCCATCCTGTCTCCCAAGGGCTAGTGGGATCAATAATTCCACATGACCTACACATCCAGGAGTCACCAACGTGTCCCTCCATACTGTTGGGAAGCTCAGCTCTACATCACTGGTTTTGTTCTGGTAGTTGGTTGGTTGGCTGGGGTTTTTCTATTCAACAGACTAGTTCCTTGTGATTCTGGAGCCTATGGTGGCCCAAAGCAGTTGTTCTCAACCCTGGCTGTATATTAGAATCACCAGGGAAACTTTTAATAAACACCAGTGCCTGGGCATCACCCCAAGAAATTCTGATTTAATTGGCTTGGGGCATGGCCTGGGCATGAGGTGAGTCTGACATGCAGCCAAGGTTGAGAACCATTGCTCTAAAGTAGCACTTCTTAAGCTTTAAAGTAAAATCACATCACCTGGGGATCTTGTTAAAAGGCAGATTCTGATTCAGCAAATCTGGGACATGGGCCTGAGGTCCTGCATTTCTAGTAATCTCCTAGGAGATGCTGATGCCATGGTCCCCAGACCACGCTCTGAGTAACACAGGTCTAAAGAAGTAGATCTCACATTTGAGCATTCCTCCTAATCCTCTGCAATCCTTGCTGAGATGAATAGCTGGGCCCCACCTCCAGAGTTTCTGATTTGGCAGGTCTCATATAGAACTGGAAAAATTGTACTTCTAACCTGTTTCCAGGTGATGCTAATGCTGCCAGTCCAGGGATCCCTTTTTTTTTTTTTTTTTGAGAAGGAGTTTTGCTCCTGTCGCCTAGGCTAGAGTGCAGTGGCGTGACCTAGGCTCACTGCAACATCCGCCTCCTGGGTTCAAGTGATTCCCCTGCCTCACTCAGCCTCCAGAGTAGCTGGGATTACAGGCGCCTGCCACCACGCTCAGCTAATTTTTTGTATTTTTAGTATGGATGAGGCTTCACCATGTTGGCCAGGCTGGTCTCAAACATCTGACCTCCGATGGGGATTACATCCTTTAAACCACTGGTATAAATATTAGCATGGAAGAGCCTAGCCTTTAGGAGAAATGGGCCCTATTTAGCAGACTAAAATTCTCATGATGCAAATGCTAGAATTCCCTAGAAAGAAATCCTGGAATGATGCCCAGCCCAAATTGATGAGTACAAGCTACATTTTTGGGTGATTCTACTTGAGAAGAGCTTCTAACAACTGCTGGAAAGGCTTGATGGAGACCTCCTTTAGAAGTAGGCATCCTCTCTTCCTGTGACAAATGCTCAGTCTATAAAGAAAAAAGTAGATTCTCCAAAGGAAGGCCCAGAGGAAGCCTGCAGAAATAGGTTTCCAGACACATTCTAGCCTCTCTAGTGATTCCATTCACTGGCCCTCAACAAAGTTGAGCATCTAATCCCTGGGAAGCTAAAGAGGCTCAGCCCACCTTCTGAGCACAGAGCGTCCTCACACCATACCACTACCATCTGTGAGTCACAACACTGTGAATCAAAAACCCAGGGGTGCCATGTCCTTTCATATTCCCATGAGTTTCACCATGAAAGAAAACACAGGAGCCAAGGTAGGCTAAGAGTAGAGAGGCTGGAAAAACAATGAACCCAAAACGCCTTGGAAATGGAGCTCAGTGGTGCCTAGGTTTGCCAGCCCTCATTTAATGTGCTGCCAGTAATTGACCGTAACGACGACACCCTAGCCAGTTTTCATCATTTGATCTGGACAGCTCCCAGGTAACAAGCTCCAACTGGGAGGGCTTGATTGCTATCAAGCCAGAGTGAGGGAGGCCTTCAGCTGGGCTGGCAACAGCGTGTGTGATCCACGTGAGAGATTTCCAGCTCCAGGATGTCCCAGAAGAAAAGCCTGTTAATACTGCAGACGGAAAGCCAGGATGGGCCCGGGAGCCCTGGAGCTTCATCACATGATAATCATTCGATAGGACGGCCTGCCCAGCCCCGGGGCAAGCTCACCAGGATTAGCGCTGCCCTGTGTTCATCGACAGCCTTGACATGCCTCACAGCACCCACAGACAGCAGGAATTCAGTTGTGTGGGTAACTACAGAGTAATTAACCAGGGTCAAGGCAGGGTCTGGTTTCAGAGAAGCCTGCTTGGGGATCCTCATCACATTCCAGACCCTCAGGAGCTGGGTCCAGTTGTCTTACTCCTCTTGGTCATGGGAGTCAGATAATCCTCTGAATGGGGTGTCATTCAGCTCTGGGCACCAGGTTACCATTTGGCCCTCACATTTCCCTTCAAACTCTGGAGTCTGTAATCACAAAACAAAAAGTCCCTAACAACCAACAAGAAGAGAGGTGTGACCTGGTATATTGGGTAAACCTAGGAGGTCAGCCAGGTGGACATTTATTCAAATACTGGCTCCAGTACATACAAGTTTTTTTGTTGTTGTTGTTATTGCTTGTGGGGGGTTTTTTGAGACAAGGTTTCTCTCTGTTGCCCAGGCTGGAACAACAGATGAGCTAAGCCTCTTTAACTTCCCAGGGATCAGATGCTTGACTTGAGGGCAGTGGCATGATCAGAGCTCACTGAAGCTTCAACCTCCTGGGCTCAGGCAATCTTCCCACCTCAGCTTCCCAAGTAGCTGGAACTACAGGCGTGAACCACCATACCCTGCTAATTTTTTTCTATTTTTTGTAGAGATAGGGTCTCACTATGTTGCCCTGGCTGGTCTTGAACTGGGTTCAGATGATCCTCTTGCCTCAGCCTCCCAAAGTGCTGGATTACAGACATGAACCAGCACACCTGGCCCAGGACATAATAGGTTTTTACCTGAGGGCAAATTGCTTAATCACTCTGAGGTTCAATTTTCTCATCTGTGAAGTGGTAACAAAAACACCTTCTGGGGAAGTTATATAAGTAAAAGTTTCTACAAATCACCTGAAACACAGTGGACACTTTATATTATTGTCAATTTTATTGTGAATATAACTTCCAGCTATTTTTATTAATAGTGCTACTATATTGGATTCCAATCTCCCTTCCTCATTTCTTCCAGGGCTCTATAATGTTCTTGATTAGAGCAAGGAGATTATTCTGTCGAACAAGACCTGGAGACACAAACGGTAAATTCCAAAGAGAAGTATATCATAGATTTCAACCTAGAAATCTGGAATTCAGTGGCTCAAAGAGTAAACTTCTAAATTCAGTTCCATCACCAGCATTTATTGAGTCTCTCTCTGTTTAAACTGTTTTGGGAGCTTAGAGGATCATTTGCCAACTGCACTACTTTAACTGGGAGTTTAAATGCAGAGATTTCTGCCTTTTAGCCCCAAGAACTAGAAATAACAGGAAGAGAGGGGCTCGTGTAAGTGAGAGCAGGATTTGGCATCTTCTGGTGTCTCTGAATCTCTCCAGCACAAGAACGTTAGGCTTAAAGCGACTTTTCCACTCTATAAATTTGGCTAATTCTGATAGGATTCACTGGAACCAATCAACCAGCCCGTGTTTCTTGAGCAAGGAGCTGTAACGAGGTATGAAAATCCAGCTCTCAAGGACTCAGGGAACAAGACTCACAGATGTAACTGAGCTAGAGAAAATTACACAGCTGAAAATCTCAGGCCACATATGGATGTGATTCATATATGGATGTGGTAGGTGGGTACGATCTGCAGCACGTCCCTACAGGATGTGATAAAATGGGGTTTGGGGATCATTTTTCAGATGGTTACACTCAGAGTGAACTGGTATGGCATGAAGGGAGTGTTGAGGGAGAGAAACCTTGCCGAGACACCAACAGAGGGTTCTTGCAAAGGAAAGAACCACTAAACTAAATCACTGAGCACACAAACATTCTGGGTTAATGTTGTTAATAACTGGAACCCCCGGCTGGGCATGGTGGCTCACGCCTGTAATCCCAGCACTTTGGGAGGCAGAGGCGGGCAGATCACAAGGTCAGGAGATCGAGGCCATCCTGGCTAACACGGTGAAACCCTGTCTCTACTAAAAAATAAAAAACAATAATAAAAAAAAATTATCCGGGCGTGCCTGTAGTCCCAGCTACTCAGGAGGCTGAGGCAGGAGAATTGGCTGAAACCAAGAGGCGGAGGTTGCAGTGAGCTGAGATCATGCCACTGTACTCCAGCCTGGGCGACAGAGCAAGACTCCGTTTCAAAATTAAAAAATAAAACAAAAAATAATTGGAAACCCCTTGGGGGTGATGGAATGGAGAGGACAAGCTGGATGTGAGAAGCACAGTATACAAAGAGTGGATAGAAACTAGAATCCATTACATGTCAGGCGCATAGAAAGAATACTTTCCAAAGGCCCTTTAATCCACAGGGTAACCAGCCAAGACCAGCTGGGCATTGCTATGCATTTCCTACATTATAGGGACATCTCTATCTTAGAAAGACTAGCTGATTAGTATTGCCAGAGTTTGTGAATAAAAATATACATAATTTTTATTTATTGTTTATCTGAAATTCAAATTTAACTGGGTGTCCAGTATTTTATCTGGCAACCTGAGAAGTGCTCCTTTAGAATTTGAGAGTCCATTCCATTGTTTCAAAAAGCCTTTTCTCCAAATATGGGTAAATTCCATCCTTATTCTCCAGTCTTAAAGTCAAATCCCATGGATTGACCATCTGCATCCACAGGAATATTCCTTCTTTATTCAGAGAGGGACAACTCAGTTTCTCCAACTGGAGAAGTCAGCTTTCTTTGTAATTCATTGGCTTGCCCTTGGGATCTAGTTATTGGAAAGGGTATTTTTATAAATGGAAAGGTATTTATAAATCTTTACCCTATTCTAACACCGCAGCTAATGAAAGTGCCCATGTTGCTAAAGCAAGAGGCTGAACAAACAGAAAGCAACAGGGAGAAGGCAACACCATAAGCCAATCATGCAGTTCTTCTTCCTGCTCTGCTGTTGCCAAAAGAACCTTTATGGCTGGCAGCAAGGCTGCTAAGCCTGGGCAGGAAAAGGGAGGCTAGACTTCAGCCAAGTCAGGGATTTATGGCCATTTGGGGGAACTCTGGTGCCATTCAAACAAATCTTCACTTGAAATGAGTTTTGAAAAAAAAAAAAAAAAACAATGTCTTGCTATTCCTCCACTGCTGTCTCTTACCAGGAAAAGCAAATCTATGTCCTGGTTTTCCCCCACTATACTATAGCATCAGAGAAAGCTAACTTCCTCTCATTTGCCTTGCATGCCAATTTAGGGTTTGATGCATACCGACTGTGAATGAAACCATCAATCATCAGCTCCCACATGACCTCCACAGATTCTGAGACTGATAGCTGGTCTCCTCATCCAGCTGCACACACTCATGCATATACTAACATGCACACACCCCACAAATGCATCCAAGCTCCTGGTTTCTCTATTGCATGTGGAGGGCTGTCTACAACAATGAATAGCATATAAAAGGTAAGAAGAATGGCATGTTCTTTGCTGCACGATCCCTAACCATTCAACCCTCTCTCAACCAGCTCCTAGTACAGGACCCATGCCCTCCCACATGACTTTGACATGATTTGGCAGTGTTGACATCCTCCTGCTTGAAATGCATCCTCTCCTAGCTTCCACTGTCATCTCCTAATTCTTTCCCCCACCCTTCTCCTTCTCTTCCTCTGCCTACGTCTTATCACAGTTCTTCCAGAACATACAAAAATCAGTAGCTTTCTTACATGCAAACCAGATAAAAAATAGAAGAAAAAAACTTTGTCCAATAGCAAAGATGAATGTAAAATATGTAACAATAAACTTAAGAATTGTGCAAGACCTATATGAAGAAAACTTGAAAACTATATTAACAAAAAAATTGAATAAAAATTTTAAAACCATATTCTTAAACAAAAAGTCATTATTATAAGACTGTCACTTCTGATTTATCTAATAAATTTCATTCCAATTATTTAAAATTCTAACAGTTTTTTAATTTGATAAAATATTAAAGTCCATCTGGAAAAATAAACATCTGAGAAAATTCTGAATAGGGAGAGTAATTGAGAATGACTTTGTCTTACTAGATATTAAAATGTATTGCAAAGCTAGTTATTACAACTGTACCATATTAATACTTGAATAGGCAAGTGGATGACTGGATCAGAACAGAGTCCAGAAGCAAACTCAAATACATATAGAAATTTAGTGTATGATAAAGAAGACATTCCAAATTACAATAAAACGCAATAGAAACAAAGGACATAAATAGGTAGTTTGAACGGGAAGGTCACACATGCCCAATTAATATAGGAAAAAATGAACAATTTCTTTCATATTAAATGCAGATTCAAACAATGAGATGCCATTTTTCATCTCCAATAATACAATTTAAAAATTGAAAAATACATAGCATTCATAAGGCACTGAGAAAAAAGCACACTGATACTTTTTGGGCATATAATTTAGGACAATAATTTTGGAGTACAATTTGGCAGTGTCTATCAAAATTTCCAATGGATTTAACCTTAGACCTAGCAATTCTATGTCTCAAGATTTGTCCTGTCAATAAACAATACTTGCACCATTGGAGATATGTGTGTGTATATATATATATATGAGAAAGTTCTCTGGAACATATGACATAGCAAACTACTGATACAACCTAATTGCCTATCATAGGTTAGGTAAATAATGGTGTTATATCATGGACTACAGTACAACTGACAATAAAAAAAAAAATTTCTAAATACACAGACATAGAAAGATGTCAAAAATATACTGTGACTCAAACACTAATCACAGAACAATTTGTACAATAGAGCCCCACTGTGTAAATGTTAAATGTACATATTGTACATATATATACATAAAAATGAATATATAAAGAAAAAAGAAAAAATGTTTATGCATATATACACAAGAAACCATGCCAGGAGGCTCTGGGAAATGGGACACAGGATGCTGGAAGGGGAAGTTTTGTTTCATATTTACTACAAGTATGTAGTACTCTTTTAATTAAATGAAAAAACAGCATAATTTTTATTAAAAGGATATTCTGCCCAGGAGCAGTGGCTCACACCTGTAATCCTAGAACTTTGAGAGGCTGAGGCAGGAGGACTGCTTGGGGTTAGGAGCTTGATACCGGCCTGGGCAACAAAGCAAGAGCTTGTCTCTACAATAAATTAATTAATTAATTAATTAAAAATGTAATTAGCCAGGCATGGTGGCACACACCTGTAGTCCTAGCTACTTGGGAGGCTGAGGTTGGAGGATCACTTGATCCCAAGAACTCAAGGTTGCAGTGAGCTGTGATTGAACCACTGCACTGCGGCCTGGTGGACAGAGCGAGAACCTGTCTCAAAAATGAAAATAAAGATATTTCCCCAGGTTCTGACCATGAATATCTCAAGTACAACTCAACCCAACATTAGTAATATCAGAGTGATGACAGAAATGTAGGAATTTGCAATTCTTGAACTGAAAGGAACTTAGATGCTGTCTTAGTTCATTCAGGCTGCTATATCAAAATATCTTGATGGGTACCTATAAAGAACAGAAATTTATTGCTCACAGTTCTGGAGTCTGGGAATTCCAAGATGAAGGCATCAGCAGATTCAGTGTCCTCCAAAGGCCTGTTCCTCTGGGTGGTGCCTCCTGTGCGTCCTCACACATTGGGAGGGATTACCAACAGGCAACCTCTCAGGCCTCTTTTATAAGGGCCCTAATCTCATTCATGAGGGTGGAGCCATCGTGATCTAATCACCTCCTGAAGACCCCACCCCTTAATGCTACTGCATTAGGGATTAAGTGTCAACACATGAATTTGCAGGGGGCAGGGACACAAACACTCAGACCGTAGCAGATGCCATGTAGTTCAATCTTTCACTGTACAAATAAGGATACTAAACTTAAAAGGCAAATTCAAGGAAGAGCTGGGACTAGAATATTCACTCAAATCCTCCATCCTTATTTTGTGTCTTTAATGATACCCATTCCTCAAATCTTCCAGTGTAGAAAATACGTAGTGTGATGTGAGCTTCCAAGCTGACAGGGCAGGGCTTTCTGTGACAGCCACCAGCTCCAGCCAGTCAGCCTCTCTTCCCAACTTTCTCCATATCACCACAGTAGTTTTGAAGTACTGCATTTCTTTCCCCAGCACATTCTAGCCTGATTAATACCTCCTTGTTTATGCTCCTCTTAGTTCTTCCACCTCAAGCATTCTCTACTTTGACTGCACATTAGAATCACCTGGGGAGATTTTGGAGTTCTGAGACCAGGCCACACCACGTCCCTTAAATCAGAATCTCTGGGTGGGGGAGGCAAGCCCAGGAATTGATTAAACTACCCAGGTGATTTTAATGTGCAGCCAATGCTGGCGCATCTTCCTCTAACCTCTTTCTTGGCCTAGTAAGACCTGTTGGCCCTTAAAGACTTCTCTAGGAATCCTCCCCTGATCCAACCTTGACACCACTCACCCTATGCATATCTCTATCACCAGCCTTTCCTCATGAAATCGAGGATAATTTGTATGTGTCTATGAGTTCCTGGGGGGACAATAGTAATACCTTACTCTTCTTTGAATTGCTGGTGTTTATCATAGGATGTGGCTCCTGGTGGATGCCCAGTAAACATTTGTGTACCTCTTCCTCCCAACTCCCATGAAATCGCTTCATCTTCTCATGGCATCTCATGTCAGCCTCTTCCTTCCTAAACCCACTGCCACCATGAAATTTAAGTTTTTGTCATCTCTACCTGAACTATTATTACCATAACCTTTTACCTAGGCTTTCTTTCACTATTCTCTCCTCTCTCCACTCTGTCTTTCCCATCTTCTTAGATCTTGGTACAGAGCATAGCACCTGCTAAAACAGACAGAATCTAGCCCAACTCCAACATGAGGTCCTCCAAATCTCACCAGAACATTTTTCTTTTAGCCAAACTATCCAAACCATAAACATTAGGAAGAAGATTACTGCATACTTTTTCCAAGTCATACTAGAATGTTGTAAAACAATAATAATAATAATAATAATAAAAGGCCTGATTTGGGATCATTGAATGCTCTAGAGAAATGTAACTTGTTTGACTTACTATTTACCATTGATTCGGGCCCAGATTCTGTAAAATTCGGTGTTAACATTTATAAAATTGGCAAGTTACAAGTGATTTTTTTTTTTGTCCGGTAGGATTGCAAATGAATTCTGTCCAGTAGAAATGATAGCTCCACAGGTTATGGCTTTATTGCTCTGTAGAGCCTTAATCAGATTCCTATCTAACTGTGTTGTCTTCTTTCAGTATTCCTTCTTTTATTGATTAGATATGCTTTGGTCTTTCAAGCTCTGCTTTGAACCAGTTTATGACTACTTAATGAATTTTTAAGAAAATCTTTGACATGCACTCACCATATACTTGTATGATTTATTTTTAAACTTTTTTTTTTAATTATACTTTTATACCAGAAGCTCAGCCACACTGAGTATCTGCCAGGGCAGCTTCACGCCTTTGCTCATGCCTTTGCTCATGCCATTCACTCCAGCCAAAACCTCTTATTTTGACCCAACATCTTTCACACTCTTATTCACCCTCCAAAGCTCTTCTCACAGGGCTCCTCTCTATGAAGTTTCTCCAGATCTCTTAATCTAACTTATTCCATTATTCTATCTTCTCACTGCAGCCAATCTACCTATATTCCTGTTGTGGCAGCTCCTGTTCTGCGTTTTAGCAACTCAATTGGCAAGTCTTTCTCCTACCACAGCATCCAGCTCAATGCCTGACCAATAAATGTTCACTGACTATTTGTTTAATTGGGAATAATCAGTCTTAAGCAACCCACTATTTCAACACTTGGCCGCAGCCGAACTCCAAGCAATCTAATAAATGATGGTTGGGGGATTTCCAAACTTTTTTTTTAAAAAACCACAGAAGATGATTGAAATTGAACAGGCATTTATTGAGCACCTTCTAGGTGCCAAAAGCAAAGATGAATAAGACATGGAATTAGGCTATCCTCTCAGGAGTAACTGAGCTTCCTTTCCAAGCCTTCTGTGCTCTGTTTAAAAAGAAACTTTAAATCCTAAATGAGTTACTGAGAGCTGCACAGGCTAAGTTTACCAAGTGTTTTCCTTGGCCTATGGTATCTTCCTGAGGTGGAGACATTGATGGCCACAAGCATTCTCAGCCAGCTGTAGCCCCCAGCCTCCCTGGGGTGGTTTGGCTCATTGCAGAAGGTAGCAGTTGCCCAGTGGGGGCCCCATCAGGAGCCTGGGGACAGGATATGGGCTAAGCCCAGCCTCAGCCTGGGAGTTCCTTCTGTGGGATTCTTTAGTAGCCATGTATTCCCAGAGTTCTCCTTACACCACAATCATACAAGCCCAGCTCCAAGTTTGCCTCAACTGTGCTGAAAGGTACAACTCTAGAGTAGCCATATTATCCAGCTGCATCAAAGGGATGAGTTGGAGACCACCCAGTGTCCTACCAACATTGCAAAACAGCTCTCCACTTGCTGCTTTGGGCTTCAAAGGGATATTATGTTTTAATGAGCTGCTGTATAATTAATCAGCCTTCGCCCCTCTCCTAGCTGAAATTACTGGAGGAAATAAGCAAACACCCAAAATTTGCTATTTCCCTTTCCAAATGCCAACAGTGAGGAAACATTCCCATGTAAATCAAGACTGGGTGTGGATGGGTTCTGGGCTCCAACAAGTCTGCTGTCCAACCTCATAACTCAGACTCGCTGCAGAGACCTGGGCTCCTCCAGGGGACATCAGAGGGCAAGAACCCTACTTGCCTCCATCCTCATCCACCATGCAGAGGGCACGGCTCTTGGTGTGGTCATCCTAGACAGATTGAGGCCATTTAATCCATCCAAATTCCCAGGACCCAGCCACACAACCAACTGGGGCCACAGAAAGCCAGAGGCTTTCAATCTCAGTTCTGACCATGGCTGTGTTGGCTTGGGCAAGTTATTCACCTACCTGGGACTCAATGTATTCATCTGTAATAGTAACAATAGCAATAATAATAAACTATTTCTTGAGTGGCAAGCGTAGTATCATAATTAAGAGTGAGTGCTTAGGAGTTAAACAGCCTGGGTTGTAACCTGGCTGCATCTTATACTGACCATGTGACATGAGCAAGTGCCTTAATGTCTTTGATACTCAGATTCCTTATCTGTAAAGTGAGGATGACAGTGGTACCTAGCTTATAGGGTTGCTGTGAGCATTAAATGAGATAACAAGAGTAAAGTCCTTTAATTAGTGCTTGGCACATAGCATACACTCTCCAATGTTAGTTATTGTTAATATTATCATCACTATTGTTATTATTACTATTTTTGTTGCACGTCAGGCAGTGTACTTTGAAGATATTGTTTAATTCTTACAATAACATCATGAGGTTGTATCTCTTTATATGTCTATTTTATAGATAAGAAAACTGAGACTCAGATAGGTAAAACAACCTGGTCATGGTAATAGTACACAGTAATAGTAAATCTAAGGTATTAAAGATCTATACAACTGCAGAACTACCGTAAGGATTTGAGATGACTAATGCAAAGTGCTAAGCCTAGCACAACAAATTCTTAAAAATGTAATGATAATTATTGAAAATATAAAATTGGCACTAAGAAATAGGCAGAACACATTTCTCAACCCAACTTCTGATTCATCCGTACAGACCCAGCCAGAGGAAGGACACTCTTCCTTCCTTAAGGAGAAAGGGCTCCACATTTAATAAGCAGGAGATGCAGTGGCAAAATACGGACAAAGGTTTCCTCCATCTGAGACTGTGGTGGGACCTGAGTGTTTCGTACCCTCCAAACTTCCAGGGTCCCTTTTCCTCTTAATAGCTATTAGGCACAAATATTTCCTTCCCATGTAATATGGAAAATCCAGGGCCCACCTCAACATATCTGCAGACACTCAAGAGAAGGCTGACTTCCTCCCAGACAGCTCTGGCTCTAAATTCCCCCGCTGGACTCAACTCTGATCCCCCTTTACCACTGAGACTGCAGCGGCTGCTCTCCTGCTCTCTGCTCTCCCTCCAGGTGTAGACACGGACCCTCCCTCGATCCCCAAGCATCATGAGCAGGCAGATGTTGTGTGTAACAAATTTTACTGAAGGTTCAGGAATGAGTAGAGCTTACCAGAGAACACAAGTTAAAACTGTCATTGGACATTGTTCCCAGCACATAGGACTATGTACTACTGTCCTTCTCTTTACACTTTGGCCAGTTGTTGTCATTTTTCCTGGACCACCCCCCTCTCTCTCTCTCAAAATAGGCCCTTTGCCCTTATCCCTTCTTCTCTGATTTTTGCATCCATTTATCAGCCCATCTGCCAAAAACTCAGAACGCCTGTTATTATAGTACAGAAATCAGGTTTGTTCTCTTTTTGTTGGAAATCTCCTACACCTACAACTGCATTCCTTAAAATGGGGTCTGCAGAGTGTGGTGCCAGGCCACGAACTTTGGTTGCCAGTGCACGACAAGATGAGTACAGATGTTAAGGTTTTATAGCAACTTGACACAGTAATTTTTATGTCTGCTCAATCTAATCATAAAATAAAAATGAGACTTGTTCTTTATATGTCTTTTTTATTTCATGTTTTTAATAATATATTTCATTGTATTGTACAAAAGTACCAGTCCAGGAAAGAACAGAGTTTTAAAAGCTAATTCTTCACGTAGATCCTTTGAGAAGCACTGATCTAGACTGACCCAAGAGGCCTGCTTTATGGAATCCAAATATCCCTTTACTGTGTATTCCCAAAGAAAAGAGAAGTTTTCCCACCCTAAGGAATTCTGCTGCTCTCCTAGGGCAAGTGGATTAACTCAGAAAATATTTTTTTTTCTTCCCCATCAGCCATAAAAAATCAACGCATGATTTACCAGTCATTGCAGCTTATGGGGCAGGAGAAGGATGTAATGATAACAAAAACGTCCATTTACGCCACCCTTTAGCATTTATAAATCACATTCCTATGCACCATTTCATTTGCTCTTCATGACATCTCAATCAAGCAGCATTAGTATGCGTCCTACTTGATGGATGAGAAAATCGAGGCTTTGAGAAGTAAGGTCTTGCCCAAGGTGATTCACCCAAAATACTAGAGCAGAACTTAGAGCCAGTGCTTTGATTCTAGACTCCATCCCCTACCACCATGTCACAATGTGATAGAAACCATTGGGTAAACATATTTCAGATAATAGTCCAAGGGGCTTGAATAACTAGATACCCAAATTCCCTTTTATCTTTATCTTGAACTGAGTCTGGCCTCCAGATCTCTAGCTAGGTAATCAAAGTGGCTGGTTTTTATTCTTTTCATGTTGCAACACCTAGAGATAAGCACAGGCCTCTCACCTTTGCTCCTTGCCAGTTCTATTTTACGGCCTTGCCTACCTAGCTAGCACCTTCTTGACTCAGAAGAAAATGGGTCAGGAATTGCCAGGGACCAATTTCAAGAACAAAAAGCAAAGCTCAGAAGTGAGCCTTGAGCTTTCCCAATGGCGCCCTGCCTTGAACCCAGACATCAAATGTGTGCTGTTTTCTAATGAGGCAAACACTCGGTATTGACATTAAATGACTTCATGGGGCATAGCCACATGCTGAAAAAAGCGATGGCCAAAACAAGTGTGAGGCAAGAGTTGAAAAACAATTATGGTTTTAATCTGATTAAACTGTTGCCCAAAAGAAAACCAGAGGAGTTTTTTAGAACACTGTAACTGTACTTCCGATTTCTTCCATTTTTATAGCATAAAAATAATTAAAAATATACCCACAATACATTTGGCTTCATTCAGCAGGCATACTGAAGAATATTACATTTTGTAATTTACATACACTGGAAACATAATTCATTAGATTATCCAGAAAGCTAAGAGCAGCCGGCCTACATGGTCAAATCTCTTATGCAACGTCTGCAAGAGCCCATTGCAGGCACATAAAGAGAGCTTGGATTTTCCTAGGAACCATTTTCTTGCAAATGAAACATTTAATTATGAAGCCAAGTCCATAAATAGACCATTAACACTGGGAGGGGGGAGGGATGCAGCTATACTGCTGGATTAGCAGGGGAATATCCTACAAGAAATTCATCAATGCCATAGATAATTAATTACAGCTCACCTTCTCCCCACATCACCATGCCTTTATCAGCCAGCATTAGGGAAACAGCAGATGGCCAACCAAAGACAGAATGCAATTTTCTGTCAACTCATTACTTACAGAATCGCAGATTAGGTACGAGACCCCTAGAAGGTCACCTAGGCCATTCCCTTGTGTCCAAAACAATCTGCACCAGAACCATCCCAGTCACAGGAGTATCTATCTCCCTTATTCAGAAAGTGTCCCCAGGAAAAGCAATTTTCCTGTCCGCAGAAGCATGGAATTCCAGGGACTTCCCCTTCCATTGGGAAATGGTCCCTGAAGGCTAAATTCTTCAGGGCCTTTTTTTCTCATCAGTATTTGGGTTGGTGTCCCCAGATGGTAATGACACTCCCAAGTCGGCTTATCCTGCTGGGTTCCATGGAGACGCTTGTGCCGTAGGCATTCTCAGGGTCTTTTATTCTCTCCTTGTGGAATGCCAGAGAGATAGCACAACAGGGCTTCTTGTTCCCAGAGTATTTTTATAAAAGACTTCAAAGACCACTGAAAAGTTTCAAAAGTCTTCATGACTATTTTAAGGTTGTTTACTTAAGATGAAAGTACTTGAAAATTCCCGACTTTATTTTTATCCATTTGTATCAGGGCTGGCTTGTTACTCACACCACAGTCAGTTATGGAGGGAAAATAGTTTCTTTTTTCCCCCGAAAGGCTCTGCTCTTCCTCAGAAAGCCCATATTAGCTGGGTGGCTCGGAACACTTTGACTCGCCAATAATGGTATCTTAGTCCTGTCCCATGGAAAATGTCCCCTTAGAAACGCAGTCTTTTCAAAACTGAATTCCCTATCAAAAGTCATTCCTTTTCAAATGAGTCCAGGTATGTAGATGAATTTTGGTCTCTCGGATTTCACCTCCTCTTCTGTTCTCTAAGATGCCATCTTGATATATGAAGGGTTATTTTATCCTCTTGCCAGCAGGGGAGACGTTCCTCTGGATATCCCCTAGTCCCAGCTGCATATCACCTGGAATAGCTATGCTCCCTACAGTAGTGACAATGAAGATGATCATGACTCATGGTGTGCTTCCTTTTTGGGTAGGGCAGGGAGTGAAGGGGCACTGTCATTTGAGGTCAGTGTGCTGGCACTCACCATGGCAGTGCATTTTCCCTGCTGCTTGCCTCCGTCTCCAAGGCCCTGCACCTGCAGCCTCTTCACTCTGACCACAGGCCTCCTGCAAGTCCCCAGGCTGCCTCAGCCCTTCCTCATCCCCTCACCAGGTAGATGGGCCCTTCTGAATTCCTTGCAAGTCACCACTAGACTATGGTAGCCAGGAGCATGGCCTACTGGCTTTTCAATCCATCCTTCTGTTGCCTGGCCTCTTCTTCACCATGCCTCCCCAGCCATGATGGAGATCTGGAGACTTGGATCTCTTCACCCTTCTCTCTCTCACAAGTGCACACATGCACGCACACGGACACACACACACACACACACACACAATCATTCAATAAAGCACATCTCCCAGCCCAATAGCCCAATGTTCTTCTTCCCCATGTTTATCTGGGTACAAAGGACAAAGACCCAAGGGGCCAAGAGGAACAAAGATACTTAAGTCTGCTTTTCTCCTCTGCTTATCCCCATTCTTCTTCCCACTCTTACTCGGCCCAGAGGGGCAGGCCTTTCCTTTTATTCAGCATGTCCTCCCCCCCAGCCTAAGGTTGCAACCTCAAGGTTTAGCCACCATGGCAAAAGGGGCATCTTCTTTGCATATGGAAGCACCTCAATGATCTAAATTCTAGAAATGTAGTGGCTTGTCAACTGTGGGTTCACTTGCAGCTACGGATTTCCAAGGATAAAAATGGTTGATCTGAGATCTCGGAATGTATTCTTATTGAATTTAGTTTTCCTCAGCAATCCCTGTGCCTCCTAGCCTTAATACCCACACAACCACACCCAGTCATGCGCACATAATGGACACACACATATACGCGCACTCCTTGTTACTTCAGATGAGGGAAAACAGTACCACTGAGATTCAGATTATCCTGGTTTACTAACAGATCAAGGAACAGGATGAATCCTCAAATCCTTTTCTAGAAAATCTAACATCATGATAAAGTCATAAAAAAGCATGGAGATGACTGGTTTATTCCATTATTATTTATTTTGAACCTAGGGACTTAAAATATTCCACTGTATGTCAAAAATTCTATCAAATATCTCTATACAATGGTACAATTAAACTCCAAAGCACACAAATACACACACATAGAATTTTTTATAACTAGATCTCAAATTCATATGTTTTCAAATTCCATTACCTTATTAATTGTATCTATGAACTCCCAGTTAAACCTATGCATATCTTCAGTTGTGTCCTGGTTATACCCCCAGTTATATACATAGTAGGCTCTTAAAAATTGTGTGATGAATGAAATTGAACCCTCGAGACAATGCCATAGGGAAGAACTCACATCAGTGACAAAGCTTGCCCCTCCTGTAGTTTCTAGCAATATGGAAACAAACCTCTTAATCATAAGGCACTTTGGGAGAAATTTTTTTTTCTCAGCCATTTATTTACTAGCTCACTCCTCATCATTGTGTGTGGAATACACAGCATTGTGGAGAGATTTATGGGACAGATTTTAATCTCAGCTGCAGGGCATGCATCAGTGCTTATCTCCAAATGGAGGTGTGTTTTATGTGGTCATTGTTTCGTGTGATCACAGGCCAGCCAAATGACTGCATACCTGAAACCCAGGAGTGAGAGCAACCTAGTGGGAGGAGAGGAGGAGCTGCAACAGGGGGGAATGGGGTTCGTTATGGACTCTTAAGCCGTGGCACGTAAATCCAATTAATCTCAAAAACAGTTGTTGGAAACAAGGAACTTGGGCCCGAGATGTGAAAATCTCACCGGTGCAACAGATTCCCTAAGCCTGGTGCTTCCCAGGTATGAGCTTGCCTCAATCAAGGAAACATTGAAGCCAAATTCTTTCCTGGAAACCTGAACCCCCCCAACCCCCAACCCCTTCCTCTGCATTCCAGGCTGAGAGAAGAGCTTCCTGCACCAAACTGAAAGGTCCACACGATGTAGTTTAAAGTTGCCACCGGAATCTCAGTGACCTCTCCCTGCCCTTAGAGGCCCAGCCAAGCTGGCTTTCTCATCAGGGCCCCAGGGAGGAGTGGTGCATGGCTCCACTGGCAGCAGCTCCTATTACAGGGCCAAGGAAGGCCTTACTTAATGTCCCCCCTGGGGGCCTTTGACACTTGATCCTCAGTCACTGTCTTCCACTGACCTAATGGGCCGGAATAAGTCTTTCAGATTGAAAAAATATTTTTGAACTTGAGAGCTCATATGTTTTCTTCCAGAGAAGGCCCATTCTAATCAACCCAAGAGGCCCTTGACTGTGCTCATTTGTCCATTCACTCTTTCAGTATTGATTAATGGCCTATTTTACAGGTAGGGTACATGAAACTAATTAAAGAACAGAACTCTCCTAGAGGTTTGTGTTTATTTTTGCCCAAATTGCCTTTAAAGGAGTTAGAAGATGATATAAGTAGGGCAGGGTCACTCCGCTCCGCACCCACCTAGATTTGGAGGTGAGGAGCATGACTAAGTGGAAAGGCAACCCGCCCATCACAGACCACTTCCCCTGCTGACCCGCAATCATAAATCAGGAAACAGATCACAGCCTAGGGAGGTTCAAGACAGTCAGGGGGATATTACAGCCAGGTAGCCCACGCTGGTCCTGCCCACCCCTTTCTGTACTGTGTGTGAGAATGTGTAGTGAATGGAATTGTGTCTCCCCAAAATTCGTGTCCTTCTGAAACCTCAGAATGTGGCCTTATTTGGAAATAGAGTCTTTGCAGATGTAGTTAGTTAAAGAGCTCAAGATGAAATGGCATTCTTATAAGAAGAGAGGACACAGAGACACAGAGAAGAAGATGATCACATTGGAGTGATGTGTCTGCAAGTTGAGGAATGACAAGTATTTCTAAAAATCACCAGAATTTGGGAGAAAGGAATGGGACAGTCTCTCCCATAAAGACTCCAGGGGGAACCAGCCCCACCAATATGGTGAGCCCTGATTTCTAAATTCCAGAACCACGAGAGAATAAATTTCTGTTGTTCTAAACCACTTTTTCTGGTAATTTGTTGCCACAGCCCTTGGAAATCAATATAATATGTGAGCTGCCAATCTTCCTCTCCATGACATCTTCCTTCCTCCTGCCATTGCCTTCACTCTGAACAGTTCCTGCCATCTAAGCTCCAGACACCCTATTCTAGGACTAGAGGAGGGTAGGGGACAAAAGACAGATGACCGTCCCAATTTCCCTGCTCAGTGATGTGGAGGAGCCAGGCGGCACTGGTTTGCAAGAGCCAACTGTATACATCTCTTCCCAAATCCATGTTCAGTGACATCATGTCGGTACCTTGAAATCAGCCATGGTGGGTGTATTTACACCAGGAAAATTGCAAGCATTACACATCAGGGCTTTTTTCCCCAGAGAGCCAATTATTAAACATTTACCAGCACACCACTGTCCCTGCCTGTGTTCAGCTACTTCACCAACTCTCTTCATAGCTCCACCTGTCCCATTTGTGCCAGAGGATGAGAAGCCAGGAGCATGGAACTCATGTTACTCTAAGCAAAGCCACAACCTTCTCCTTACTACTAAGGCCATCATTTAGCTCCATTTTTCCTCTGAGCTCTGATCATTACTGTGTATTATTGTGTATGAAGTCAACGCCCCACAGGCATTTGATTATTTATAACTTCAGAAAGTTTCTTTTGCACAGTAATTTGCCAGGCTTTCATCTGCAGCAGCCAGCATTTGATAGAAATATGGAAAATGGCCTGAACCTTAAATGGCAAACAGATGAGGAGGTCCGATGAAAATCACACGTTTGAAGACCATGTGTTTTCCCATGAAATATATATGGAATTTTTAATTGATGTTGACTTTAGCTCATGGTAACTTTTTTAGCTATCTGAATTAGTGGGTTACAAGAAATATTAAAGAAAGGAATGTGATCAAGGTAAACCCTAGAGAAAACCTGACCCTGAGTGACCTCTCCTTACCCCAGGGCCCTCTGCCCACCCCAGGGCCCTCTCCCCCAGCTGGTTTCCAGGATCTTGTTGAAAATGAAGCATTCTCTCGTCCATTCTGTCTCTCTGAACACAGTGGAACGTGAGCAGCTCTGCCTTTTGTAGGATCCGATAGTGTAGGATCCTTATAAAACATTGCAGCATTCCTATTTTAGGTGGTCATTAATGCTGTCCTCCAAAAATTCCCAGTTGTCCATGTTTGGGGCACATGTAGGTTTTGTATCTCCTCACTCCCTCTGGTTGGATAGGCCTATGGATCTAGATCTGGTTAAGAAGTTAGGAGAGACCATGACTCTTGTCATTTTCTGGGCCAGCACATTTAATTTCCTGTTTAATACCTCCCAGAACTTTTTTTTCCTCTGGCAGAATGACATAAGACATTAGAGATGGTAGCTACCCCATCAGCCTGGGTTCTGGTTGACTATCAAACACACACACCCCAACTCCAAAACCTGAAATAATTATGTAAGCACAAAAGATATAACCCTGTGCTACTGAGGACACTGAGATTTAAAGGCTCAGCCTACCCTGTTAGTGCTTCCCTCCTTGTTAGTACACCAGGATTCAAATAGTGCTGGTCTCAGCTTCAATCAGAGCTCAGGAAATGAGTATACTGAGATCACAGACCCAGACTACTTTAAAAATCATGGACAGCGAGACCTGAAACAGACCTTACAAATTACCCAGGCCGGTCCCTTTATTTAGCCCACAGGAATCTGAGGCCCAGAGCGGGGACATTTCTTGCTTTACATCATCCAGCTACTTAATGGTGCTTTTCATTATCCTTCTTCTTCTGCTAAGGAAGCTGATCTGATCACAGTTTCTCTGGGTTTCAGGATCCTCATGGTATAATCCTGCTTAGAGGTTTCATGTTTGAAAGGACAGGCTCTGCAGTCAGACTGAGTAGGCTTGACTCAACTCTGCAACTTACCAGCTGTGAGCCTCACCCAAGTTCCTTAAAGATTTGCAGGCCTCATGTTCAACTTCTGCTGAGTGGAGATGCTAACAGGCTTGTGACGATGTCTAAATGAGATCTACTTGGGCTGCTTAGCAGGGTGCCTGGAACATGCAACAGCTCAGTCAACACTCCCTGTTGTTACCTTCACAGGGTTCCTTCTGCTTGCCACTCCCAGGGAGGGGCACTGGGACAACTGAGAATGCTGATTTAGTCCTTGCAAAGTATCCCCCAAAAAGAGGGGGTTTGCCTTTCCTAGAAACTAAAATGTGCTAAGCAGATGCTATGTACTCTGCTATTATTTGGATAACTCCAAACTTTGTGATTCAGTGAGAATGGTTGATTGTTTTGCCCAAATTATTTGGACAATTACCTCAGCTCTCCCTTTGCTTTAGATGAAAAGCCCAGGGCAATAACAACTGATTTATCAGACTTCATCTTCCCAGGAGACTGTAAGTCCTGTTTTAGCATCAAAAAGAGGAATACATCCCCTAGCAAGATGGCAAAGGCCCAGGAAAGAATAAAATTGCTCCTCTGAACCTCATTTGATCCTAAAATGCCAACTCAAGAACTGTTACTCAGGTAACAGCACATGGCTGTGTGTGTGGTTTGAATATCAGCAGGGAGGGCTTCCAAATTACAAAACACAATAAGCATTTGCAAGACAATTTTCTTATTTACTTTCTCTCCCTGGGTCCCCAGTGAGCTAATGACCATGTCTAGAATGCTTTTGGTGAAAGAACAGTGTCAGCGCTGGGCTTCAACCACAGGAACCTAGCCATGGGTTACCACTTCAAGATCATTGAAAAACACAAACATACCCCCTCTAAAGGAGTTTTGCCTTCTAGAGAAAATTCGTTTAAAATGAGCAAAAGGCTTCTCATTCCAGTTGGAGATAAGATTGAATTGTGGCCAAGAGCAGTGGCTCACACCTGTAATCCCAGCACTTTGGGAGGCCGAGGCAGGAGGATCACCAGAGGTCAGGAGTTCGAGATCAGCCTGGCCAACATGGTGAAACTCCATGTCTACTAAAAATACAAAAATTAGCCAGGCCTGGTGGCAGGTGCCTGTAATCCCAGCTACTCAGGAGGCTAAGGCAGGAGAATCACTTGAATCTGGGAGGCAGAGTTGCAGTGAGCCTAGAGCATGCCGTTGCACTCCAGCCCAGGTGACAAGAGTAAGACTCCATCTCGAAAAAAAAAAAAGACTTGAATTGTAAGAAACACTGAGAAAAGTAATGTCTAAATTTTCTGTGATACTGAATATCTTCATTAATTTTCTGTCTCCATTCTGATATAACAAACCTGCACAGGTACCCCTAAACTTAAAATAAAAGTTTAAAAAAAAATGGTCCCTGAGTGTAAGCAGACTGCAGACTCTCCTGAAGGAGAGAGAGCTATATGTGACTTGGGCATAGGGAAGGAAGAAAGGACCCATAGAAAGGCACAGGCGGGGCTGGGGTGGTAGATTATTTTTACTCACTTCACAATTTCTCAACAGGTATGTCGCTCATGCCTATAATCCCAGCACTTTGGGAGACTGAGACAGGAGAATTGCTTGAGTCCAGGAGTTCAAGACCAGCCTGGCAATGTAGTGAGACCCAGCTTTACAAAAAAATAAAACATTCACCAGGCGTGCTGGCATGTGCCTGTGGTCCCAGCTACTCTGGAGGCAGAGGTAGGAGGATTGCTTGAGCCTGGGACATGGAGGCTGCAGTGAGCTGTGAACATGCCACTGCACTGATACTAGGTGACAGAGCAAGACCTTGTCTCGCAAAAAAAAAAAAAAAAAAAACCAGAAAAGAAGAAACAAAATCACAATTTCTTCTGCCTCCAGCTTGACTTATAAGCCCAAAGGCAGAGACTTGAGTTGAGGACCCAGCTAACGAATTTGGGCTATATGGCATTCTGAGACTTTTTACTAACCCCAGGGCAGAAGAAACCACTGAGCCATAGGCCAGATGAGATTATTATAAGGCAGGACCAGGAATCAGAGGAGGAAGCCTGTGTCCAGCAAAGTCGATTTGACAATCTGTTTTCCCGGCTTATATCAACGGCTTCCTCCAAGGTATCATTCCTGCAGACAATTGGATTTCAAGGCCAAAAAGGTGTTCTCAGATCTCAAGTAGTAGAGAGATAGAACTTGGTGGTAAACCAGAAGGCAGAAGGTGTGTTTGTTTACACTAACATGTTACAGATTTGATGCCATAGCATTTGATTTTCTCAGAGAGGACAGTGCTTGCCTATGAGCCAGCCAGGTCAGGCTTAGCTGATCTTGGCTGGGCTCATTCATGCATTTATGTTCAGCTAGTGGGACTACTGGTGTTTGGCTGGCCAATGAGGGCTCAACTGGGAGAACCTGGCTTTCCCCATGTTTCCCACATTTCTTCAGAAGGCTAGCTCAAGTGTGCTCTCATGTGAGTGGCACAGGTCCAAGAGAAAAAAAGGAAATATACAAGTACTTTTTCAAGTCTCCACTTAAATCAAGTTTGCTATTGTCCCACTGGCCAATGCAAGTCATGTGGTGCTATGGTTTGAATGTGTCCCCCAAAGTTCACATGTTGGAAATTTAATCCCCAATGCAACAGTGTAAAAGGTGGAACATTTAAGAGGTGATTAGGTCATGAGGGCTCTGCTCTTATGAATGGTTTAGTGCCATTATTGCAGGGATGGGTTCATTATTACAGGAGTGATGTCCTCATAAAGGATGAGTTTGACCCCCTTTTCTCCCTCTCTCTCTCTCTCTCTCTCTCACTTGCTCACTGGCTATATGATGTAGCAAGAAGGCCCTTACCAGATGCAGACCCTTAATCTGATCTTGGACTTCCCAGCCTCTAAAACCATCAGCCAAATAAACTTCTATTGTTCATAAATTACCAGTCAGTGGTATTCTGTTATAGCTGCACAGAATGGACTAAGACACACAGGCAAGCCAAGAATTAGAGTAAGAGGAGTCCGCAAACTTACAGGGCAAAAGGCACAGAGACTGTAAGGACATTAATTATGATCATTAATAAATCAATCAATAGCATATGTCTTTCATATGGGAAAACTCTCTCAAATGTCTTATGATCCTTGACTGTCCATTCATATGTTATAAGAGTGAGGCAATGGTAAGTCACCTGAAAATTTGCAAGGGGATGAGGGTAGGTGCAAGGCTTGTTGACAGCAGGAGATCACTGTAGGATAATCAGAAAAGAATTGGCCTTTTCATTAGAGGTCTCCATATGTCAGTATATGGGTCTCTTTTTGAGGATGTTTAGTTTCTCCAGAGAAAAACACTCTGATCTCCTCCCTAGGGTGAGGTCTAGCCCCTGATAATTTTTAGAGAAAGTCAGAGGGAGGGGCTGTCAGTGATGCAGTTCAATATATAGATATTCACAGAAAACTCTAGTTTTCAGCCCTGAGCCTCACCTCTGCCCTCTGCTATGCCCAGCATCCCAGAGTCCAGAGCCTCTCAGATTCCTTTTTGCCAGAGATTAAATATATGTGGGATGGGTGAAGGAAAGGGTATAGTGAGAATGAAAGTGGCATGAGGGAGTTGGTCAGCTATACTGGATTGGTGAGCAAGTGTTGGGATGGGTCATGGTCCAACTGCTTGTGCTCAGACTTTCACCCAGCCTCCCCCATGTCACTTCATGGCGCTTGGTGCCTCCCAGCACTGAGCCTTCTGGGCTTCTCTCTGCAGGTAGAGACTTCTTTCTCTATAAACAATGAAGCTCCCAATTTAATGTGGCTGCTGTCAGGGAACCTGCATGAGGCTTGGGGAAGGAGGGTGCAAATGACTCATGTTTTTAATATTTTACTATTAACTGATCTTAAAGGTCATACCTATGTAAATACATATTAAAACATTCTATGTTCAATATAAATTTAATTTTAAAAGAAAGGTACTCATGAGAGAAAGAAGAGTTTTGACATTTTTGCTTGGGATCAGAATTCCTATCTGAAGCACTGGGTTAGGCCAGATTGTTTGGAACTGACTGGTGCACAGCTCATGTCACCTGCCACTCACCACCCACACGTTCAGCAGCATCCACACTTGTCTGTACCCATTCAACAGGCTCATGCACTTGGATGTCACAGCAATGCCCAGTAGATGTACACATCTCTAAACACTTCTCAGTCTCTGTATTTATCTTGACACAGACCAATGACAAAGAGTTCACAGACTGGCATCAGTAAGTAGTCCACGTGTAATTTTTTTAAGACTATTTTCTGCCCAAGGGAAGTTGAGGACCTAAATATCACTTTAGATCTAAGACAGTTACAGTTTTTCTCTATTGGTTTTTAAAAACTATGTCTTTATCTATTGCATACTGACCTACTTCATGGGTTAATAACCACACCCACAAGTCTTTCTGAGACATTCTTCTGCCTTAGAGAATTAACTCAAACTCCTCATTTTACACATGAAGATGCTGAGAGCCAAAGAGGTGAAGTGACTTTCCCAAAATTCCACAGTTGGTTTGTCGCAAATTTCTGAATCCAGCTTGATGTCTTTGTCCACGACTCCAATGTGACCCGATACAGAAACATGTAACCTAGTCATTAAAAAAAAAAAAAAAAAAGCCTGTTTCAGAAGAATCTAAGATGACTTTTGGTAATGCTAATTGTCCTAACTTCCAACTATCACTTAAGAATGGAGCTGCCGGCTGGGCACAGTGGCTCACGCTTGTAATCCTAGCACTTTGGGAGGCCAAGGCGGGCAGATCACGAGGTCAGGAGATCGAGACCATTCTGGCTAACATGGTGAAACCCCATCTCTACTAAAAATACAAAAAAAATTAGCAGGGCATGGTGGCACGCACCTGTAATCTCAGCTACTCGGGAGGCTGAGGCAGGATAGTCACTTGAACCCAGGAGGCGGAGGTGGCAGTGAGCCAAGATCACACCACTGCACTCCAATCTGGGTGACAGAGCGAGACTCCATCTCAAAAAATAAATAAATACATAATAAATAAGAATAGAGCTGCCAAAGTTGCATTTGGCATGTACAGGAGTGTGCACTTCTCCAGTGGCCCACAAGTTCCAGTCTGACAGGCAGCAGTACTTCAGGGTACAGGGAAGCCAGGCTCATGAGGACAGAACTCCCCTGGCACAGTAGACACAGACTCTCAACAACAGGCACAAAGCCATGTCGGTCAGAGCCATTGTCCAGGTCGCCAGATCCCACCTGATTACAAAGGCTCCAGACAAGCTACAGCACATTCACAGGAGGGCCTGCAGTTCTGAAACAACATCACTGGAGGAGAAACAGAAGGAGTAGGAGATGTTCAGGCTGGAGAAGAGAAAATTCAAGGAGACACAGAGCTGTTAGTAAACATTTGAAGAATTGTCACATGGCAGATGGATTAGACGTATTCCAAGGGATCCCAGAAGTTCATGCTAGGAAATGTCATCTTAATGTGCAGAAGAGTTTTAAGTAATTTCAGCTGTCTAATGATGGAATGATTGTTTTAAAAGGTTATGCGTGTCCTGTCACCAGAAGTATACAAATAGAGATATTTAGAAAGATGTCACGTATTGCCAGGTAAAATGCAGGATGCCTGTTAAATTTTAATTTCAGATAAATTATAAATACTTTTTTCATAGAAGTATGTCCCAAATATTACTTATGTGAGAAAAGCATTTATGGTTTATCTGAAATTTGAATTTAACTTGGTTTCTCCTATTGCCACTTGCTAACTCTAGCCACCCTAAGTGTTAAGGAAACAGCCTGGGCTATGATTTTCCCAGTCTTTTAAAGATTATAGGAAGGTATGCTGAGATAGCCAGGCTGTTGTTGGTCTAAATGAAAAACATAATTTTTCTAAAGAAAAACTGCCCTCCCGAGTCTCTTAGAGCTAATACAAACTACCCAGCTGTTCCAGCGGGGCTGTCATTACAGAGCTCAATAAAATGGATCCTCTTCAGCTCTGGGGGATTGAGAGCTGCAGGGCTTCCTCACGCAACAATGAGGACTTGTCAGTTTTATTTAGTAAACATAATGTTTGACACCAGGCACTCCCCTCGTTTGTTTATATTTGGCTGCACAGCCAGCCAGGGGCAAGGCCCAGGTCTCCATGGTCAGGGATCTTGTTAGAAAATAAGCAAAGACCATAGGTGTTCCCTGGAGAAAAGACCTAAGATCCAATCAGAAAAGGATTCATGCAAAACCTCACTGCTCCCATCCAAAACACACAACTCCGCCTGTGCCATCTCATGGGGAGAAGAGGCCCCATCTTCTGGTCTGTCTCCCCAGGCCCAGCCCTGAACACTGCACCTTCAACTCAGAAATGGAGTCTGTTTCATGGCCTGGCAGGTCCTCTGTCCGCTGGCTCACCACATTGCCAAGTTAGTGAATCCTGCACTGAAGCAGAAAGTACTGGAGCAGAAATTCTGAATTTCCTGCCTTTCATCAGTATAAGCCAGATGCTTGCTTCTCACCAGCTCAGCCTACTGAGGGAGGCAGACCATCTCCACTCAGCCAAATTGTGAATGTTTTAAAAGCTTCCAAAGGAAAATGGTCTTAAAAAAGAAAACAGAAAATGAAGCAAGCCTGGAAACGCCCATCCCATTTCCCTTGGCTCTCCCCGTGTCAAGTCCCTGTTTAAAACTGGTCTGCTGCACCTGAGCGTCATTCTTCAAAGGACTGATGATAGACACTGTGCATCGCATCTGGTGCCGTGGTAAGCCGACACCACCCAGCTGCTTGGCCTGTCAACTGGGTGGGCATTCCAGCTCTGAACCCCTCCAGGACATCCCAAAGAACAAAGAGCATGGCAGTGGAGGAAGGGCCCTCATGGAGAGGAGCTAAAAAGAGGGGAGGGAGAGGGGATCCAGTCCAACCTGCAAACAGCCAAACCTACCATGAAACAGGCAGAATGGGAAATAGGAGAGGATGGCTTGTGAGGGGCACGTGATCCAAAAGCCCCATTTTCTGGCTCCATAGCACTAGATGCTGAGCAGCTGGAGTCTAAGCCCATGGACCCCATAGCTCAGACTAAGTTGAAGAGAAGAGCTGGATGGGCTTGCAAATCAGCAGAGCTGAAAATAGACTGATTCATCTCCCATCTATTCAAGCAGCCAGCTTGGTTCAGCTACAATAGGATGGCTCTGGGTAGCCATCCCACAGAAAATAGCTATTTGTCAGCTGCTCAAGAGAGGCCAGGGAGCCAAAATTCCAGCTTTATTCCACTAACCACCTGGAAATGGAAAATGAATCAGAAAGAAGTTTGAAGTGTGTATTTTTGTGCTTTGGTGAGGGACCTGCCCTGAGCAGATAACCTACAAACTCAACAGCAATCCATTTGGGCTGGGTTTCCCAGAGGACATTGCAGAGAAGCAAGTCTTTTAAAGCTGTGATGGTGCCCACGAGTTCTATTCAGCTTCAGCTAGGCCCTTCCAGATGAATCGTCAGAGAATTCCTGGATCGGATGAAGGAAGCCAGAAGGCTGGGGTTCCTACCGCCTGTTTTGCTAGTGGTGCCAAGTTTGGCTAGGAAGTTCCTTGTCCTGTTTCTATACTCATCTCCTCCCACCCAGCCCCACCCCAAGAAAAACTCTTACTTCACACTTACTTCTTAGCCAGTTAGAAAAGATGATGCTGTCAAAGAAAACAGCAATCACCACCCCCTGCCTCAGCTTACCACAATTCAGGCCAAAATTAAAATAAGTAGTTTAAAAAGGGAAACAAGAGGGAAAGGATTGATGAGAGATTGAGGGATAATAAGAGCAAGGAAAAGGAAAGGAAAAGGAAAAGGAAAGGACACGAAAGGAAAAGAAAGTAAAGGAGAAGGCTGGAGGAAAATGGGAAAGAAATGACAATGGAAAGGGCGAGAAAGGCAAAGGAGAAAGTCGGGGGAAGAAAGGATGGGGAGGGTGGCTGGCAGAGGAAAAAATAGAGGGAAATCTAAATCACTGTCTCCCTTATCTCATTCCTCCTGAGAATCAAAACAGTTTAACTTAAAAAAGGCAGAGACATTTCCAATTAGGGCAGTCCAGGGGCCATAGGATTCCAGCCTCTGAGCTTCAGGCAGGAACAAAGGAGAGAAGCAGGAAAGAAGTACCTTCCATCACAGCCCTGGGCTGGGGGAGTGGAGGGGCCCGGGCAGGGCTCTGGGGGAGCCTGAGGCCCGAGGGCAGAGGCGGGTAGCTTGGACATTCACCTCCACATCCAGGACAGGTCAAGACTGCGTAGAAGGGACTGATATCATTCCCTAGGCTTCCTGCCTTTCAGGTTGCACATAGTTTTGGGATCTTCCCTTGTTCTTTTCACTGATTTCCTGCCACTAGGATCTCCCCATAGCTTTTGCCTCACTGGGACATTGCAGGAGACCACTGCTGCCAGTGCCTTCTTGAGAGCTGTAGAAAACTGGAGTGAAGGAAGAAATTAAATAAGACCGGTGTGAAGCAGCCCTGTCATCCAGAGTTCTCCTTCATCTGGAGAGAAAAGATTTGAGAGGAAGATTCCAGCAGTCTCAACCCCACACTAAATTTCCACCCTTAGCAAATTGCCACCTTGCCAGAAATTCTACAATTTACTATTCATCAGTTATTGGTGCTTTCTTATGAATTGGCTTATCTGATTGTACAGGAAGGCAAAGTGATATATACAAACTCTCCCCACCCAGGAGGTCTCCTAGGGCCATGGGCCATACTTGTGTGTCCATATGTGTCTAAATACACATATACATACATAGAATACATTCACACAATCTTCCAAATGACCACGGCTGCCAAACAAATTTACCCTAAACTTAGTGGTGTCAACCAACCATTTGTTACGCTCACAAATTGTCTGAGTCAGGAATTCAGAGTAGAGTGAGAACAACTTGTCTCTGCCCCATGATGACTGAGCCATCAGCTGGAAGACCCAAAGCCTGGGGGCTGGAGTCATGCGGAGCCTGGCAGATGATGGTGGTTGATGCTGAGACCTTAGCTCCAGGTTGTCAGCCACACCACGTATGCATGGTTTCTCCATTTAGCCTGGGCTTCCTCCCCGCATTGTGTCTGGGTTCCCAGGATGAACAGCACCTCATAGAGAGCAGTCTGAAGCCAGATCACCTTATGATCTAACTCAGAAGACACACAGCTTGTCTTCTGCCACATTCTATTCATCAAGACAATCATCAGTTTCAAGGGGAAGAGAAATGGACTTTCCTTCTTGATGGAGAACAGCATATAGAATCATCAATGTTGTGGCCAACAGCAAAGACATGGAATTTATCTAGGTGTTCATCAATGATAGATTGGATACAGAAAATGTAGTATATATACATGATGGAATATTACACAGCCATAAACAAGAATAAAGTCATGTCCTTTGTAGCAACATGGATGGAGCTTGAAGCCATTACACCAAGCAAATTAACACAGGAACAGAAAACCAAATACTGTATTTTCTCACTTATAAGTAGGAGCTAAACACTGAATACACATGGGCACAAAGAGGAGAACAATAAACACCAGGGCCTACTTGAGGGTGGAAGGTGGGAGGAGGATAAGGATCAAAAACTACCTATTAGTTACTATGCTCATTACCTGGATTACAAAATCATTTGTATACGAAGCCCCAGAGACATGCAATTTACCGGTGTAACAAACCTGCACATGTATTCCCTGAACCTAAAGTCAAAGTTGGAAAGAAAAAATAAATAAATAAAAATAATTTTTAAAAAAATGTTGGGGCCAGACCAAGGTGAGCAGATAACTTAACGTCAGGAGTACAAGACCAGCCTGGACAACATGGTGCAACACCATCTCTCCTAAAAAAAATAATAATAATAGCTGGGTGTGGTGGTGGGCACCTATAATCCCAGCTACTCAGGAGGCTGTGGCAGGAGAATTGTTTGAACCTGGGAGCTGAGATCCCACAACATTCCAGCCTGGGCAACAGAGCGAGACTCTGTCTCAAAAAAAAAAAATATGGCTATCTTTATATCTTTAGAAAATAGAGGCCGAGCACAGTGGCTCATGCTTGTAATTCCAGCACTTTGGGAGGCCAAGGTGGGCAGATCACTTGAGGCCCGGAGTTCGAGACCAGCCTGGCCAACATGGTGAAACCCCATCTCTACTAAAAAAAAAAAAAAAATTAGCCAGGTATGGTGGCATACACCTGTAATCCCAGCTACTCGGGAGGCTGAGGCAGGAGAATCACTTGAACCCGGGAGGTAGAGGTTGCAGTGAGCAGAGATGGAGCCATTGCACTCCAGCCTGGGCAACAAGAGTGAAACTCCGTCTCAAAAAAAAAAAAAAAAAGAAAAGAAAAAGAAAATAGAATCTGCCTCATACACTTACAGTATTTTCCCCAAACAGCATAATAACAGATGGCTAATGTATGCTTTACACTTTTCCAAACACTAGAAAGTACTTACAATATCAGATGCTCACAAAACACTCATGTACAAGGGAAGGCAGTTAATGCTATTCTTATTTTTCATATAAGAAAAATGCATATCAAAAAAGGTCAAGTGACACGTGAAAGATCTGGCTTATTGGGGGATGTAAGACTAGAACCCAGGATTTCTCCCTCATGGGCCAGCCTTTTCCCAAGACACCACTCAGAACAGGACTGGCTTTGGGTGGCCCGTGTTTACCATTTGTATCCACAGCAATGTCAGCAACAGCTTCAGGAGTCTGCTCTGTAGGAGTTAGAAACAGCTATTTGTAGACTTCCCAAACCTGTCTTATGCACCTGCCATAACTTCGCTCATGCTGTTCCCTGTGACTGGAATGGAATAACACTGCCCTCAAACCTGGTATCCTTTCTAGCTATTTATCCTTCACTAGCTGCTCCTCCAAGGTTGCTTCTGATAAGAAGCTTTCCCTGACTCCCCTAGAGGTAGTCTGACTCTGCTGTGGACTTTCACAGTTCTTGGGGTGGTTATTCTTCATCATTCTTACAACATTCTGTCATAATCTATATTTATACTACTGCCTTTTCAACCACACCATGAGCTCCTTAATCGTAGAGATTTTCTGTCAATACCTCTGTATTCCTAAGGCTCAAGGTACTATTGGACATGCTAGGTGCTCAAGAAATATCTATGAATAATTTGACAGTTCCTCAAAAAGTTGATTACCATATGAGCCAGCAATTCCACTCCTAGGTATATGCCAAAAGAATTGAGTGAAGGAACTCAAAAAGATACTTCTACACCAAGTGCAAAGCAGCATTATTTATAAAGCCAAAAGGGAGAGACAACTCAAATGTCCAGGGACAGATGAGTGGACAAACAAAATACAGTATATAAACACGATAGACTATCATTCAGCCTTAAACAGCAAGGAAACCTTGTCATATGCTACAACATGGACAAACCTTGAAGATATTACGTGAAGTAAAATAAGCCAGTCACAAATGGAGAAATGCTGTATGGTTGCACTTCTATGAGTTACCTAAACTAGGCTAATTCATAGAGACAAAAAGCAAAATAGAGATCACCAGTAGCTAGAGAAAGGAGAAATGGGAAGTAGTTTAATGAGATCAGAGTTTCTGTTTGAAAAGATGAAAAAGTTCTGGAGACAGATGGTAGTGAATGTTGTGCTATATTATGAATGTATTTTATGCCACTGAATTGCACACCTAAAAATGGTTAAAATACAGTAAATGTTATGTTATATGTATTTGGACACACCAAAAAAGTATCATTTATTCAGTTACTCAACTCAGAGAGTGTGGTATAATAGAAATCCCCTTTGACTAAGACACTGGCCACTTGAGCCAGCTCCAATTCACCAAGTTGTATTAAACAAGTCACTTCACTTGTCTGGATTTCTGTTTCCTCATCTATAAAGTGAAGTTACACTGTGCTGCCTCTCCTCTCACAGAAGCAGCCCTGCGAAGGGCTCTAAACAGGACAGCAGCTGGGATGCAGGGGGCAGGTGCTCCCAGCCTCTGCCAGGCAAAGGACCAGAGATGCACCGTGAGGTCTGGCCTTGCATGGGCTTCACCCATTTGGAAATCCAAGAAGGCTGTCCAAATTACAGCAGAGGCCCTATAGACAGACGCATGGGAGGCTTGCAGGGAGAACTCTTCCCCACAGCTTCTCAAACAATCCTTTAAACCTTAACTTGAGAGTCCACAATAAGAAGCTTTTCTCTATTGCTTCACATTGTTAATATCTGTTTTACTTAATGTCCAATATTGGGTTTCATGTTGCCCAAAGCATCACATTCTGTTTCCTTCCCAAACATTAGCCTAAAGTACTAATGATCTACTTATTGCCAAATCCAATGCTAACTTTCAGACGTCTCTTAGTTGACTTCCTGAGGCATTCAATGATAATGGCTACTGTCTCCTTCAAGGTGACCCCTCCACTCCCCTGGTGTTTTGACTGGCACCATTGTCCCAGTTCTCTCTGCCTCTCAGGCTGCCTCCACTTTCCTCTCATATGTTGCTCTGCCCCTGGCTTACAAGGGGCTTGCCTTGTTAATTTCTCTTTTCTCACTGTCAAGAGTCTCAACTGCATATGTGAATGATAATTTCCAAACCTATATCTCCGGCCCATTCCTCTCTCCTAGACTCTGGGTCTGATCACCCAACCTCCTGTTACCTATGTCTACCTGACAAACCTCACCCAGGTAGCACAGGCCCCACATGTCCCACCCTAAACTCACTGCATCTACCCTGTTCCTCCTCCAAGGAGAAAGCGGCTCTTCCCAGTCACAGAGCAAGTTTGTTTCACTCTCTCTAAACACACAACTGTCTCTTTTTCTCCCCAAACATATGTACTTTCCCAAGTGTTTCATGCAGACTGTTCATTTCTTGTGTCACTAGGACATACAGTAAAACCACATATCATCAGGTAAGGATGATGATCATATTCCAAAATTATAAGGAGATTTTTTTTCTCAGGAAGAAACAGTAATTCTAAAGGCCTGAGGGTATGCCATAGGCAACCTGATGAGGTAGAGAAATGATGCTATGGCAAGGTAACATCAGAAAGGTCATAAGACAGAAAACAATAAGAGGCAGGGTGAGTTGGGAGGGGAAGAGAATAAGTATCAAAATCTCTCCATATCTTGAGAGCCAACTCACATAGGAAACAGATTCTGGATAATTAACTGTGCCTGTAAACTATCATCTCACTCCCAGCCCTGCAAATCTTTCTGAAACAGTCATTCTCTAGTGAAAACTACTGATAGTTCCTTTCCCAGGGGCAGTGTCTATCTCAAACCTCCCATCCATGGAATCCTTACCAGGGATGTTCTGCTTGGACACGTAGGCCATCAATCGGGGACCTGCAAACTACAATCATAGGCAAAATTCAACTGACTGCCTGTTTTTATATGGCACTCAAGCTAAGAATAGTTTTTACATTTTTAAATGATTTTTTAAAAAGTTAAAACAAGAATAGCATTTTATAACATATGAAAATCATATGAACTTTAAATTTCAGTGTCCGTAAATAAAGTTTCGTTGGAACACAGCCAAGCCAATTCATTTACATATTCTCTGTAGCTGCTTTCACACTACAACAGCAGGTCCACAAATCTTAAAATATTTACTATCTAGTTCTTTACTGAAAAAGTTTGCTGACGCCTGCCTTAAATCTACCTGAGTTACATCCCTCCCCACCCCCAACTTCCTTGGAAGAAACCATATGCACTCCTAAGCCATCTGCTAGACTCTCTTCCCACCCAGTTCCAGGATCCTTAAATTAAATGGGTTATGTAAAGCCCGATTTAAATTTACAGACCCCATTCCCTTTGCCCACAAAGCCCTTGCGATTCCTCCTACCTATGCCGAACTTTTTCTTTCTCTGAAATCCACCTGTTGTACTACTCGCTAGTGTGTTAATTTACTACATTGTGTCTTTATGTTTTATTGTGTTAGTACTATAAATTCCTTGAGGCAGGTTCTGTGTGTTACTCCATTTAATATACATGGTTTGAGCTCTTAGTATGTGCAAGGTACTAAAGGAGTCTGAAGAGGCTTAAGACATAATCTGTTTCCACAGATTTACAATCTGGTAGAAATAGAAACATTAATTTTTATGATGCACTATATTTTAGATAGATAGATACATAGATAGATACATAGATAGATAGATAGACAGACAGACAGATGTGAGAGTTCAAATAGGGGAAATGTCCCATCCAGTTGGGCAGGGAGGGAGAGCCAAACTAAGAACCAGAGTTCCTTGGGGCTCAGCAAAATATGATTAGGTTAACAACGAACCCCAAAGAGACAAAAGTTACCCCTGGGTCAGCTGGATAGGTGATCCCCTTCCCACCTGGAGAGTTTCCCTCAGGTTAGAAACTTAGAGAATCTAAACTTTCTGTCAACAGGAGAGATGTCTCCTTACCTTGCCATATGTATCGTAGGTGACCAAGGACTTGAACCAGGGATTGACAAGTCCAGGGAGTGAGACTTTAGGTACAATGTAAAAAAGAACTCATATTCAGAGTTCAAAGATGAGACAGACTGCTTTAAGAGAATATGAGAAGCCTCCTACTAAGAGAGGCTTAAATACATACTAGCTGGTCATCTAACAGAATGTAGGCAATGGTTGATATTTAAAGTGATTGGTCTGTAATTAGAAATATGATTACAGACCAGCAGCATCTACATCACCTGGGAGTTAGATGCTATGCAGCTTCTCAGTCCTCACATCCGAATTACTGGATTGGAATCTCCCAGAATCTAGTTATTGAAATTGCTCCAGGTGATTCGTAGGCATATTAAAAGTTGAGAACCGTGAACTAGACAACTTTTGAATTTCCTTTCAAACCTGAGTTCTCACCTTCAAAATGAGGAGCTAGAACCCCTTAAGAGACTAGACATTGGTAATATTCTTGTAGATAACATCTTTGCTATTTTTCTAAAAGAGATTCCCAAAAACTACCAGTATCTTTACTGTTGTTGGGGGCATCAAATTTAAATACTAAGGAGATTCAGGAAATGCTATAAATTAGACCTTCTAAATGGTGTGCCATTATAGACATTTCATTTTCATACGTACTCAATTTCACATACCAATACGCTAAGGACGCCAAGCAATGCTTTCTTGGTTCATATCTGACCAATACCACATGTTCAGTCACAGCTAAAAGGGGCCCCATGACTTATTTTGATCCAACTCCAGAAGGAAACCCAGTGCCTGGGAACCTACAATCCTAATATCTTGGGGCCTAGTGTATGTAAAATACCATCCAAGTATACTTCCCCATTCTCAGTACCAAAAGGAAAAAAAGAAGGCAAAAGACTTGTACAATCTTTTTCCAGTCTCCCCACCCCCACACAAATTGTATTCTGCACACATGCTGAAGCATTAGCATCGGCTGATTTGGAAGGAATATTGGAAATGAAGTGATAGCAGAGTAAATGTCAATGCATTCAGTGTGACACCGTGAGCACCAGATCTTAAACAGCTTCATCATTGTGGCATTTACAGTATCCTGAAATAATATTAATCCCACTGTTGTCCTTCTTGATGGAATCATCCATGAATATGGTTTATGGGCCTGGCCAAAGTGATAATAGGTTAAAAGAACAGCCTATCCAGTGTTCCACTAAATTAAGGTCGCTTCATAGAATTTAATGAAACAACTGCTGCATGGGGTTTTCAAAGGACGTTCTTGTAATTCATGTCTATTTAGGGCTCCTGATAACCAGAAACCTAATTTCTTAGAGTAAAATAGCTTTCTGTAAAGCCTGGTCATATAGAAGAATAAAAAAGAAAAAACTTTAAAGGGCAATGATCAGACTTCCACTGTAATATTTTGTTATTTCAAATCCAAAGTTTAAGCAAAAAAAAAATAAAAGTTGGGAGAGAGCAATAAGACATTTTGAATAAAACAAAATATGAAAATTAATCAGATCCATACGTCATTCTGCAGCTGAATGCTGAAATAAAGATTTGGTCCTACCCACTCCCTTTAGCCACATACCTAGGGAAATAAAAAGGTCTTGGGATATACGAGGCCACCGCATGCTAGAAATGATGAGAATTGAAATAACTGTTCTGACTTTGAGAGTGGTAGAGGGAAGACAATGGCAAATGTTTCTAGGCAGGTATTCCCATTCCACGTATCAAGGCTAAACAGGGCTCACGCGTTTAAACCTTCTCCAAGAGAGTCATAACCCCAGACTAATGTCCCTGGAGGTATAGGAACATTCCTTTACCCTTGCCAAAGACTAAGTGAAAGTATTAAACAATCACAGGTATTTATTTTGAATCCAATATGGGTAGAAAGGACATTCCATCTATTTTAAGGTAGAGGTAAGTCCCAAAGAGATGCATTGAATTCTTCTTGGACTATTCCTTTTCTTGTTCCCTATCACCAATAACTTAATGGTTTTTCTGGTTAGAGTGGAGATCACAAATTCAAATACCAACAGAGGACAGACAGGTAACTTAAATGGGTGAAGTGAGCTAGGAGAAATAGACATTGAGATTATGCTCAACAGGGGAGTACTTGTCCCTTTAAGTCCCTTTAATAAGGAGAAGCCCATGTAAAGCCTGAGACCATTGGTTCTGTGTAGGAACATAGACAGTGTTGCTATATTTTCAAGAGATTCCAGAAACTTCAAAATTTTATGTGAAATACTCTAGCTCTTAAGTGGCACAATTTAATTTTCTTTTAATTATAGGACGTCATGACTGTGGGCTGTGATCCTAACTCAGCTTTCAGATTAGGAGTTTGTCACTCTTGTCAGAGCAACAGCCAGCAATGTCATTGAGGCTCTGAGACAATGGGGTAGAAAAGAGAAAGTGGTATTAAATATAAACCCAAAAAGTATGTATAACAATGCATAAATCACATTATAAAAAGAGAAGTCATTCCTCCATCTAACCCATTTTCTCTATGCATTGGGCCTATTCGTAGTCAATTTTCAGTTAATTTTGCTTTCTAGGCAAACCTTTGTAAAGGGCCTGAGGTCAGGGTTATTTTCTCTGACTCCAAGGCAGGTAGGGAGGGTCTGCAGCCACCCCACTACCTTCTCAGTGACCCTTGCTGTTGGTCTCCATGAAAAAGTCCTCCTTTCCTCCCTGATCAGCCAAAATCTATTCTGAGCTTCCCCTTTTCACTAAAAATTCAGAAGGCTGCCTCCCTGTCTCTCAGTCTATTTCAGTTATATTTCTCAAGGCAAAACTGGGTTAATTACCCAGAAAGCTGGCTGTCATTTAAGGGCCCAATTTACTTAGACCCAGAAGCCACATATGTGATAGATTCAGCACAAGCTCCCAGGGCAGCCTCCCTGATCCCCAACCCACGCATGGTAGGATGACCCAGTTTTTCCACCTCTAAAATGCAAAAGGTGTAGTCTGGCCACAAACAAGGGCCCAGGTGCCTTCTGGGCAGGTATCCCCTGACTGTAAGCCAAGTAGAGGACTGTAAAAAGGCAAGCACTAGCCCCCAGCCACGGCCAAGGAAGGAGAAAATGGCGAAACTACAGCAGCTGTGCAAGCCCACATGGGTTGGAGCAGAACAAGGTCTCCAGCTGTCTGAGTGTTCCAGAAGAAAGCGCAGTGTGAAAGTACACACTCTTTACCATGAATGGCCTAGCTCAAGGATGTCTTTTCCTTGACACCATCTCTGCCAACTCCTTCTTCCTTTTTATCCTGTGAGCACATAGCAGGTACGGTCTATACTGCGTGACACCTTGTCTTGTTCTACTATTTAACTCTTTTTGTGTCTAGATCTGAACTCTATGATGAACTTTTTAAAAAGAGGTATATTTGTGATACCACTTTGCATTCCACACAGAGCTAACACTGAGCCCTGAGTATAAGTGCAGCCCAGTTCACATCTATGAAAGGAAGAGAGGAAAGAAACTGTCCATCAACATACAAAAGTCAAACTCAGCCACAGAGGGACATTCCACTACATAAAGGATACAGTCAGAGGATAAAAAAGTGGCACACATTGATCAATTAACAGTTTATAAAATGGGGTTTTTAGGCCAGGTGCAGTGGCTCATGCCTATAATCCCAGCACTTTGGCAGGCTGAGACAGGCAGATCACTTGAGGTCAGGAGTTCAAGACCAGCCTGGCCAACATGGTGAAACCCCATCTCTACTAAAAACACAAAAATTAGCCGGGTGTGGTGGCACATGCCTGTAATCCCAGCTACTCAGGAGGCTGAAGCAGGAGAATTGCTTGAACCTGGGAGGCAGAGTTTGCAGTGAGCTGAGATCGCACACTGCACTACAGACGGGGTGACAGAGCCAGACTCTGTCTCAAAAAAAGACCAAAAATGATTGGATTTTTAGGCTGACATTCCAAGTTCCTGGTCACAATAATCTGAAGTGAAATGGTGATACAGTTTCTTCACAATCTTGTGATTCAGCCTTAATACATTCTTAAAATACTTATTTGGGCCTCTTCATAACAACAATAAAAACCTATTACGACAGGAAATATATCCCCTAAAATATGTTCTGATACTTGACAAAAAAAAACACATTTGTCTTCCAATAATGCCAAAGGCCACTGGTTTGTAGTCAATCCAGAAGGAAGTCATTCATGAGGAATGTTTTTGGCTTCCAAAAACATTCAAAAAATCAGAACAATGGAGTCTCCTTTGGCAAATATGAGACATGAGACTATTTCCTCAGGGCAATCCAGATATATCTCTGAGGACTCAGCTCCATAGGAATCAACATGATCTCCAGAGAATGGTGCAGGTCAGCTGGGGCTGTCCTCTCTCTGCTACCACCCAGGCTCAAGCTCCCTTCCCCTTGCTCCTGGTCACTCTGCTAACTTCCCAACTGGGCTCCTCCACATCTGCAAAGGAAGGGTAGTTTCTTACCTTTGCTCCAGTCAAGCTGAAATATTCACAGTTCCCTAGATAGGCCCTGATCCTCTCTGGATTACTGACTGTGCTCAGTCTATTTTCTCTTCCTATAATGCTTTCTTCTCTTCCCCCCTACAATATTCCACTCCAGTCCATGTTCCCATTCTTCCAACATGAGTCATTTCCTCAGGAAGACATTCCTGATCATTTCATAATCTCCTCAGATGTGTCTCTCTCCTCCACCATATATATATATATTTTTTTTTAGAAGGAGTTTCGCTCTTATTACCCAGGCTGGAGTGCAGTGGTACGATCTCGGCTCACTGCAACCTCTGCCTCCCGGGTTCAAGCAATTCTCCTGCCTCAGCCTTCCGAGTAGCTGGGATTACAGGGACCTGTCGCCATGCCCAGATAATTTTTTTGTATTTTTAGTAGAGACGGAGTTTCGCCATGTTGGCCAGGCTGGTCTCGAACTCCTAACCTCAGATGATCTGCCCACCTCAGCCTCCCAAAGTGCTGGGATTATAGGCATGAGCCATTGCACCTGGCCTCCTCCACCATTATTTCTTTATCCATGGCACTTAGAGCATTAGACTTGAATGAGAAAGTAATCAGAGCCATCTATTTTCTTTATCGTTATGACACTTGGTACCTAACACTGTGGCTACATAAAGAGCTGATCAAGAAATATTTATGAATGAATCCTTCTATTAGGTCTGAACTGTATCCTTCTATTAGGTATGAACAGGCTGAGAGGTCTTGGAAGTGGAAGAAATAAAAGTGGGATTCCATCTCCAGACTTGAATTCTTCTCCCAGAGGCAGGAACACCAGAATTGATGGGAGCCAGGCACAGTGGCTCAGGCATGTAATCTCAGCACTTTGAGAGGCCAAGGAGGGAGGATCGCTTGAGCCCAGGAGTTTGAGACAAGCCTGGGCAACATAGCCAAGACTCCATCTCTACAAAAAACAACAAATTAGCTAGGCTCAGTGGCATGCGCCTGTAGTCCCAGCTACTTGGCAGGCTGAGGCAGGAGGATCTCTTGAGCCCAGAAGTTGGGGGCTGCAGTGAGCCACGATTGGGCCACTGCACTCCAGCCTGGGTGGCAGAGTCAGACCCTGTCTCAAGAGCACAAAAGGGCTGATCTGATGAAGCACATAGTCTTATTTCATGCCTCAGTGAAGACCAGAATGATTGGCTGTACCCAAAAGAAGGGCACAGAGTCCCTCAAGAGGGGTGAATTTAGCTTCTCCAGAAGGGCACCTAGAGCAACAGAGACCTTCCCTCTGGGCAGCAGAAAAATGTCCACAATGCCATCATATGGTATAGGAATGTACTGGGCTTCTGTTGTTTTTGCCAGAGCATGTTCATTTCTCCCCTTTTTTCCCCCATCACGTGGTTCAGTTTCAACCACTGTCTCCCTCCCCCAATAAAGAAAAAAATTATTCATGACACTTTTTAAAGAATGGTAAGGGAGACTTTACTGAGGGAAACTATCAAGATAGTTATAAGGCCTACTGCAACGGGGCCTTGCAGTGGGGAGAGAAATTGGGCTCAACTCTGAATACAATGAGGAAAAGTAGAAATTTCTAGCCAGTTGGGGGAAGGAGGATGGTGTGGGTGGATGAAAAATTACTAAGAAGAAACATCAGGAGTGAGGGGTGATTCTGCCTAAACCAAACTAACAAGATTATTGCTGAAGGCCGCCTAGGGGAGGGTGGGGGTGAAGAATTCGGTGAGATATTTGGCAATCAGATATTAAAGGTGGGGGATTCTGGCTAAATCAGCTTAACAAAATTCTTGCCAAAATTGGGTGATACAAAGACAGACATGAAAGTACAAAAGTCGAGGCCTAGTTGGGAAGAAGAAAATTCAGAGGATTCTGACTAAAGTTTGGTCAAGTAAAGACTCTTTGTTACTCCCAGCATCCAGGAGGGGTCAGCAGGCCTGAAGCCAGAGCTGTCCATAGAAAGTCAAGTCAAGGACCTAACAAAACCAGTAAGAAAGAGCTGCTCTCCATCTACTGGGGTTGCCAAGCTGGAGATCTTGCTGTTCACTTTTTCTAGCATGTGGGGAGGGCCTAAGAATGAAGGCAAGACAGAGGACAGCAGAGCTGAGAGGTGGAGAAAGAAGCAATGTCCTTATCCTATCCCTAAGTCCCTGGATCCTTCCATGCCTGAAGTCAGTGCACCCTTGGACTTCCCAATAATATGAGCTTATATATTCTTTTTAGTTTGCTTAAGCCACTAGGTTTCTCTCACTTACAATCAAGAGTTGTGACTGAAACAATGGGAACCACTTTGCACCGAGAGGCAGACTGCCTGCTTGCTGTTCCCTGCTGTCTGACTGTGTGACCACAGGTAAGCTCCTGGGATTTTCCATCTGATTACATGAAGCCATTGAACCAGGCTGATTCCTAAAGTTCCTAGTAGCCCTTGTTAGATATGAGTTCTAAATTTCTCTTCAAAGAATCAATATGTCAGTATGTTCAATTCTTTGCCTTCTACTTTTAAGCTTAACTTCCTTATAAAGCAACCTTTTCCGATTACCTGCTCCACCCTGACTAATTCCAATAACCTGCTCATTCTCCACTCTGACTCATTCTGATTTCCTGTTCTGCCATAACCATTTTTTCCCACCAAACCACTCACCCCGTCACTCTCTTTAAATTAGCCAATCGGAATTAGTTTAGCCTGTGCGGTCTAACCCCAGCCAATAAGGGAACAACACAGCAGCAGGGGCTACGTGCCTCAGGGATAAGAACCCCTTCCCCTCCCTTGTCCAAGTGTGTGCTCACCATTGCTCCATCTGTAAGGGCGCACCCTTCTATAGAAGTACACTGCCTTGCTGAGAATTAAAAAGAACATGTTACATTTGAGTGCTATGTCTTTTGTGGCACCAAAACTTTATTTTTAACACCCTGACGTTCTCTAAGTCACTCTCTAGACTTGACATTCTAGAGCAATGTTAAATCTAATTAAAACATAATCCTACAACCGATCTGCCATATCGTGATAATGACCAATGCTTTTGTGCCATTTTTAATTTTTTTTTTTTTTTTTTTTTTTGTCTTCAGTAGTAGTTTTGCTTTTGACAACACCAGAATGGTGTGAAGCTCTTATTCCCTCACTGGGGGGCTTTGACAACTCAGCACTGGGCTGAAAGAAAGTTACTTAAAACAACTTCAGTTCTGAAGCCATCCTCACAGGGTTAACAATTCTGGACAGAAATAGAATTATAATTAAGCATTAATCAGGCTGCACTTTGGCTGACTTCCTTGTAACTGAAAGTCATGGAACACTGGATACTGACCATTCACATCCCCGTTGTTCCTATAGACGGGATTTCTGACATTAGATAGATAGAATCTCTGATGTTAGAATCATAAGGCTTTTGTTTAAGAATTGATTAAGCAAATCCTGAATTCCAGCAGAACAGCTGATGCCAACCAGTTTAAACACCCCCTTGGAGAAACCGAATCTGCATGAAAATAGAGTTACTTCATCTCCCTGTCTCATGACTTCACCCTTCACTCTCCCATCGATCAATGATCTCCACTTTGAACCCCTTAAAAACCCTAGCCTCGAACTCCTTTGGGGAGACAGATTTGAGGTTTCCTCCCATCTGCTCATTAGGCAGCCCTACAGTTAAACCTCCCTCTCTGCTGCAACACCATGTCTTGGTATATTGACTTGCTGTGTGCATCTGGCAATGGACCTATTCCAGTTACGCTTCCAGCCAATCAAATGGCACTGGCCCTGGTGGCCCTGACTTGTCCATCTAGAATCTGATGAGCAGACACCTGACTGTGCTGCCTTGGCATATTTCATGATCACACAAAACCAAATTACTTAGTGCTTATTGTAGGTCAGACATTGTTATTCAGGTTTTGGGGTAAACAAAGGAAAAGAGGATCCTTGTTCTCCATTCACAGTTAACTGGGAAGACAAGACACAAGACACACACAAGACAGTGCAATGCCAGCTGCAATCTGTGCAACCACTTCAGGGAACCCTCTTTCCTTCCTCTGAATTTGGGATCAAGGTGGAAGGTGGCCCTCTCTAGAACTGAAGCCAAGATGGACAGGACCTGCCATCTGCAGAAGTAATCCACTTTTCTCTGTCTCATTTGGCCATTGTGTTTGCCTTTAACATAAGGTGTGAGTAAGGGGTGAGGGGTGCCATAATCCCCCTCCAGGCATCCCTCACCCCTCACACACACTCTTTTTTTTCTGCCCTCCTCTACTTCTTTCTACTTGTCTTCTCATTTCTTCTTTCTGCACCTCTCTTCACCCTTTCCTTTCTGCTGGGCTTTTCTATAGACACCAGCCTCTAATGTGACACCCAGGGGTCATGCAGAAAGTGTGCATTGAGGGGTAGGCAGGGGGTTGGAGGCATAAATGATTGAGTTCTTTAAATAACATTTAATGAACAATAAACACAATCCAGCCCAGCCAAAGTGGTACTTAGCTACTAAGTACCCAGTCAATGGCCCATCTGTCATATTGTTAAGACCTTTAGAAGTTGTTTAACAAAATGTTAAATGAGATGACATTCAGCAGGCAGCAAAATGCTCGACTGCCTAATGCAAACCAAAAGAGCTGGCCTGGTGGCAGTGTTTGATATAATGCTTTGTATTCCCCTCCCAAGAACCCAAGAGCAGGAGGTCTCCCTGCCTGTCACTTCCTATCTTGGTAAAGTGAGCTCCGGGTGGGAAGGACACAATCACCATTGGCAAGGAGGCCATGGCCGGCTGATGAGCTGCTTTTCTGAGGAAGCATGACTGAGAGGGGGCACCTGGAAGTAAAACCAGTGAAGAGAAAAAAATAATAACTCATCTGGAGTTTCCTTCTCTCCTTTCCTTGTCACCAATGAACCCTACCTCTCTCTCTGTTGGCCTTGAGGGGAGAAGGCAGGGGTGGTAATGAGAGCTGACTTTTTCTAAGAGCTGAAATATGAAGCCAATTACTAAGGGGAAGATTTCCGGCAAATTGGCTCCTGATAGCTCACATTTATCTGCTTTAGATTTGCATAGTCAGAGAGGAAAGGCTCTCTACTTTGGTCCAAATAACAAAAGTAGAATCTGTTCAGCAGGAGGTGAACAACTTATTCGGCCTACCTTCAACTCTTGTGTCCAGAGTTCAGCAATTAAAGGAAGTAAGAAAACCACACCAAGGACTGTTTTATAGAGGAAGAGAGGAAAAGACTTTGTATATATATATATGAACAATAAACACAAATGCAGCCCAACCTAACTTGTACTTAGCTACTAAGTATATATAAGTGTGTATATATATATATATATATATATATATATATATATATATATATATATATGTGTGTGTGTGTGTATTCTCCCCCTATAAAAGGTGGGGTCACACAAAACTTCTGTAATGACAAAAGTCTTCACTGGAGAGTAAATATAGGGGAGGAAAAATAATTTTCTCTCTACTCTACATATTTCTTAGTTAGGACAGTTTCTTTCATCAAAAGACAGGTTAACAAGAGACAAACAACAAAAGTTTAGTAACATGGATACCTCCTGTATACAAAGGAGATACCCAGGGAAAAAACGAGTAAATCTCAAAGAGGTGGCCTTGAGTTCAGCCTTAAAAACTATAGCTCTGTTACAGTAGGTAGCTATTTAGACTTGAACAGAGCAGGAGAGGCCCCCCTCCACCACCAGGAATGTCAGACAATTATCAGGTGATGGTCAGATGGTTGCTAAACTGGCTCTCCAAAATAATAGTTAGTCACAGCTGGCACCAGGGAAAGGCAGTCTCTCAATAGATAGAAACACCTGAAACTGATGATAAACAGCTCCAGTAAGATTTCAGGAGTTAGACCACTGGGCTCAAGCATGCACACTAAGAGGCAAAATGGCAGAGTTTAACTGGTATATGACCTTCTTCTAAGAATGCTCAATTGGTAAGGGAAGAACGCCTCAAATGAACATGCATACAACTCCAGTAAACACACTATGCATGCAGCCCCTCCCAAGTGCTGGCAGGCCACTGTGCATGTGAACAGCCCACCCCAAAGGAAGAATCAGGGAGAAGGGACACAGCCCCTGGAAACATGCCAATGTATAAAACCCCAAGTCAAAGATTCAACCAGGTACTTGATCTCTCAAGTCGCCTGCTTGGCCCTCTTCCAAGTGTATTTTACTTCCTTTTATTCCTGCTCTAATGCTTTTTAATAAATTTCACTCCTGCTTTAAAACTTGCCTCAGTCTGTCACTCTGCCTTATGCCCCTCACTCAAATTATTTCTTCTGAGGAGGCAAGAATTGAGGTTGCTGCAGACCCACCCTTATGGATTTGCTGCTGCTAACAGTTCTCTCAAACAAAAACAGAAGGGTATGGGAGAAGGCAGGTTATGGGGAGGGGTCCGGGAAAAATACAATAAATAAAAGCAAGGTTTTTTCTGCAGATTTAAGTTGGTGCCTTCTCCATTGATAAGAGTCTCCAGGGATTTTCAGTCATCCTCGTTTCCTGGTTCAGAGATGGAGACAACCTTACAAATGGAGGTTTCCTTTATAGATGTAAATTTTCCTTACAAAAGGGTAACTTCTGCTTTATTTTTAGAGCTTTCCCTGTGGCTGTAGTCTCTCAAAGTAATCCTTATGCCAAAGAGGCATATTTTGGTATAGCATATTTCTCATTTTCTACAGTCATATTTTGGGATGGCATATTCTGGTCTCCAACATAAGTTTCCAAATATGTTTCATTGGTTTCCTCTTCCTCAGCTCAGAATTCCCTGGCATTTATCCTATAATGCATTCAAACATTTACTTAAATGAAGGAACTATATACCCAGAAAATATAACCAACCATCAGAACCCTACAAGAAGTAGAAATTGTATTCACAGCTTTCTGGTTAAAAATGAAATAAAATCTAGTATTACTGAAATGAATTCCCCACCTATAAAGCCATCTCACATAATTCAACAATAAGACAAATCACCAAATAACTTAATTGAAAATGGGCAAAGGATTTGAGCAGACATTTCTCCAAACAGGCACAAACAGCCAATAGGCATGTGAAATGATGAAATGATAAAATGATGCTTAACAACATCATTAGCCATTAGGGAAGTGCAAATCAAAATCACAATGAAATACCACTTCACATGTACTAGAATGGCTAGAATCCAAAAGAGAGGTGGGAACCCTCATACATTGCTGGTGGGAATGTAAAATGATACAACTGCTTAGGGGCATATTTCCTCAAAATATTACAGATGGAGTTACCATAGGTGTTAGTCCATTCGCATTGCTATAAAGGAATACCTGAGGCTGGGTAATTTATGAAGAAAAGAGGTTTATTTGGCTCACAGTTCTGCCGATTGTACAAGCATGGCACCAGCATCTGCTCAGCTTCTGGTGAGGCCCAAGAAGATTTTAGTCATAGTGGAATGGAAGGGGGAGCCAACATGTCACATGGCAAGAAAGGGAGCAAGAGGGCAGGGATTGGGGGTGAGGTCCCAGACTCTTTAACAACCAAATCTCTCATGAGCTCATTACAGCAGGGAGGGCACTAAGCCACCCATGAGGGATCCTCCCCCATGACCCAAACACCTCCCACCAGGCCCTAACTCCAACACTGGGGATCACATTTCAACATGAGATGGGGAGGGGACAAACATCCAAACCATATCACCATATAACCCAATAATTCTACTTCTAGGTATATTATCAAAAGAAATGAAAATATGCATGCAAATAAAAACTTACACATGAACGTTCACAGAAGCATTATTAATAATAACCAAAAAGTAGAAACAGCTCAAATACCCAAGAACTGATGAAAGATAAACAAAATATAGCTGGCCTTCCATATGTAAAGGTTTCATATCCTCAGATTCAACCAACCACATATAAAAAATATTTGGAAAAAAATGGATGGCTGCATTTGTATGTTATATGTACAGATTTTTCTTCTTGTTATTATTCCCTAAACAGTACAGCATAACAACTATTTATATTGTATTTACATTGTATTAGGCCTTATAAGTGATCTAGAGATGACTTGAAGTATACAGGAGGATATGCATAGCGTATATGCAAATACTATGCCATTTTATATAAGGAACTCGAGCATCCTTGGATTTTGTTTTCCATGGGGCATTCCAGAACCATTCCCCCATGGATATCAAGAGACAGTTACACTATCAAACATCCTAGACAGGTCATTCTCTCTAAAGGATAACTGATCAGGATAAAGGCAGTCTGACAGAATATGGTTCTATCATTTCAGTTACTTGCAAAACAATAACACCTCCCGTTATTATCAACAAACACCCAAAGACTCAGGGCTGCCCATACTCAGCAGGCAGTAGCAAAACCCTAACTGCCATAGGAACAGAATGCAGTCCTGCTCACCAGGCCACATCCTGCGGGGGAGTCTATTACATCCCCAAACTCAGGATGCTCTCCACTTGTGACATCCACCAAACCCCACACCCACCCCATCCCAGTCCTGTGCTAAGTGGAATGGTCTTCATAGGCTGGGCTAGTCCTGTCCCATTTCTGCCAAGAGCATAATATCCTGTTGTTGATCTCAATTAGAAAACTCAATTTGAAATGGGATCCCTAGGTATAGTTACCAAACTCACTCTTTATTAAATACTTTCTGATACCAGAATATCTGGTCTTATACCTACCACTCCTGCTACAGTCATGCAGCTGCCTGAAGCACAGCCAGATGGGAGGCATTCAATAAAGTTGCTAGCTTTCCCCCCATAATCCTGAGATTTACTGTGTTAATTTAAAGCCCTCAGACATCAGTGACACCATACCACCTTGGCCAATTTTTCCTCAAGGAGTCATATGGGTTTTGTAAAGAATTCACTGTTAGATCAATATTAGCTTTAAAGAAAAAGTTGCACCCTGAAGTCAAAGCAACTGCGTTGCTAAACTACACTATAATATTTCTGTGTTATGAGAAAATGCTTACAGGTAAGAAGCATTATAGGTAGGAAGTTTATTTAAGTTCCTCCCACTCTCTCAGGAGGGCAGGAAATAAGAGACTTTGGATGGGTTTCTAAATTATTGTCAAAATATGTCTTTCCCACTATACACAACAATTATAGGTACATATTATAGGTATAGGGAGAAAAGGGACTCTTACAGTAGCAGTGGAGAGAACACTGGACCAACAGCCTGTAGGGCAGAGCTATCTAAAAGAACTTTCTTTGGCGATGAAAATGTTCTACATCTGTGCTGTCCAATATGGTAGCCACTAGCCACAGATGGCCACTGAGTACTTGAGATGTGGCTAGGGAGAGTGAGGAGCTGATGTTTTCATTTTAATTAATTTAAATTTAAACAGCCACCTGTGGCTAATGGCTGCCACAATGGGCAGTGCAGTGTGGCAAGGATGTGGCCTTGGGCAAATCGTTAAATCTCTCTGAATTTTCATTTCCACTTTGGATAACTTGAGAGTGAAAATAAGAAATGTTTATGGCTTTTTGGAGTTGTTTCACTCTGCAACCCATGAATAAATAAAACTGGTTCAGATCTTTGGCCAAATTTAGAATCCTTCTCTCTTACTTTCCCTCTCTTTCCTCTTTCACATCATATGTTAGTGGCCCACCATGGACCAGAGCCTCTAAGTACATAATCCCGAGCCAGCTGCCTGACCACGAGCACCACTCTTACTTTTCTACTAACATGGGGGGGGGAAATTTAAACTTCTCTTATTCCACTTTGTTGAAAATAAACCCTGGCTGACCTAAACCATGAGCTTGATGTTATAATAAAGGCCATTTAACCTTCACGCTGACCAGAATTCTCTCTCCAGAGTGGGGTCACAGGGCAGAGTTGGTGGGGAGGGACTGCTGGGCCACAGCCCCCACGTGACCGGCCCCCCACCAGCAAGGCCCCACTCTGCAATCCTTAGTTAATTTCAGAGCAGCAGTAGACTACCTCCTACAAGGTCTGAAGGGACCTGGGAAGATCAATTACAGAAATGATTAGCATGCAAATGGCACCAGCAGGCGATGGGCAAGGACTCTCTCTGTAAGGACTGCAGAGGCCAGCTGAGCTAGGAACAAATCATTCCACTATAAACAGAAGAAAAATCATTAGTCTTTTTATCAATGGAAAACACTTTCTTCTACTATTTCAAGTGTGTTATTCTGAAATACTTTAATTAAGTGGTGAGAACTGGAGACTAAAAATAAAACAATCAAGATGAAGAACAGAGTCCCATTTTTTCCTAAAGACAGTGGATCCCCTATTCATGTCTTTTCTCTTACAGTTTTTGAGTCCTTATACACATCAAAGATGTGGTCCTCAAACATCAGCCTACAGACAGGTGCCAGCTCATACTAATAGTTTTCCGGGTCCAGAGCACATTCTTAAAAATAAAAACACTGAATTAATTTTTCATAAGACTAGGCTTATTCAAATTTTTTTAAATTGCTACTATATTTGTCCTAATTTTTGGTATTAGAAAGTCATTTCTTTCATGAAATAATTGTGATCCTAAATGGGAGTTCATTTTTTTCACCTTGTTTTTGGTTTTTGTAAATGCCCTTACTGGCAAAACTGAAAGTTAACAACTGCTGGCTTTGTATTGTAGGAGACCAGAATATCCCCAAAATATGAAGGACTGTTGAGCTTAAGACAAGAAGTAGATGCAGGAAATCTCTGTTCTCCCTCTATGAGCCTAAAAGCAGTACATAGATTTACAAGAACAAAAAGTATCCTGTCCATTTCTCTACCAGGGAAAACAAAGGTTACCACTGAAAACAGCTTTAGACCCTCATCAGCCTAGAAATGGTACAAGAGGAAATCTACAGTAACAAACTTTACTAACCAGCCTTTATCTGCCATTCGTTTGCCTTTTTCCAAGTTGCCACCTGTAGAGATTCGAAGTTCTTTTCCTTTGGCTTGTTATTTCTCTAAAAATTTACTATTCTAGCTACTCAGGAGGCTAAGACAGGAGGATCAGTTGAACCGAGAAATTTGAGGCTGCAGTGAGCTAGGATTGCATCACAGAACTCCAGCCTAAGCCACAGAGTGGGACCATGTCTAGAAAAAAAAAATTGTTTACTATTCTTTGTTGAAGATGCTATATAAGCTGGAATTCAAAGCCACTTATTTGACAACTACTGATTTTCTGAATGTCTCCCATGTATATATGAAATATACATGCTAATAAACTTGTTTTTCTCTTGTTAATCTGTCTATTATAGCAGGAGTTCATTCCAACAGAGAACTGTAGGGGAGGGAAAACTTCCTTGCTACCATCTGAGGGTTTGATAATTGAGTCTACTAAATAAACTGGCAATAGACAGATTAACAGGAGAAAAGGTATACAGATTTATTACATGCACAGGGGCATCACATGAAAGAAAAGCGAATACCCCAAAACTCAGTAAGTGAGATCTAGAAGCTTATATATCCTCTTCATAGGGATGAGGATGTGGGTGGTGTAGGCAATTTAGGAGACAGCAAATGAATTCTGGAAAAAGTGAATAGGTGATAGCCTGTGACAAAGTCAGCCTGGGCTGGTACTGACCCCCAGTCTCTTCTGTGAGATCAGCCAAGCATCCCTGATCGATGAGATTCCCAGGGAGGGAATTCATGACAGTTGAGTTCCTCTTGGAGGATCCTCTTTAGACAGACAAGGGGAACTTAGAGAAAGCCTCTGCTGCATCTGCTTTCTCCATGTGTGTCAGCTGAGTGTAGTCAGAACACCAAAGCATCATGTTTGGGGGGGTGGGCATTTTCTGAACTCCTTCAGAACCTAACCTATGGGGATTATTATTATTCCCCTACGGTGTTATGTCTGTTTAGCTGAGTGATAACGTTCCAATATCTGGGACCCCCTGGCTTAGATTTTAGCAGAGATACTCCAGCTCTCACCAGTGATGAGTAGCCTGTGGTCATATGAGGACTAAGAATGGAGCACCCTAGAAAACTCTATTTCTCTATTGTTCTCTTGGTGGAACAAATGATTTGTCTAATCCCAGATATAGAAGAGAATAACTTTCTGATTTCCAGGCCTGATAACATCATGACCCCAATGATCTCTGCTTGGAACTTACCAACTTTGGATTAAAAAAAAAAAAAAGTACCTTGACAAAACACTGGACTGAAAGAAAAGGTATAACATGGCAACTGCAATGAACTTTCTATTCATCTATCTATTCTTGACACAGATCACACCCCTCTGGGTGCTCACCCAAGTGAGCATGGTCCTCACATCACCCTCATGCTTTTGAAAGCAATAAAGCAAGCCTCAATTCTGCTAACTTGAAGTATTAGAAGGAGTAGAGCATCACCTAGGAGAGGGACTGGTAACCAGCACTTTCAAGGAAAATGCTGTCAGGATAATGTTTGTACCTTCGAGAAACAGAGAGTTCACATGTAGCAAGAGAAAAATGTGAGTATTTGCATGTGTGGGTGAAGGGTGAATGGCGTAAGGCAAGATGGATGCTAAGGAAGCTGTAGTCAAGTAAGGACGCCCAGAGGACTCTGGATGATCACAAAGATGGGAGCTAAATGTTCCCAGATAAAGGCAAATCCAAGAGCAGTTCCCTAAGCAAGACCCACACAAAGGAATTGTAGCCAACATATGTTGAGAGCTCGCTCTGTGCCAAGCACCCTGCTGAGCTTTTTGCATAGATTAACTCATTGAATGCTTAACAGCAACACTGTGAGACAAATGCTAGTACTAGCCGCATTCCATAAATGAGGAAACTAAGGTTCAGATAGGTTAAGTAATCTTCCTTAAGTCACGAAGCCAGTTGCTTGGAATCTGAACTCAAGTGTGGTATGATATCAGGGCCCTTAATGACAAAGACATCTTTGCTTCAAGAAATACAGGGGCAAGATCATTTCCAATGGATGCTTGAGACGGATCGATTAGACCAGACCTTGAAAGAGCTATTTTTCAAAGGCTGTTTTAATCCTTTCCATTACCATATTAAGGCCAATTTTCTACCTGCTCTTTGGAGATGAAGTTAAAGTAGTATTTTTGGTATTTTCTTTTCTCAGAGTCACAGAAAGGACTACAAGGAACCTCAGAGACCATCTAACCCAGCTCCTTTATTTGATATCATGATGTGGAATCTCAGGAAAGTGAAATGACTACAGCAAGGACCTATTACTGACAAGTCAGCAGTCACTACAGAGCTCAAGTTGACAGTCTGGGTGAAATGAGTGAATACATTGTTTGGTATATAACAGGGCTCCAACAATGTTAAAAAGTATTATCACATTATCATTTCAGTGTCTAAGATAAACGAGCTCAGAACTATTCACTCAGGCAATGGACTAAAAGAATTCTATAGACAAAAGAAATTTAAAAAAAAAATCTTCAAGCAACATAAGAGATGTGAATGTAGGCCAGGCGCAGTGGCTCACGCCTGTAATTCCAGGACTTTGGGAGGCCAAGGTGGGTGGATCGCAAGGTCAGGAGTTCAAGACCAGCCTGGCCAACATGGTAAAAAAAACCCATCTCTACTAAAAATACAAAAATTAGCCAGGCGTGGTAACCCACGCCTGTAATCCCAGCTACTCTGGAGGCTGAGGCAGGAGAATTCCTTGAACCTGGGAGGCAGAGGTTGCAGTGAGCCGAGATAGTGCCACAGCGCTCCAGCCTGGGCAACAGAGCAAGACTCCATCTTGGAAAAAATAAATTAAAAAAATGAAAATAAATTTAAAAAATAAAAAATAAACGAGATGTGAATGTAAAGTTATGAGGTGCTGCATGGTTAATAGATAGTCTCATTACAGTATGACTACTCATCTTACTTCTCAACACATATAACTAAGTCAATAATAAATTTGGTTTAAGAATTTGAGTTTGTGATGGCACATGCTTAGGTAAACTATATGGCTATAATCAAACATATTTTTCCTTGTCAGACAGGGATGAAACATATAGCTCCAGCATATTTTATCAGCAATTATATATGACTTTGAATTTTCTTGAATAAAAATCAGTAACCAGATATTGTTACCTATGGCTCAGATAATTTCATAATCTTTTTCTCCTCCTTGAGAATTCTTGTCCTAAAATTCATCATAAAAGTTAGGAAAGATGAGCTACTGGATATTTTTGCAAAGCTTTGTCTTCACATGGATCTCTATAGCTCTAGCTAATTTCTCACAAGATCAATAGTCTCTAACATGACTAATAGAACTTAACAGTTACAGAGTGCTGCCTCATTCTGCTAATTTACATTCAATCTCCAAAAAAGGCATATTCCCACTGTAAAACTACAGTAATTCTTTGGATTGTAACAATAAATTCTGAGATGACAAGAAGTGGCTAAAAGAATAAGACCCTGTAGTCTAACAAGATTGTGATAATTTTCCCAAATACATAGGTTCTCTTTGTGTAATTGAAGAATTAGAGTGCTAGAGGTATCTTGAATTAAATAGCAAATTTGCAAGGTAAGATAATTGATGTGGTTTGAATGTGTCCTCCAAAAGTTAATGCATTAAAAACTTGGTTGCCATTGTAACATATTAAGAAGCAGGGCCTTTGGAAGGTGATTGGGCCATGAGGGCACCACCTTCAAAAAGTGACTGATGTCCTTATTGCTAGAATGAGTTATCACAGGAGTGGGGCTCCTAATAAAAGGATAAGTTCAATCCCTATTTCACTCTCTGTCTCATGTACTTGCTTCCTCCTTTGCCTTCTGCCAAGGGCTGTCTCTCACCAGATAGTGGGGCTATGCCCTTGGACTTCCCAGCCTCCATAACCATGAGCCAAATAAATTTTTGTTTTTTTATACATTACCCAACCTGTGGTATTATTCTGTTATAGTAGCAGGAAACTGACTAAGACAGAAAATTGGTACTGAGGAGTAGAGTTGTTGCTAAAACAAATACCTGAAAATGTGGAAGCATCTTTGAAACTGGGTAATGGGTAGGGACTGGAAGAATTTGGAGGAGCAGGCTAGAAAAAAACTAGATTGCCATGAATGGAGTGTTATGGGTGATTCTGGTGAGATCTCAGAAGAAGAGAACTATAGGGAAAGTCTGAAGCTTCTTAGAGATTATTTAAGTGGCTATGATCAGAATGCTGGTGGAAATATGGATAGTAAATGTCACTTCTATGAGGTCCCAGATGAAAACGAGAAACAAGGTATTGGAAACTGAAGTAAAGGCCATCCTCATTATACAGTTGCAAAGAACTTGCCTGAATTGTGTCCCTGTCTGAGGGCTTTATGGTATGCAGAACTTAAGAGCAATGAGCTAGGATATCTGGTGGAAGAAATATCTAAGCAACAAAACATTCAGGCTCTTGCGTGGCTACTCTTAACTGCATATGGTCAGATAAAAGAGAAAAGGAATGACTAAAACATGAAATTTACAATTAAAGGAGAAGCAGAACAAAAAGATTTGGAAAATCCACAGCCTGGCCATATAGAGTGAAAAGGGGTTTTTAGGAGAGCAAACCAAGGATATGGTCAAGTGAACATTTTTTAAAGAGATTACCATAGATAGAAGACACTATTCATCAATATAATGGGAGAAAGACCCCCAAAGGCTGGTCAGAGATCTTAGAGGCTATACCTCCCATTGCAGGCCTGGAGGCACAGGAGGGAAGAATGCTTTCCAGGAAGGACCTGTGCCTTTCAAGGGCTCACTGCCCGGAGCCACCTCAGGAGTGAGCTCCCCACATCCTTTTGCAGCACTCTCTGGCTGACCCAACTGTTGCTCAAGTGGGCCCAGGTATGGCTTGACCTGACTCTCTGGAAGGTACAAGCTATAGGCCTTGGCAGCATCCACGTGGTGTTAATTCTGCAGGTGTGCAGAAAACAACAGCTGTGGGGGCATGGCTACCTCCCTCTAGATTTCGAAAGATGCCACAGACTGCCTAGAAGCCCAGGCACAAACCTGCCACAGAGACAGAGCCAATACAGAGAGTCTCTACTAATGCAATGCCTACTGATACCATGGGAGTTGGGCAGTCTCCAAGACCACAGAACTGCAGAGCCACCAGCATACAACTCCAGCCTGGAAAAGCTGCAAGCATGAGACTCCAACTCATGAGAGCTGCTGCATGGGATAAGTCCAGTAAAGCCACAGGGGCAAGGCTGCCTGGGAGGACTTGGGAGCCCAACCCACCCCAGTGTATCTAGGAGATGGAACATGGGGTCAAAGGAGTTTATTCTCCAGCTTTAAGACTTCATCTTGTTTTCTCTCTTGGGTTTTGAACTTACCTGGAACCAGCTACCCATTTTTTCTTGCCTTTTTCTCCCTTTTGGCATGGGAATGTCCATCCTATGTCCATCCCACCACTGTATTTTGGAAGTAGATGACTTCTTTAATTTCACAGGCTATCAGTTGAAAGCAATTTGCCTCAGGATAAATCACACCTGGAGACTCACTCACTCTTATTGATTTAGATGAGACTCTGGGTTTTTTTTGAGGGGGGTTGCTTTTTTTAAGAGACAAGGTCCTGCTATGTTGTACAGGCTGATTTCTAATTCCGGGGTTCAAGTGATCCTCCAACCTCAGCTTCCTGAGTAGCTGGGATTGCAAGGACACATCATCATGCCTGGCTTGACTTTGGAGATTTGAGTTGATGCTGGGACAAGTTAAGACTTTGAGTCTACTCAGATGGAATGATGGATTTTGTACGTGAGACAAACATAAGCTTTGGGGAGCCAGGGATGAAATATTATACTTTTGATGTGTCCCTCAAAAGTTCAGGTGTTGGAATCTTGGCTGTCATTTTAATAGTATTAAGAATTGAGGCCATTTTTTGTTCCATGTGAAGTTTAAAGTAGTTTTTTCTAATTCTGTGAAGAAAGTCAGTGATAGCTTGATGGGGATAGCATTGAATCTATAAATTACTTTGGGCAATAAGGCCATTTTCATGATATTGATTCTTCCTATCCATGAGCATGGAATGTTTTTCCATTTGTTTCTTGTCCTCTCTTATTTCCTTGAGCAGTGGTTTGTAGTTCTTGAAGAGGTCCTTCACATCCCTTGTAAGTTGCAGATATTTTATTCTCTTAGTAGCAATTATGAATGGGATTTCACTCATGATTTGGCTCTCTGTTTGCCTGTTATTGGGGTATAGGAATGCTTGTGATTTTTGCACATTGATTTTGTAACCTGAGACTTTGCTGAAGTTGCTTATCAGCTTAAAGAGATTTTGGGCTGAGAAGATGGGGTTTTCTAAATATACAATCATGTCATCTGCTAATAGAGACAATTTGACTTCCTCTCTTCCTATTTGGATACCCTTTATTGCTTTCTCTTGCCCGATTGCCCTGGCCAGAACTTCCAATACTATGTTGAATAGGAGTGGTGAGAGAGGTCATCCTTGTCTTTGCCGGTTTTCAAAGGGAATGCTTCCAGTTTTTTCCCATTCAGTATGATATTGGCTGTGGGTTTGTCATAAATAGCTCTTATTATGTTGAGACACATTCCATCGATACCTAGTTTATTGAGAGTTTTTAGCATAGCCAAGACAATCCTGGGCAAGAAGAACAAAGCTGGAGGCATCACACTACCTGACTTCAAACTTTATTACAAGCCTACAGTAAACAAAACAGCATGGTACTGGTACCAAAACAGATATACAGACCAATGGAACAGAATGGAGGCCTCAGAAATAACACCACACATCTACCACCATCTGATCTTTGACAAACCTGACAAAAACAAGAAATGGGGAAAAGATTTCCTATTTAATAAATGGTGTTGGGAAAACTGGCTAGCCATATGCAGGAAACTGAAACTGGACCCCTTCCTTACACCTTATATAAAAATCAACTCAAGATGGATCAAAGACTTAAATGTGAGACCTAGGGCCATAAAAATCCTAGAAGAAAACCTGGGCAATACCATTCAGGACATAGGCATGGGCAAACACTTCATGACTAAAACACCAAAAGCAATGGCAACAAAAGCCAAAATTGACAAATGGGATCTAATTAAACTAAAGAGCTCTGCACAGGAAAAGAAACTATCATCACAGTGAACAGGCAACCTACAGAATGGGAGAAAATTTTTGCAATCTATCCATCTGACAAAGGGCTAATATCCAGAATCTACAAAGAACTTAAACAATTTTACAAGAATAAAGCTAACAACCCCATCAAAAAATGGGCAAAGTATATGAATAGACACTTCTCAAAAGAAGACATTTATGCAGCCAACAGACACGTGAAAAAAATGCTCATCATCATTGGTCATCAGAGAAATGCAAATCAAAACTACAATGAGATACCATCTCACACCAGTTAGAATGATGATCATTAAAAAGTCAGGAAACAACAGATTCTGGAGAGGTTGTGGAGAAATAGGAACACTTTTACGCTGTTGGTGGGAGTGTAAATTAGTTCAACCATTGTGGAAGACAGTGTGGCAATTCCTCAAGGATCTAGAACTAGAAATACTATTTGGCACAGCAATCCCATTACTGGGCATATACCCAAAGGATTATAAATCATTCTACGATAAAGGCACATGCACACGTATGTTTATTGCAGCACTATTCACAATAGCAAAGACTTGGAACCAACCCAAATGTCCATCAATGGTAGACTGGATAAAGAAAATGTGGCACATATACACCATGGAATCCTATGCAGCCATGAAAAGGATGAGTTCATGTTCTTTGCAAGGATATGGATGAAGCTGGAAACCATCATTCTCAGCAAACTATCATAAGATCAGAAAACCAAACATCACATGTTCTCACTCATAAGTGGGAGTTGAACAATGAGAACACATGGACACAGGGAGGGGAACATCACACATCGGGGCCTGTGGGGATGGGGGGCTAGGGGAGGGAATCCCTAACATAGGTGATGGGTTGATGGGTGCAGCAAACCACCATGGTATGTGTATACCTATGTAACAAGACTGCACGTTCTGCACATGTAACCCAGAACTTAAAGTATAATTAAAAAAAAAATTAATTAAAAAAAAAAAAAAAAAGAATTGAGGCCGGCTTCCTTCCGAGGGTCTCGGGTTTTCTGAATTATTTCTGCAGCACTTTGGGAGGCCAAGGCGGGTGGATCATTTGAGGTCAGGAGTACAAGACCAGCCTTGCCAACATAGTGAAACCCTGTCTCTAGTAAAAATACAAAAATAGCCAGGCATGGTGGCACGTGCCTGTAATCCCAGCTACTCAGGAAGCTAAAGCAGGAGAATCACTTGAGCCTGGGAGGCAGAGGTTGCGGTGAGCCAAGACTGCGCCACTGCACTCCAGCCTGGCTGACAGAGTGAGACCCTGTCTCAAAAAAAAAAAAGAATTGAGGCCTTTGGGAGGTGATTAGGCCATGAGGGCTCCACCATATAAAGGAGCTGATGTCATTATCATGGGAGTGGCTTAGTTATTGAGGGAGCGGTCTCCTGATAAGAGGATAAGTTTGGTCCAGTCTCTCCCCATCTTGTGTGCCACTTCTGCTTTTTGTTTTCCACCATGGGATAACCGTCACCAGATGCCAGTGCCATACTCTTGGACGTCCCAGCTTCCAGAACCATGAACCAAATTTATTGTTTATGAGTTACCCTGCCTGTGGTATTCTGTTATAGCAGCAGAAAATGGACTAAGACAGTTGTCATTTAGGAATCAGAATTAAATCTTCTAAAGTGATACAACTAGCTTTTCAAATGATCTTCATATCCAACTCCCACCAAGTTACAAATACCTTTTATATAGCAAAAGACAACACTGGCTGACATGGTATTCTACTTCCACATGAAGATGTGAATGGCAGGGCAAGAGCTAGACAGCCTGGAGAGACACAGTCCAGAGGACCAGCTTAGAGCCCAGTCATAGTTTGGGATCCTATGTAACAGGCCATGAGTCCCAGCTGGGGAAAAATTCTCTCAGGCTTGGTGTTTTCAGGGCTCATCTACTGTCACCATGAGTCAGCAGCAAGGTCAGGAAGGAGTCTGCCCAAATGCATTTATGATGCAGGAAACCATGTTGAGGGCAAGAGACAGGCAGGCTGGTTATGAAGTTTACCAAGAGCCCTCAAGAATACTTCTGAAAAGAAAGCCTAAGTCTAGTAATGTAACTGAATCAAAAACCAAAAATACAGACGGATGTCAGACTCAGGAACACATTCTGCTAGTTCCTTTAGATGTTTAATAAACAAAGGGTGCTGTAATAAAAAACATTTGGGTAGCTGTTGGGCTAAACAGATTTTTTGTTTTGTTGTTTAACCACATCTTACTCTTTTAATATTCTGGTGTCCATCATGAATCTCCAAGAGGCCTGGGTAGTAAATGGTGTTACCAAATTCATTCCACAGGGTGCCATTGTTCACTAAAGCATCTATTGGGCCTTGTGGTATAAGAAAGAGCTTTTGGGAATCCTAAGCCTAGTCAAAACATCTGATTTTAAAAATAAGAACACTGAGTCCCAGGAAGTTAGCAGATTTAGCCAGTGTGGCATGACCACGTAGACAGAGCTGGAACAAGAACACCAACTCCCTGGCACGCCTAGTATGTGGTTCATCACAACATACCACGTGCCCACCTTTTTCTTTTCTCCTTGCTGAAGTCAGCCTTCTCTAGACACTCACAAACTCAGGAAAATAACAGTCGCACCTTCCTTACTTAATAGCAGCTGAACAAACCCCAAGGCACCTCTGCCAAAACTTGCTAAAGGGAGACCCACTGACTGTCTGCCCTTGGCCCTTCCCTCCACTCAGGTTCAGTAAACGACTACAATTTCAATTATAACAGACATTCTTTCAACTCCATAAACGCTAAGAGAGGCTCTTTGGTGATTAATAGCTGATTAACTTCTCCTGCCAAACATCTGTGGGCTCCATTAATTATACAAAATGCTAAGTGATGATCAGAAGAGCCCTGAAAACACCACACCTGAGAGAATGTTTCTCTTGGTGGGACTCAAGGCCTGTTACCTAGGTCCCCAAACTATGACTGGGCTCTAAGCTGGTCCTCCTGGAGGAGGGCACAGCAGGGAGCAGGAGGAGCACCAGACTCTGAGTCCTGAGGCCTATATTCCAGATCCTTCTCTTCCTGACCCCCTTGAATGTTTCAAGGAAAGGCTGCTTATCTGTTTCAGCATCTTCCTGTGTGAAACAAAGGATTAGCCCACTATAATCCTGACTCAAACACTCCTAACTCAAATGCCATCAATGGCTCCCTACTGCTCCCTGGGCATTGTTCAAACTCCCTGGTATTTAAGGTCTTCTACAATCTGTTTCTTCCTTTCCCTCTACTGTCATTCTCCCACACAAAACTCTTTTTTACCCACACTGGACCACTTATTGTCCCATCATGACTCTTCCTCTCCTGCTTCCATCTAGAATGGTTCTTCCACCCCATCTCTATTAACAAACCCCTGCCAGGCACGAGTGGTTCACACCTGTAATCCCAGCAATTTGGGAGACCAAGGCGGGCAGAGCACTTGACACTTGAGGTCAGGAGTTTGAGACCAGCCTGGCCAACATGGCAAAACCCCGTCTCCACTAAAAATACAAAAATTAGCTGGGCGTGGTGATGCATGCCTGTAGTCCCAGCTACTCAGGAGGCTGAGGCACGAGAATCACCTGAACCCAGGAGGCAGAGGCTGCAGTGAACCAAGATTGCACCACTGCACTCCAGCCTGGGCAACAGAGCGAGATTCCATCTCGAAAACAAAACAAAGCAAAACAAAAACAAAAACCCAAGCATATCTTAAGAGTCAGATTCTACCTCCTCCAAGAAACGTCACTGATAATGCCTTCAGACGTTGATCTCTTTGGGAGGCCGAGGTGGGTGGTTCATTTGAGGTCATGAGCTCAAGACCAGCCTGGACAACATGGTGAAACCCCATCTCTACTAAAAATACAAAAATTAGCTGGGTGTGGTGGCTGGCACCTGTAATCTCAGCTACTTAGGAGGCTGAGGCAGGAGAGTCACTTAAGCCCAGGAGGTGGAGGTTGTAGTGGGACTGAGATTGTCCCACTACACACCAGCCTGGGTAACAGTGAGACTCCATCTCATTAAAAAAAAAAAAAAAAATGGCCGGGTGTGGTGGCTCACGCCTGTAATCCTAGCACTTCGGGAGGCTGAGGCGGGCGGATCATGAGGTCGGGAGATCGAGACCATCCTGGCTAACACGGTGAAACCCCATCTCTACTAAAAACACAAAAAATTAGCCGGGCGTGGTGGTGGGCACCTGTAGTCCCAGCTGCTCTGGAGGCTGAGGCAGGAGAATGGCTTGGACCCAGGAGGCAGAGCTTGCAGTGAGCCGAGATCATGCCACTGCACTCCAGCCTGGGCGACAGAGCAAGACTCCGTCTCAAAAAAAAAAAAAAAAAAAAGTTGATCTCCCTTTATTTCTATACTTCTTCTAGTCTGTACTTTTCACAGGATACTTGTCAGGAACCACCCTCAAATGCAGTTAATGGTGCATATGTTTTACTTTTCAGTCTAAATTGTAAACTTTTGGAAACCAAGGTCACTGTCTTCAACATTTTCTACTTGACACAATGGGAGACACTACACAAATATTCACAATCCTCCAGATCCCCCCAATAGCCTTCAGGGCAAGGTTCCAGCATCTGAATTTGGCACATGAGCTCCCTCATAACCTGGCCTCTTCCCACCTCTCCTGCTTCAATATCTATCCTCTCTCACTATGCACCCTGTCTCTAGCCATATTAAGTGACTGGTACTTCCTCAGAAGGCCACACTTCTCCCTTTTAAGGATGTTCTCCTCTCTTCTTGGCATAAATTTCACCCATTTATTGACCTGGCAAGCTCAAGGCTTAGCACCCCACATACAAGAGACTTCATTCCTGGTCTAAGTACAGTCCCCTGCCTCTGTGCCCACATAGCCTATGTGCCGTGACTCTGTCATGGTGCTTGCGACACTTCTGGCCTATTTCTCTGTGTTCCCCACAATGTGAACTTCCTGAAGAGTTCCTTAAAGACAGGGATTACATCTCACTTGCTGTGGTATCTCCAAGACAGCACAGTTCCTGCATGTAGAAGATGTGGTAGTCAGCCTCCAAGAAGGCCCTTGAGGATCACAGCCTGGTGTTCATGCTCTTGGGAATCTTTCTCATTGAGTGTGGGCTGATCTTCAGGACTCACTTCTAATGACTAGAATAAGGCAGAAGTGACTGTGTGACTCAGACTAGGTCACAAAAGGCAGTGTGGCAGTGCTCTCTTGTGCTCTCATATCACTTGCTCTAAGGAAAGCCAACTGCCATGTTATACGCAGGCTATGGAGAGGCCCACATAGCAAGGAACTGAAGCCTCCAGCCAACCGCCACATATATGAGCATGGAAGAGGATCCTGTAGCCCAGTCGAGCCTCAGGTGATTGCAGCTCCACTGACACCTTGCTTGCAGCCTTGTGAGAGACCATGAGCCAGTACAACCCAGCTAAGCTGCTCCCAGATTCCTGAACCACAAATACTATGAGACAATGTTTATTGTTTTAAGCCGCTAAGTTTTGGAATTCGTTGTTCAGCACTAGATAACTAATATATATCTATATAGTTATAGATAGATATAAATATAGAATCATGTGGTCTGGAACCAGAACAGATATTCTGTATATATCTATATCTATATCTATATTAAAATATATATTTTGGTACCTGGAAGTGAGGTTCCACTGTAACAAAAACCAAAAATATGTGCGTGGCTTTGGAACCAGGCAGTGGACAGAAGCTACAAAGCTGTAGGACTTGAAGGAGAATGTTAGCAAAAGTTGAAAGTGCCTTGAACAGGCTATTTGAAGAACTTTGGACTTTGAGAAGGTTACTAATAAAGAAAGTGAGAGAACCCTTTTAGGAATGGGCAAAAAACATCAACCTTATGTAGTGGCAGAGTTTAGCAACACTGTCACCTATAGTAATGTGGAAGGTACAAAATGTAACTAATGAAGTGGCTAGCTAAGGCAATTTTCAGCCAGAATACTGGAGATACTACGTGGTTCCTTTTTACCACTTACAGTAAAATGCAAGAGAAAATGATGACCTCAAAGAAGAACAATTAAAACAAAGGGTACCAAGACTTGCCGGTTTTGAACATTCCCAGCCTCTTCAGAGGGCAAACAATGTTAAAATTAAGAAATGGCTTCTGAGTAAAGATTGAATCAGAGTCCCCAGGAAAGCGTGGTCCAAAGATGAAGCCAAGGGTGTCACTGTAAATTCTTTTGTTAAGACCTCAGATCCTAAATGTGCAATCCTGTGTTAAAACCTGAGAACCTAAAAAATGAAGTTAGTTCTTTTGGCCCAGAGTATAGATGGGAGAATCTTACACTGCCCTTTTTCAATAACATTAACACTCTAGTTCATTTTTTATAAAGCATCATACTTTAAAAACATTTTTGCTTGCATTTCCCAAAATTGCTAATCACAACAACCCTGAGAATTAGACAGGCCAAGTATTAATAAAACAACCAAGCCAGAGCAGTGGATGATTTGACCAATAGCTCATAATTGAGTCATGAAAGAATCTAACTTTCAATCAAGTGCACTGTGTACATCATCGAACCACTTCATTTAGTAAATAGACACTTGAAGGTATATCTAAAATTGTGGATAGCAGAAAAATTCCAAAGGCACTTGTCTAGAGATGTTTTAACATTTTGTTTTTAAGTCATATTTTTCTTCTTTGCTGAAATCTGTAATATTTATAGAACTTCATCTGTCAGCTGATTCCTCATCACCCGGGTCCTGGATCCACATGTGCTGTGACTGTCTTCAACTTGCTTAAACCATGATGCACAACAGCGTGTTCTTATCACCCTCAAAGACCAATCTATCCAGATAGGAAGAGAGTAAGTAAAGCTTTCTCTGCTTGCAGATGACATGATTCTATATCTAGAAAACCTCATAGTTTCAGCTCAAAATCTCCTTCAGCTGATAAAACTTCAGCAAAATTTCAGGATACAAAATCAATATACAAAAATCACTGGCATTCCTACACATCAATAGCAGCCAAGCTGAGAGCCAAATCAGAAAGGCAATCCCATTCACAATTGCCAGAAAAAGAATAAAATACCTAGGAATACAGCTAACCAGGGAGGTGAAAGACCTCTACAATGAGAATTACAAAACACTGCTCAAAGAAATAAGGGAAGACACAAACAAATGGAAAAACACTCCATGCTCATGGATAGGAAGAATCAATATCATTAAAATGGCCATACTGCCTAAAGCAATTTACAGATTCAATGCTATTCCTATCAAACTACCAAGGACATTCTTTACAGAACTTGAACAAAATACCTTAAAATTCATATAAAACCAAAAAAGAGCCCAAATAGCCAAGGCAATCCTAAGCAAAAAGAACAAAGCTGGAGGCATCATGTTACCCAACTTCAAACTATACTACAAAGCTACAGTAACCAAAACAGCATGGTACTTGTACAAAAACAGATACATAGACCAATGTACAGAATACAGAGCCCAAAAGAAAGGCCACACACCTATGACTATCTGTTCTTTGACAAAGCTGACAAAAACAAGCAGTGAGTAAAAGACTCCCCATTGAATAAATGGTGCAGGGTTAACTATCTAGCCATATACAGAAGATTGAGGCTGGATACCTTCCTTATACCATATACCAAAATCAACTCAAGATGGATTAAAGACTTAAATGCAAGCCCCAAAACCATGAAAATCTGGAAGACAACCTAGGCAATACCATCCTGGACATAGGAACAGGCAAAAATTTCATGACAACAACACTAAGAGCAATTGCAACAAAAGCAAAAACTGAGAAACTTAAGAGTTTCTGCAAAGGAAAAGAAACTATCAACAGAGTAAACAGACAACCTACAGAATAGGAGAAAATATTTGCAAACTATGCATCTGACAGAGGTCTAATATCCAGCATCTGCAAGGAACTTAAACAAATTTACAAGAGAAAAACAAACAACTACATTAAAAAGTGGGCAAAGGACATGAACAGATAATTTGCAAAAGACATACATGTGGCCAACAAGCCTATGAAACAAAGCTCAGTATCACTGATCATTAGAGAAATGCAAATTAAAACTACAATGAGATACCATCTCACACCAGTCAGAATGGCTATTATTAAAAAGTCAAAAAATAACAGATGCTGACAAGATTGCGGAGAAAAGGGAATGCTTATACACTGTTAGTGGGAGTGTAAATTAGTTCAACCATTGTGGAAAGTAGTATGGCAGTTCCTCAAAGGGCTCAATGCAGAATTACCCTTCAACCCAGCAATCCCATTACTGGGTATATACCCAGGGGAATGTAAATCATTCTATCATAAAGACATAATCACATGAATGTTCATTGCAGCACTATTCACAATAGCAAAGACATGGAATCAACGTAAATGCCCATCAACAACAGATTGGATAAAGAAAATATGGTAATATACACCATGGAATACTATGCAGCCATAAAAAAAGAATGAGATCATGTCTTTTGCAAGAACATGGGTGGAGCTGGAGGCTATTATCCTTAGCAAACTAGCACAGGAACACAGAACCAAATACCACATGTTCTCACTTATAAGTGGGAGCTAAATGATGATAACTAATGAACACAAAGAAGGAAACAGCAGACACTGGGGTCTACTTGAAGGTGGAGGATGGGAGGAGGGAAAGGAGCAGAAAAGATAGCTCTTGGGTACTGAGCTTAGTACCTGGTGATGAAATAATCTGTACAACAAACCCCTGTAACACGAGTTTGCCTGTGTAACACACCTTCACATGTACCCCCAAACCTAAAATGAAAGTTTAAAAAAAAAAGAGACCAACCTATTCACTTAAGTATGAGTGACCAAGGGACTCTTTATGGAAGGCCTTATACAAGGTATGAAACAGACCACAGCAAGCAACTTTACAACTCCCACTGAACATTTCTTTCCTTCTAAGTTCCTCTTGGATTTGCTTCAAAATAAGAGAGAGGAAGAAGAACATTGAAGATACAAATGTAATAAGAATTTGGCCAGGAATGTGCATGTGGCAGGGTTCATTATAGTATTCTATTTTTTAATACGTTTCAGATTTTTGTGATAAAAAGTTGAACATAACTCATACACACACCTTAGCTATGAAGACCTTTGGGGTTTCTCTTTTGCTTGTCCTCTCTCATTTTCCCACATTCTCTCCTCTCAACATCCCCAATTTCCTCCTTCAGGCTCCTCCTCCTCCTCCTCCTCTTCCAGACTGCCCTATCACACTAATCACTGAATTCAGCAAAACAAAGGACTCCCCAAGTAACAGGACCTACCCTCCTTCAAAGGCAGTTTAGTGACCATCTTTTGTTACTTTAGTATACTTTGGGGCCTTAATCCCCAGCCAAAGTGGTTTATCAAAGTAATTCTCCCAAACGCATACAGTGTTTTTCTCAAGAAGAATACTGGTGAATAAAATTTTCTCCATCTTGTTACACTTATTATTCTAAATTCCTTTGCACTTTGTTCAAAAGAAACCAGTCATTGAAACTTGATTTTGAGAACGAAAGCTGGTATTCAACAACCGCTGAAAAGAATGGTTAATTCTATTTGAGTTTCTCTCCATAGCCCTATTCAAAACAGGTTGTGTGTATCTAAGAATAAATGGAGTCACCACACAAGAGGTTTATTATCAGAGCTAAGCTTCGGAAGCAACTCCCACTACTTAATGCTGAAAGAAAGGGAGAAAAAGAAGAAGGAATACAGGCTGCAATGAATGGAATGAGAAGGTTAAAGAGGAAGAAGGGAATGGATAAAAAGAAGGAAAATGAGATGGAGTAGGAAACATTTCAAAAGCCACTGTTATCGTTCACATCATGCAAGCCTTCTTGCTGTGCCAGTTCAAAAGAAGAAGAAACTACCCAGACAAATCGAAGAGGCAGCTTTGATTTTTTCCCCTCCCTTCCCAAAGTCTTAGCCCATCTCTTAGTATCTTCATTTAGCCTCTATTTTGGTTTCTACGAGTTTTGTAGGGGGTTATTATATTTTCACTGCGTCTTTTGGCTAAAAAAGATGAACTTAGTTCCAAGGACTCCGAAGATCTGAAGACCTGTATCATGACCTATATCCCTTATTTTCTTGTACAGGGTAAGCATTTGATGTTTAAATCAGCCAGAGTTGTTTTTTTTGTTGTTGTTGTTAGCTGTGGTTCTGTGAAACTCCGTGATTTTTTTTTTTTTTTTTTTTTTTTTTTGCTGCTGCACCTGCTGAGCAAAAAAGCACAAGAAATGGAGAGACTGGTCCCTCTGAAGGGTACCAGGGGCCAGATTATGTCAACAATTCCCCTGCCCTGAAAGGAGCTGGCCTGACGGTCCAGTGTTGTCAAATGACAATTGTGACTCCTTGCATTTCAAGAGTCATGCACAAATGATTCCATCTGAAGCCCTCTGGGTAATAGTAGCCTTTTGAGGTTATGATCTCTCTGGATGGAATTCAATAAGAGAAATTCACTTTCAATTGAGTCCCTGGAACAGAGCCAGGCAAGCCTAACAATACAATACACTTCCAAAGAAAATTGGACTTATCTTTTTCTTCTCCTTCCTTTTTCTTTCTGCTTCTAACCTTGTTCACACGTTACCTCTTCCCACTTCCACTCCCTCCTTCTATCAGGGGACAGCAGAGCTTTTAAAAATAAAACCCAGCACTTAAATAGGAACAGTCCGTATAGAATGACACAAGCTCCCACATGCACAGTCTTGAGAATTCACCCTTTCCTCAGCTGACCTCTGTTACTTCTACCAGGAAAATGGCACAGAACGACTGTGAAGGGGAGACCAAGGATTATCACAACTACCAGTTTTCCATTTCTTGTTAAAATGAAAACTTTGACTTTTTTCTATTTTTGTTTCCTTTTAAACTAAGAGGATGCAAAATGTACAAAGCCTGCCCAAACACTGTGGTCTAACTTGGCTTTTTTGTTCTTCAGTCTCTCTCTGTGTGTGTGTGTGTGTGTGTGTGTGTGTGTCTTTCTCTCTCCCTTTTTCTCTCTCCCCCTCTCTCTTGCAGTTTTTGCTTGGTTTATTCCTCATTTTGCCAAGATTTTCCTCTGAATAATTACTATTTCTTGGCCTGGAAAATGTTGTAATTCTCTTTGTCTTTTGCATTTGATCATCCAAGTGAATTAATGTGGCTGTTAAATGGGTGGAAGAAGTCGTTTTCTTTGTCAAATTCTCTTAATCATTCTTTTGATTTCACACTCTCATTCTCCCCACCCACACACATCCCTCCACCCCTACAGAAATTGGGGTGGGGGATGGGTGTCTGCATGTATGTTTCTTCTCACGCATTATTTCCTTCTTGGAAGATATTCCATTTGAAAGCTTAGAATAAGTAGATGTGTAAAAGAAAACCAAGCAAATATACAACCCTGAATCAATCAGCTATGAGTGTGTGTATTAGACAGGGAGGGGTGTCTGTGTGTGCTTTCCATCTATCCACAAGTGCAGCTTAAAATTTGTTTCCCTGAGAAATCTCTCTGGTTCTAAATGTCACCAGCTCAAGGAGCTGGCTTTGGGTTTTGTTTAGTTCTCAGATGAAGCATAAAGGAGGCAGCAATTAAATAATAATTTTAAGCCAACATCAGTGAAGGCCAACTGCCCTGAGACAAAAGTTTGCAATCTCTTGATGGAGGAGAAAACAATGTGTTCTTCTAAACTCAGGTGTAGCCTGTTTGGCTCAAAACATTTAAGGAGTTTCCATCCAACCCATATATGGACTCTCCCTCCGCCAACCCCATCTGCCCTGCATGGATTGTTAGGAAACCATACTATAGTAGCGTCAGCATTAAGATTTAGAGACTTAAAAGCTATCATGGGTGGGTGAATGGGAAAGTGTCTGCAGACTTAAGGAAAAAACCCTTTGAAGGGCTTTTCAGTAGGAAGTAACCTGGGGAGAAGGGTGCCTGGGAGGCAAGCAGCCTAGCAAAGACATTCAAGGACATTTGGCCACCTAGTATTAGGACAGTTAACAGAACTAAGGATTTGACTGGCATCTGGAAGTTGCAGTTCTTGAAATCAAGTGCATTTGAGGTCCCACTTACCATTTAACCCCTTATATCCCAAACAGTTCCTTGATGTTCCTAGAGTCCCCAAGTCTTTATCCTCATTCTCCAGAGTTCCTAGCCTACTAACAGTGACAAACTCCCAGGGAGGGAAACTACCTGGTGTAGAGTTAGTAAAAGCCTTCCTACAACAATGTTGTCCATGAAGTTCCAGAAACTATGACATTTCAAGCACCAATGGGGAAGTCACTGTGCATCAACATAGAACACACTGTTACCTGCATGTGACTATGTGGTCACCCAGTCATTGGAAGAACTGATTATCCTGACGGATCTCATATATGTCTAGTCAAAGATGAAAAACAATTTTTACCTTAAGTACCAGTTCTGATTGATTGGCAACGACTATCTCAAAAGCCATACTAAAAAGGATCCTGAAGCCACATCCTTCAGGAAAAAAATGCTGAGATCAATTAGTTATGTCTGCCAGGGGTGGGAGTGGTAACATAGCTGCTGCCTATTATTCCTAGCAAGGTGATTGCAAGGGTTAGGATAGAAGATTTTACATCAATGCTTCAAATTCTGCCAAGTAGAAAAGCCCTACATATTTTCAGGACAGCAAGTATTTCCACCACCTAAAATTTTGTGTTTCTCCCTAATAGCTACCATATATTGACTATCTAAAGTGAGCCAGGCACTATAGTGTGATCATTACTTACATTATTTCATTCAATCTTATAATAACACTGTAAGGGAGGTGGCATCCTCATTTTGCAGCTGACAAAATATAGGTTCAGAAAGGTTAAATAACTTGCCCAAGGTCTCCCAGGCAATAAGTGGTGGCGCCAAGACTTGAATGGAGGTCTGCAGTAAAGTCCAAAGCCAAGGATCCTGCTATAAATCCTGCTGCCTCCTTTAGATTAGAAGACATGAAGGAGGAGTCAGAGAGCAGGAATCTTTGCCAGTTTGTTGCCAAGCCTTATAGCAAAGTCTTCAAACTGCCCATCATTCTTTTTGGCTCCTGACAGCTCTAGCTAATTGGCTGCCATTAGGCAGTTGAGATTTTTAATTACAGTTATATTCAGCTAAGCTGAAATTTCAGCTACGTATAATTGAAATTGAGGGCTAAAAGCAAGTTTCAAAGGTCATCTAGTAGTTTTCTTTGCGTATATGGCTGTCTGTTTTTTAAAAAAAAATGTTATATAAGAAATATGCACATAGTTGGAATGACAAATACTATAAGAGACTTATAATGAAAATGTACACCCCGGCCCCACACAGTCCTGTTTCCTAGAGAAAGCACTTTTCCTAGGGAAGTACTTTTAATCATTCCTATTTTTATTTCTCCTGGTGATTACTTCCAATCTCTATATAATTAATATATAGCTGCATTTCTTGATTTATTACCTTTCATCATTGTCTACTGACTTCCACCATGATGGATGAAAATTTAACTCACCTATACCACCCCTACCTTTCTTCCCTTCCCACTTCTCATCCAATGTAGTTACAGCCCCGTTTTCAGTTCATCCAATCAATTTTTACAAGTTCAAGTGGCATGTTGAAGCCTCATGTCTTGTTCCATCAACTATTCACAACTCTTTCCTTCTTCCTCGCTTCTACTCCCCAACCTCTGTCAGTTAAACCTGCAATGTTTATATTATCAAAATGAATAATATTTGTGCTCTGTTTGTAACCATAGTTTAGTCCTCCATGATTTGTACATGTGGATTCTAAAAGCTGAAAACCAGAGAATAATACTTCTGGCATCTAGATCAAATGGATTATCCTTCTTCACATTCCATTAATTGGCCAAAATCATGCCACAGTGAGTTTGCTTTATATTTGGACCAGGCCTTTCTCATACTGTTTTATTGTTGTTGTTGTTTTTCCGAAGTTTCTGATTTTTCTCCCCTTTTTCTTATTTTCCATAATGTTAAAATAATCTCGCAATTTTCAAAGTTCTTTTTTTTTTTTTTTTTTTAAGACACGGTCTCACTCTGTTGCCCAGGCTGGGGTACAATGGTGCCATCATAGCTCACTGCAGCCTCTATCTCCTGGCTGCAGGCAATCCTCCCTCCTCAGCCTCCTGCATAGCTGAGACCACAGGTGCATGCCACCATATCCAGCTAAATTTTTTATTTTTCGTAGAGACGGAGTCTCCCTATGTTGCCCAGGATGGTCTCGAACTCCTGGGATCAAGTGATAATCCAACCACCTCAGCCTCCTAAAGTCTTGGGATTATAGGCATGGGCCACGATGCCTGGCCCAAAGTTCTTAATATACAATTTAATCTATAAAATCCTCCGTCCCCCACACTGCCAACATCTCTTACACAGCATCCCCTGTCTTTTCTCTCCAATATGTACTAATTTCTCCCTGTGCCCAGGACCGAGCTCTCAGGCTGGAATTTCTCTTTGCTGCTCTTCTGGGTTGGAGGCATTGTCTCCATGACTTCCTCTTTCCTTGTTCACTCCTTTGATTTTTTCTTCTCAAACACGTTCTCTAACAGCTTCCTAACAAAGAATCTATGGTTATAATCTTTCTGAGTACTTCAAAAAAATGATCCTTATTCTGACCCAAAACTTGTTGATAGCTTGTCTAGGTATAGAATTTTAGGACAAAAATCACATTCAGTCAGAGCTCTAGAAAGCATTGCTCCATTTTTCTAGTATCCAGTGTTGCTATTAAGAAGTTTAATGCCAGACTGATTCTTGTTCTAAGTCCCCTGCTTTTCTTGTCTGGAAACTTTCAAGATCATCAATTTATCTCCAGTGAAGCAAAACTGCATGAATATTTGTATTGGTATGGATCTTTTTAAATTTATTTCATCTAATATTTAGTAGGTCTTTTAATCTGAAGACTCATATCTCCCTTCAGTACTTAGAAATTTTCTTTTCTTATTTACTTAATAACTTCCTCTTCTCTGGTTTCCTCTGCCAATTTAGGAACTTCTATAAAAGCCAATCTATTATTCAGAGGATGTGATTCCTAAATTGATTCTCTCATCTTTTCTTTCTTTCAATTATTTATATTTTCTTCCTTTCTTCTTTCTCTCTCTCTTTCTTTTTATTCTTAGCTATTAGTGATTTACTTCCCTTTGTCTTCTAGTTCTTACATCAATTTATTTTGTTAGCAATCATCCTTTATATTTCCCAAGATCTTTCTTATTTTATCCTTTTTTTCTTTTTCATTGCATTCTCACCTGTTTTATAGATGCATTATTTTCTCAAATCCCTCTGAAGAAACTAGATTTTTTTTTAAGTGTTTCTCTGTCCTTTGAATTATTTCCACTTCATTCAGTTTCACTTTTGCTTGTTTACCTTGGCCTTTCTCTTTTATGTTATGGGCTTTGCTTAAGAGTTCTGATAACCCTCGGATATCTTCTCATATTTGAGAAGGTGGCAACAGAACAGCAAATAAGGAGCTCTGTGCACAAGGGTTTGGCTCATAATGACATAATTTGTTTCAAGTGAACAGGTGGGAAACCAGTCATTACACTTGGACCCCTCCATTCCAGAATGAGAAGAGCTTTACTCTGGGACAGTAATCCCCACACTACCTCTCCCCCAATGATTATTTTCAATTTATTGAGAGAAGATTCAGCTAAAGGACAAGGGCTGTCCTTGGTTGCACAGAAAACATGGAAGGAGTAGAGTCGACAGCTCCATGAATCTTCAGTTAGTCTTCTGTTTTCAGCCCCACTTTCTACTCTCACTCTGATGCCCACTGTCTCATCGGATAGAGCCTCTCTATCATTATATTGAGCAATAGGTGTTCTCCTTTTGCTAACACCCAAGTGTACATTCCTACCCTGAAGCTTTCTTCACTCAGTTCTATCAATTATTTCTTCATAGGTTTTCTACCTTCCAAAGATGTTTTGAAAGATACCAACCATTAGAGCATTGCTACCACCACATGTCTTTGTTTCTTCTGGTTGTTATAAGTTTATAGTTTTTAAAAATTATTACTATAATTTTAATGCCATCTGAGTGACAGAGAGAGAGAGAGAAAACTTCTGCCATCTTGAATCTGAAATCCATACAATGGTTTTTAAGTGGTGCTCAAGAAAGCCTCAGGGCTACCAAATATGTGACGAGAAAGTCAGTGAAAAGAGCAAAGAGGTGACATTAAAATGAGAGAGATAGGCAGGTGAAACATCCTTACTTCAACTAGACTTCTCTTCTTTTATTTGCTGTGCTTCTACAGCTTTCACTAGATTAGACCCTCCTACAAGAAACCATCAAAGAATAATTTCAGACAAAATATAATCAAGTGCTAACCTAGTGGTTCAGAAAATAAGCTTGCAGGTATGAGCCGGAAGAGTTAGTGAAGGGTACATGGGAGAGATGAGACTTGTAGTGAGCTCTGAGACTGGAAAGGTATGTTGGGGCCAGATCCTACAGGGCTTTTTTAAGCTGTAGGAATAAGTTTGGGCTTTATTCTAAACATGAAGGAGCAATTAGAGTATTTAAACAAGGAAGTGAAAGGATTAGATGAGTGTTTTGTTTTCGTTTTTGTTTTTTTGAGACAGGTTCTTGCTTTGTCAGCCAGGCTAGAGTGCAGTGGCATGAACACAGCTCACTGCAGCCTCAATCCCCCAGGCTCAAGCCATTCTCCCACCTTAGCCTCCTGATTAGCTGGGACTATAGGCACATGCCACCATGCCTGGCTCATTTTTGCCCAGGCTGGTCTTGAACTCCTAAGTTCAAGCAATCTGCCTGCCTCAGCCTCCCAGAATGCTGAGACTACAGGCGTGAGACACCACACCCAGCCTAGGTGAGTGTTTTTGAAAGATCACCCTCATTTTAGATGCATGGAGGTGCTGATCAGCAAATGGGCAAGGATGTTTCACATGTCCTCTCGCTTGCTCCTCACCAACACCCTGTGGAAATAGCACAGGCAGGCACTATTGCTATTCTTAGTTCTTAGGGAGGAAACTGAGCTCAAAGTGATTACAAGATTTGTTTGAAGTTACATCAGTAGAAAATGTCAGAGCCAGGCCAGGAATCCACCTTTTTAAAAATAACTTCTTTTGGACAGGTACAAAGGAACCACAGTGAACCAGGGATGCTTGGTCAAGACTGGTCAGTCCTTTAGTGCTTTGTAACACAGGCACCCCAGGTCATCTAGAGTTCAGAGAAACAGGATGCAGAAGAAAGACAATAATGTTTACTCTTCATCCAATATGGACCCTTTCTTCTCTTGGAAAATTCCTTTACAAATATAAATTCACCTTGGTTTACAATAGGGTCACATCCCAATAAGTTCACATAAGTTGAAAATATCATAAGTCAAAAATGCATTTAATACATCTAGTCTACCGGCCATCATAACTTAGCCTGGCCTTAAATGTGCTCAGAACACTGATATTAGCCTGCAGTTCAGCAAAATTATCTACACAAAGCCTATTTTATTAAAAAGGATTGAATATCCCATGTAATTTATTGAATACTGTACTAGTGAAAAACAGAATGGTTGTACGGGTGCTCAAAATAGAGTTTCTACTAAGTACCTATAGCTTTCACATAATCATAAAGGCAAGAAATTATATGAGTCAAACCATCATAAATTGGGGACTGTCTATACCCTACTGGGCTGAATAGTGTCACCAAAAATTTGTGTCCACTTGAAATCTCAGAAAATGCCTTTATTTGAAAACAAGGTCTTTGCAGGTTAATTAGTTAAGATGGGGCCATAATGGATTACAGTGGGTCCTAAGTCTAATGACTGGTATTCTTATAAGAAGGCAATGGGAGCACACTGAGCTGCACTGGGGGAAAGCCATTGACAATGGAGGCAGAGATTAGAGTGATGCAGCTACAAATGGAGGAACATCAAGGACAGCTGAAAGACACCAGAAGCTAGGAGTCAAGGGAGGACTCCCTGACAGGTTTCAGGAGAGCATGGCCCTGCCCACACCTTGATTTCAGACTTCAAGCCCCAGAACTCTGAGAAGCTGTTTTAAGCCATCCAGTTTGAAAATGTGTTACAGCAGCCCTAGGAAACTAATACAAACACTAAATCAAAAGCAGTCAAAAACAGAAGGAAAAGAACTAATTAATCACATTAAAAACAAAGACTAACCCCCTACCCAGCACACACACACACACACACACACACACACACACACTACAAAACACACACACACACACACACACACACACACTACAAAACACAGGAAGGACTGAACAGAAAACACTAAAATCTGATCCCTGGTTTTGGTGCACTGGATGCTAAGTTTGTAAAATCAGGGTATCAGGTGACAAAATGAAAGAGAGGGGAATGCAGAGTTGCAGGCCAGGATAACTGCCTGGATATATTTGTGTGTCGGGTTCCTAGGCTTCCAGAACCCTGCTCCACATTGGGGAAGCTACCTCTTCTTAACTGCGTGGGTGCCCTCACTGTGCTGGGCACTTGACTGGCATTACCTCACTTTATCCTCACAACATCCCTGTCTGGCAGATACGGAGCTCTTAATTACTATTTGTTGACCAGCAGACTAACCCTGAGAGGCAGGTATTAGCCTGCTTCAGGAAGCCATGTGCTGTCATGGAAAGCATTTGGCAGATGATTTCTAAGGTCCTTTCCAATGTTTGAATTTAACCAATTATTTGCCTCTCTCTCTCAACTAAGCCAGCATGCAGCCCACTACAAGGAAGGGCTTTCGTAGTCAATGAAGTATTCCCTGTTTCCTGAGCTCTGCATATGCCCAGAAGTAAACACACTTCAGGGCAAAGTAGAATTCTTCTTTGTGCTGGCTTTTTGCCCATGTCAAGCTGAGTGAACAAAAGCCCCAAGGTAATTCACATTTGGCCTTGGTACAGAGACATCAGGCATATAAGCACGTACACATCACACATCCTCCTCTCTCGCACACACATACCCTCGGCCACGTGCCTGTTATGGAGTCCTTACTGGCTCAGCCCTGGCCCCACTGGTATCCTAACAGGTGAGAGGAGGGTGGCAGGAAAGTAAGAGCAAACCTATTCATAGTGTGCCACAAAATGGGTAGATTTCCTGGGCTAAGCCCTCAGGACCAGACTGCCTTTAACCTCAGGACCAGACTGCCTTTAACCTCAGGAAATGGGCTCGCAACATATCTGTCATAGATGACCAAAAATAAAGCAAAGTTAGAAATTCCTTGTAATGTAAAGTGAAGAAGAGATGCAGAAAATTGACTTGTCTGAGAATCAGGGGACCGCGGCTGCAATCCACCCTACTGTCAACTGCTAGCCATGTGACCTTGGGCAAGTCACAGCCTCATTTGATGAAAGATTGTCATCCATGAGGGTCCTCCACAATTCTCCATCCAATAGGCACATCCCTCCACCATCCTTCCCCGGTTTGCCTGCTCTCAAAATCCTTGTACTGCTGCCCACACACACTAGTGTTGTCACACCTCAGCTTTGACACAGGCTATTCCTTCTTTCTGGAATAGCTTTCACAACCCAGCCCCTGGGTGTTTAAATCCAACCCTCTCTTCAAGACTAAATTCAGAGGATTCTGCACAGCCTCTCTTGCTCCTTTCAGCTTGGAATAACCTCACTTTTAAACTCCTATAACACTCTACCAAAAGGAAGTTTTCCTTTCTCTATCTCATATTTTAGTTATTTATGTATATTTGCTGACACCCCCTCCACTATTCTGTGAGTTTCTGGAGGTCATGTTCTGCATCTGGTTCATCTTTGAATCCTCTGTCACCTTAGCACATGCTCAGAAAGCCTAAGTAAGTTTCTCAAGGACACAGAATTCAGTAGTTATGGTTCTCATCACAGTGGTTCTCATTTCATTTTAATTTGGGGACAGAATCCCTGGAAACTAATAAAATTGGTTCACATGAATAACTCTGTGTCATATGACACATACAATTTTACATGCATACTTTAAACTTTGGGATGCACTAATGACTATATATTTTGAAAGATAATCAAAAGGAAATTCCACCCTTCCCTTGTTTGGTTGAGCCTAGTTCTGGAGAACAGATATGGCTTGTATGACGGCTATCATCAAAGGCCCTAAAATATTTCAGCCCAAGCATGTGCACCAGGGCTGGGTCTAGAGTCTGGATTCTGTGTATACTCCTTGGAAAGACATTTGTGGGTTGCTTTGGAAGCTGATGGGATGGGGAAAAGGAGATGTTTGCTAAAGCAGTAGTTTAAAACAAAAAAATGCTTCCCCTCCCAGGGTATCTATTATCCATACAGCCTGACCTCAGGCTGAAGGATTAGAACATTTCTTGAAGAATAATGGATCTGTTTGCCTTCCGAGTCACCACCCGTTTCTTCTAATTAAGACAAACATTATACTTCAGAATAAGATGAAGAAGTGAGGAAAGTGAGGTTTTGAAAAATGAAGCACTTTTGTAAATTACCTAATCCTATTTGTTTTGTTTCCTAGGTGTTACCAGCCACTCCTACTTGAAGCCTGACATGGCAAACACCATTTATTTGTCCTCCAGTGACAGACTGAAATTATTTTTAAGGCCATCTCTGTGATTAAAAATCCAAGAAACTTCCATAAATTACCAGGGAGAGCCATCTATTTACAAATATCATAAATAATCATAAAAATTATATATAACCGTAAATAAACATCACAGTACTCTTCCTTTTCCAGCAATCAGACAAAACCTGAAAGGAGCTGACCTTCCCTGTCTGGTGAATGAGACCTTCCACCCCTGCTGGAGGAGACACCTGTTCTCTATAGGCTGCTTCAGAAAAATCGACTCTGTGTGCAATCCCATCCCAATGCTCGCACATTAAATGTTGGTAATCAAACACCATTAATCATTCCCTGGGGCCTAATATTGATTTGCATCTGTGGATTTCTAGTGTTTAAGAACTCTGCTGTGACACCAAACAGTGGAATCAGATGGCCTCCTGGCTTCACTATTCACCAGCCAAGCCACATACAGAAAGTTACTAATATTTTCTCAGCCTCCATTTCCTTAAATGTAAATAGGAACAATAATAGTTCTTCTCCCATAGAATTAAGGTAAGATGTTAGATAATGTATATAAATCACTTAGCACAATGCTTGACATATAAGGATCAACCAAAGAATGTTCACTACTATTATTCCTTAATGAATTTCTTTCTTGAAATGGAACTGGACCCATTTTGCCTTGTTTTATGTAGATTAGAAAATAAGAATAGAGAAGGACACACACACACACACACACACACACACACACACACACAAGAGATTGTATCCCAATAACATAGTTCTTGGTAGCATCTGACTGGAAGCATCTATGAGATAATCATATTTCAGAACATACCTCATATTCCCCCCAAAAGCAGAATATGAAATGAAGGCTTGAGTGCAATTTGTTTATTTGGGAATGTGATCCAGAAGGCAGAAGTAGGGAGCAAGAGGAAAGAAATTGGGAGGAGGAAATAGCTAACATAAGGATGCCTTATTGAGTTGACCACCATTACATGAGACTGGGTGTTGGATCTTTGGGCACCATATTGAGACGCCTGTGTTGTCCACCAGGGAAGAAAAGAGAAAGCGTAGCTCCATCATCTCCTATTTCTCATTGGTTGAGGGTTGTCCCATGGACTGTAACCTCTTGTGCAACTTTGGGTTGCATCTGCCTGAGTGACAAGCAATCCTGAAGGAACCCCAACTTATAATAGAGAAGATGCAGAGTGAAGAACACACCACACACCTGATAACTGCAGCCATGAGGCCGGCTGAAACTTCTGCCAAACTGGTCACCACCACCAGTGAGTGGAATAAGAGATAAAGCCAAAGGATATTAACTTATGAACAGCCATAATCAAAGACATCCTGAAGAGATTGAGATGTGTTTAAAGTAGACATCCAAGAGATGGACTGTTTTCTGAGGCACATGCCATTTAACCTACTTAAGCCCATACCACTAAACAATTGGAACTTGATTACTTCTTGGCTCCTGACTCAAAATATCCACCTGAAAGTGCTCTTCCAAAGTCAATAGCCCAGCCTCACTTTTTTTAATCTCTCATTTTCAAAATCAGAGAATCTCAAGGCTGACAATTTCAAGCACCTCCATCAGAAACATAAGTCATCGCCACAATGGCCATGACAAGCAAGCACTTAGTTTATGCTAGGATACTCTCAGTAATGGAAATTGTAGCTCCTCAGAAGGCATCTGCTCCTTCTTCCCATAGTGCTACTAGAAAAATAACCTGACTTTTGGCTAAACAAGGCAGATTGAGCATACATTAATCAATACTCTTTTCACCAAACACTCCTGGTCTCTTTTGACTATAACAGAGTGGGAGAGTTAACATAGTTCTGGGGTCCAATTGTAAAGGTATGCTGTTGTCCATTGCAACTGAATACCAATTGTTTCTGATCATCTTTGAGGAGGATGGAGAAGAATTCATTTGCCAGATGAATGACCTCATATCATATACCCAATATTATGTTGATCTGCTCCAGCAAAAGTACCACAGTAGCCATTGGGGCTGCTACGTGGTTGAACTTGCAATAGTTTACTATCGTCCTTTAGGATTTATCTAGTTTTTTGCAGGGGATAGTCTGGTGAATTAAGTGGGAATATGACAGGGATCATCCTGCATCTTAAGGTCTTGAAGGGTAGCACTAATTTCTCTCATTCTCTCCCTCCCTCAAGATATCTTGGCCAGGGGTGGAGGCAGTTTCAGAGGTTTCCATTTGGCTTTCCCCATTTGTAAAGCAGGTTCACTGTGCACTGGTTACCACTTCAAACCATTGCTTTTCGGGCTGCACTTTCACTACTTGCTTAAGTCCAGTGAGACAGCACTCTCACACAGAGCAAATTACATGAAATCAGTTTACTATACATAGGCAGTAAGGAATAACAGAAGCCTAGCATTCACTGTGAGCTCATTGTCTGAGGCTTAGAAAAACTGTCTGGGGTGGATACAGTCTGGTCTGTACTTTCCCCAGTTGCACCACAGCTAAGAGACCTTGTAAAGCAGCCTACCCTGGGTTTTACACCCCAGGGCACAGGAATTGCTGGGCTAAAGGGTTGAAAGACATCCTGTTTCTAGGAAGGACTGGAACAGACCCAGGCTGTTGTAGCCGTTTCTCCTTATCTCAGTATGTTGCCTTTCTATACATTCCACTGTTATTCTTGGGAACTACAAGCTAGAAAAGGGGAAAACCCATGTTGGTCCAAGGCCACCCAGAGAACTGTCCTTCACCATTATGATAGCTCTTACCCCATAGGTCAAGGATCTATGCAGATGTTGTGACAACCACCAAGTAAGCATGTCTTTTCCAATTGTACATTCAGGGAGTGGGGAAGTAACTATCAGTTGCATCTCAATGGAACCACTGTGAGATGAATTTGGACCAGAACCATATTTGTGACTTGCCATTTGTATGCTCTCACTATAACAAGGAGGTGAAGGGGAAGAGACAGAGATGTTGACACTTGGAGTCTCTAGGTATCAATGTCAACTTGGAACAAACATCTGACAGCTCTTGGCATTCTCTTTTCCCCAGTTCATAGCCACTTGATTAAATGAATGGAGGCCACTTTGAAGAAGGACTGAGGGAATTATCTCTCATTTGATATTTGCAGTGTCTATCTGCAGTGGTTTTGCTGGGTCCATCCTCCTGAGGACTTGATCCCTCCTTCAAGCAATGGATCCTCATGTTAGGAAACTGGGAAAAAAATGGTCACTTTTAATGCATGATTGCCCTCAGCACCCTCATCATTCATCCTTGATTTATTTAATTTATACAATGTGAGTAGTATCATCGTTGGCTACCTGTTTTTCCCTGAAGGATGCTAGTTCTATTAAATATCCCCATCATTATCTTCATGTCAGGACTTCCAGTCATTAAGATAATTGTATCTACCCTTCTCTGATAATTAAACTCTGCCACTTGGCCTCTATTGCTTCAGAGTCTTATCATCCTTCTTGCTATTAGGTTGGTGCAAAAGTAATTGTGGTTTTTGCCACTGAAAAATGTGGTTTTTGCCAGTGAGTCCAGTCTATAATGTCATTTCCTACCTTCAGCTCTGGCCTAACATTGAATTTTTTTTTCTTTAGTGATGATGTCTTGCTATGTTACCCAGGCTGGACTCAAACTCCTGGGCTCAAGCAATCCCCCTGCCTCAGCCTCCCAAGAAGCTGGGACTACAGGCATGTACCATTGCACCTGGCCATTGAATTTCTTAGTGATGCTGGTGCCTGTCTCACAAATGCTTCTCTTATTGCTTTGGAAAATGCTGCATTCTATGGGCCCTGCCATACAACATAGTCCTCTGGTTGGTTTTCTGGCATTTTATGGTATATCCTCTTCTAACATATGTACTTCTTCGAGCCTTTTAATCCCTTCTTCCAAACTCATCTGCCATGACAATCTTGCATTTCTACCTCACCTAATGTACTTCCAGGAGCCATCCTTATTATTATGTTCAAACCATCTCTCAGAGGCCTTGCCAGGAAACAAAAGTCCATATCTCAAGAGAGCATTCCCAAATCAACAAACTCTCCCTTATCCAGCCCTGTTTTCCATGTTCTCCTTGATCAGGCACCCTCATAACTCAGTCCCATGAGTACTGTCCCAGCTGTTGGTACATCCTGGCTAGATCCTGCAGCTCCTCTAGGGCTTAATCCCTTTACTTTCTTCTCAGGCCCAGTATGTCTTTAGCTTGATTATACTGTGACAAACTCAGGAGATGGTGTAGGGAATGTCCTGGAGAGGGGTATTGTTTTGGGTGGGAGGGCCCTGTGCACTATCTTCAAACCAGAGGGAAGTATTGGCCCTTAATAAGGTAAAGTGGGCCACTCTTCTGGTCTCAGAAGTTTTAGAGGAACCTGGGGATTCAAGATTTTGGGGTGCATCAACCTAGATGTCTCCATCCTACATGGCAAGATTCTTTCCCAACTTTGGCCTAGCCAACCTACCTTGGTTGGGAGTTAAACCTTCTTTGGAATGCAGTCATTTTTACAGTGAAACTGGGCTTCATCTTCAGTTTTCCATATCGCCTAGGGTGAACAATTTATCTCAATTTGCCTGGGGCTTTCCTGGTTTTGAAACGGAAAGTCTCACATCTTGGGAACCCTTCAGTCCTGAGAAAACTAGGCTAGTTGGTCACCCTAGTGCTGCTTCCCTTTACTGCCACCCCCACAAGATGAGAGCCTCTTTATAAGCTACAGAGAATGTCTTCTAGATTTTACACTTAAGTTTTAGTTGATAATTAAACACTCACTTCTTGCCATCTTTTTCTAGAACATTAAGTTTAGCAGTAGCCACCCAGTTCCACCTCTTCGGAGTTAATGTTTTCCTGGAATTTCTCTGTGCCTGATTGATCACCAGGATGCAATTCTAATTCACTGTCAGTGAAAATTTTAACTATAGCACTGCTATGTTGTGATTTGTGTCAGGAGTTATCTATGCTCCACCTTCTATCAGTGATAGGCTCTTTACTGGCAACTGGGCAGCAAGTGATCTAGCTCTAAAATCCCATCCCAGCCTCTGCTTTCTTGACCACTTGTGGCACTAACTGTTGTAAGTTGAGTTCCCTTGGAGGTGAATCCTGAGATAGAGAATAGCATGAAGGTGAATTGTTAAGACATAATCATCAATTGACACCTTTAGAAAGGAAGGGAGGAAAACAGGATTTGGCAGAGAAAAAAGTTGTGCTGTACCGTAGTCTCAAAGGAGGCCTCAGCTGACTCCAGAGTGAGTTCTGCAACTAGGATGTCCCTTAAGAGTTGTCCCGAGCTGGGGGAGTGTGCTATATCTATTTTGTAGAGTAAAAAATTTAACCTTGCCCAAAGAGAAGTTTGGCTTTAGACCACAGCTCCTGGGAAGTTATTCCTAAGCCCTTGGAGTGTCCTGCCTGATAAAAGTGTCCTTGTTCATCTAAGGGCCTTGGGCCTCAGAAGGTGGTCTAACAATGTGATTTATGGTGGGTGCTCTGAATCATGAGGTACCAGCTCAACCTCCAGACAGACTGGAAACTAAGGTCAGCCATGTGGGAAGTCAATCATGTCTATGTGATGGAGCCCCACATAAAGACTCTGGACACCAAAACACAGGTGAGCTTACCTTCATGTGTTTTCTCACACATTGTTTCTAGGAAAATTTTGTCCACTATTTCACCGGAAAAGGATAACTATAAGTTCTATGCATGGAACTTTCCTCTCTCCTGTGAGACTCTGTCCTTAGATTATTGTAATCTGTATATTTTTGCTACAATAAACTGAATCAGCAGCATAACAGCTTTTAGTGACTCCTTCTAGTGAATTATTAAACCTGAAGGTGGTCTTGGGGACCCCTCAACCCCAAAATTGGTGTCAGAAGTGAGGACAGTCTTGTAGAATTTTGCATATTCCTACTCTGATCAGTTATTGAATATAACGTGTGTCACTCCTGGAAGGATGGTAACTTTGTGAGGGATTTTATTCTGACAAGGGGACAGGCAGCTAGTTTTCTGCTAGTAACACTCCCACAATTGGGGAATGAAGTGGTTTATTTCTGGAAAAAAAAAAAAAAAGCCTACAGGAAGTCTATCACAGACCACCACAGTGGGACTGGATTTAATCAATAGAAGTTAAGGACTAGATTAATATTTCTGTGAAAAAAAGAAAGAAAATTCACATGGCTACTAAAGGGGGAGGGTATCTCATGGAATGTGGAGAAAGCTGTATTATTCTTTCATTTTTTGATAATAAAAAATGGCATGATTGTTTCATGGAAAGAAATCTCTGTCATTTGTGTCCACCTATGATTTTCTATGACTATTCTCAGTGGCTTACTGTGTTAGTCCATTTTATGTTGCTATAAAGGAATACCAGAAACTGCCCAATTTTTAAAGAAAAAATATTTATTTGGCTCACAATTCTACAGACTGTGCTGGAAGCATGGTGCCAGCATCTGCTTCTGGCAAAGCCTCAGGAAGCTTCCGATCATTGTAGAAGGCAAAGGGGGAACAAGCACATTACATGGTGAGAGAGCATGAAAGAGAGGAAGTAGGCCCCAGACTCTTTTTAACAATCAGATCTCACAGTAGCTCATTACTATGGGAGGACATCCAGCCATTCATGAGAGATCCACCCCCATGACCCAGGCACCTTCCACCAGACCCTGCCTCCAACACTGGGGATCACATTTCAACATGAGATTTAGAGGGGACAAACATCCAAACCATATCACTTACCCAGTAGTAGATTAGTTATTCAAGACTAATTTCTAATATTTATGGCCAAAAACATTATTATAATCAGCATCCATTACCCCTTGCTGGAACTCCTCTCAGCAAGTATCCACATACTGACTTTAATAATTTTCCTAAAATATGAGACCTATACATAAAAGTCATAAGCTAAAACCACAGCATTGCTATGTAGCACTTTGCCTATGAGGTTGACAGTCCCCGTTGTGATTTACATCATGCTGGACAGGACAAAAGGAATAATCTGAAACCATAAATAGGTATCAAGATTGCATTAACCTCATCAGAACACAATTCTAACAGTAAATGCCAATCAGCTGTAGTAATAATGACCATCCAATACACACCCAATTTCAAGCCAATTTTGTTAAGGCCTTCTACTATGGGTCTGTGGTCACTGATCAAGGTATATAGCAGCTATTAAGGCTCTAGTGGAAATTTCAAAAGGTCATCAAGTTTTCATTGGCCTTCCTTATAACCCTCTGCTCCACTCCAAAGCTGTAATGACTTTCTTCTATCTAGAAAGCCTTGTGTTTTTTTTTTAAATAAATATCTCCAAATGAAGCATTTCCATGACTTCCCTTAGTAATCACTTCCCATTGTGTAGTCCTTAAATTTGAGTGAAAAAAAAATTGAAGACATACCCCTCTGCTATACTGCCAATGGAAATAGATATGGGTTATTCTGCTCTGGTCTGAATTTTAAGTATTCAGTAAAATAATATTTCTTCTTCACTTCCTCTTGCACCTTAAGATACTTGGCAAGCAGTCACATTAATATTCTGCTATCCCCAGCAAAGTAAATAGCAGCTACTTTCACTAATGGCCTTCTAAATCAAATGATACATCATGGCTGCACAAAAGAGCTGGATTTCAACTCAGGAACCACAAAGGGATAAATCCATACCAAAATCCAAATTCTTTTCCAGCAAAGGCTCTGGCAAAGAAGGATCTTCCTCCAGAAAAAAAAAAAATCATTCATAAGTCCTGAACAGACTAAGCAGTAAGTCTGCAATTGAAGCACAGCCTCCTTTTCTAAAACTGAGTGTAGGATAGAGCTATTTTCATTTCCTAATTAAGCAGGTAACTTCTCTTCCATCTTTCTTTATCCTGACAGATGAATGTTTAAATATAAGATTTGACATGGTGTGCTTATCTTAAGCTGTACTATTTTATAGCCTTAAAAGGTATTATAGCCATCACTAAAATTACTGTCCATGCAAAATAGATTATGATAATGCAAACCAAACTTGAATTTTGGAAGATAAAAGCAGAAGAAACAAGAATTATCAAGTACCTTTCAATACTCAAATATAAGCTATAGTATCATCTACCTCTTGATCTACAAACACAAATACGTATAGTAAGCAGGCAGTGAAGAGAACCAGTAATGCAAGCGAGAGAGTACTGGAGCCTCTAGCACCAGAGAACAGAAGCCCACTGAAGGAGATAGCTGCTACTAAGAAACATGGGACTGTTTTCTTACCGAGGGAAGGTCCAGTGTTTCCATATCATCTGATTTTCCCAGAAAAGCTGGAAATTCACGTTTTATATAAAATTGAAAAATTGTTAAAACTCAAAATTTTGGGGGCCAAACAAAACCTTTCTGAATGCCAGATTTAGCACATTCACCACTAATGTGTAGCCTTTCAATTAGAAATAGATGAGATTCTGCTTATTTAGTAGAAGGTAGATTAGTCAACAAACAAGATCCCTTTCAATTCTACAAAATACTGCTACATAACAAATCACCCCAAATTCAGTGGCACAAAGCAATAAGGATTTTATTATGCTTAGGAATCTGTGGTCAGAAATTAGCATAGGACACAAGGACAGTCTGCCTATGTTTCACAAAGCTAGGGCTTCAGGTGGGAAGAGTCAAATGTCTGGGGGTAATTAAATGCTGAAGGCTGAAATCATCTGAAGCTTTTACAATTGCACATCTGTTGCCTAAATTGGGGTGCCTCAAAGTTTGTGTTGAGCTAGAGCTGTCAATGGTAGCTACAAGGCTTACACATGTGACCTGTCCATGTGGCTTTGGCTTCCATGCAGCAATGTGGCATCTGGCCAGTCAGGCTTCCTACCTGGTTGTTCAAGGTTCCAAGAGCAAATGTTCTAGCAAACAAGGCAGAGCCCATGGTCTTTGTAACCCAGTTTCAAACATCACACAGCATCACTGCTGTCAAACTCCACTGTCACAAGCCCACCCAGATTTAAAGGGAGGGAATATAGACCAAACCTCTCAATGTGAAGAGTCAAAAAATTTGTAGCCATTTCTTTTAAAACCACTACAGGTTTAAAAAAAAAAAAAAAAAAAAAAGCTCATGTTTAGGTGCCAGAAAATGTGGGTTCACTGTTGGCTCTACTTTTTACAGGGTGGCATTGAGCAAATTATTTAACATCATTGTTCCCCAATTTTCCCATCAGATTAGAAATGATGTGTGTGAAGCCCCTGACTGTTGTGCTGAACCCCTATTAACCTCAATAGGGATGCTACCAGGTTCAAGAGGCCAAAGAAGAAACCCAGAGCCAGCAAGTGAGAAGTGGGGATTTACTAGGGGCTCACATACAAGGGAGTCCAGTGGTGGTGGGCTGGACAGAACTGCTTTATGTAAAGAACAGTCCACTGGGAGTGGGCTGCATGACATATCTACCTTACGTACAGTCCAGTGGCTGCAGGCTGGGCAGGAAAACCACAAATGCCTGCAAACAGCATGCAGTCTATACAGCATTTTCACTTAACACCCCCTCCCTAATGAGCTCCACCTGATAACCTTCATTTACCTCAAAACTCAGGGCTTCAATCCCCTGCATGGCCCATGTTCCAGGGGAGAGGATAGAGGCTTAGATCTTTATCATAGACAAGGAACAAATCTCTGGGTTGGCTACTCCTAGATTCCCTAGCTCGGAACACACATTCAAGTGCATCTGCTGTATGGGGTCATTCTAAGGATCTACTTAAATTATTGTTATCAGGCATGTTTACCTGTAAATGCTTATTGAATGATAATGATTATTTCTTTCTTATCATATTGTAGAGCAAGGTGATAAGGACCTTCCTAACTGGAGTCTCCTTGTAGTGTTATAGAACTTATTACAGGGTTAGTGACTGATCTGAAAGGCATTTTACTTACTGACAACACACCCTAGGTGCCTAAGTTTATACAGAGAAGGTGCTATGGTTTGGATATTGGTACCCTCCAAACCTCATGTTGAAATTTGATCCTCAGTATTGGAGGAGAGCCTAATGGGAGGTATGGGTCATGTGGGTGGATCCTCATGAATAGGTTTACGCCTTCACTCAGAGGTGAACAAGCTTTCACTCTGTTAGTTCCCACTAGAGCTGGTTGTTAAAGAGAGCCTGCACCTCCCACCCCTCTCTTGCTTCCTCTCTCGCCACGTGATCTCTGCACATGCCAGGTTCTCTTTGCCTTCTGCCGGGAGTGGAAGCAGCCCGAGGCCCTCACCAGATGCCCAACCTTGATCATTTCAGCCAGCAGAATTGTGAGCCAAATAAACCTTTTTTTTTTTATAAATTCCCCAAGCTATATGTATTCCCATATAGCAATACAAAATGTACTAAGACAGAAAGCAACCTGCAAACAAATCATGACCCAACCAGAGTATAGTAAGGAATTTTCATACCGATCTTGTGATGGTACTGGCTTCAACTTGCTCAAAATAGACCAGCCTCATGACCATGCTAGCTTTGACTTGCTCAAGATATTGAGCAAAGAAACACCCACTGAAAATGGCTGCTTGCTCTGGAGTCTGTAAAAAATAAAAATAGAATAAAATAAACAGTCTGTAGATTTTAGAAGGAAAGGGAGAGAGTCAGCAAGAAATCCTGGGTTGGGGGGTAAGGAGGAAAAATGTTACAGTACTTGTCTGCCTGAAGTTGAAGGAGCCTCTTAGTATCTGCACGTGTTATAAATAATATAATCGCCTCTGTGCAATTGGACAGTACTAATGGAGCCAGTGAAGCCTGCTGTATATAATATTTATTTGAAAGAGAAAATGATTTCATTTTCATTTTATTTCTGGTACAGCAAAGCATTCGAGTAGCACACGATGAGCCTTTCAATTACATGTTTAATTCATTCCGATGATTTGTGCACAGCAAGGAGATCTTAATCCTGGGGATTCTTAGTGAGAGTGCTGTTAGGTTAATACAGTTCTCAAAGGATTGGATTCTACTTAACAACACTTCACAGATGGAGCCACGGAGGAACAAAGCCCAGCAAATGTCCAGCAGGCAATAGTAAAACTTTCCTCCGCCACGTGAGTTCCTCAGAAATGGCTCCACGCACTTCCCAAGCCAGGCAGCTCCCATGCTGAACATATACTCAGGACCCTGTATCTCTCACATTTGTAATTAAATAATCATTTATGTAATTATGTTTAAATGTCTAGGTCCCACCACTAGAATGTAAACTCCACATGGTCAGAAAGCATGTTTTACTTCTCTCCAGTGCCCAAATAATGCCTAACTCATGGGAAGTGTTCAATACAATTTGGTGAATAGTCCTTAGTACAACACTGCTTATTCTGGCAAAGTAAAAGTATATACATATACACTTAACATATATATGAAATAATGTGTATACACTTACTATTTTTTTATGTATGATGTACAGTACATATATATCCACATGTATACTTAATATAGATATGATGTAATATTATGGAGCAATTACTATTTGTGATAGAAATGCAGAGTTATTGACATGAAAAGAAATCCATAGATTCGCTTTCCAAATCAGGTTATAAAACCATACGTATGGCAGGGTATACAATGTCATATTTAGGAGTATCAGATGAATGTGAGCAAGTTAATTAACCTCCGTAAGCATCATTTCTCATCTGTAAAAAAGGGACTAATAGCAATCCCAGGTATAAAGTACTGTTGAAATGATTGGATTAAAAATTGATTATATAAAGTAATGTATAAATAAAATAAAATCTCAACACTGTGCCTGAGCTATACTAAGTGCATACTAAATATTAGCTATATTGAAAATGATTATTCCATTTTACAGGGAAGATAACATTTCTGTGTGTATATAAAAAATTCAAACTATTCACATCAAATTGTTATCATGAATATGATGGTGAGACTTTTAGATTTTTTTTTAATTTTTTTATCTGTTTCTGTATTTTCTGGATAATAATTTTAATTTGAGGGAAATAATAACTTGTTTTTCTTCTGTAACTCTAGCTAACTGACTGCTTAGTATAAAGCAGAATATTTTAAAGATGGCTTTTCTGGAAAATAATCTTGGATTTATTTGAGATAAGAAGGTCAAATGAAGGTTAAAGATAGCTGATTGAAGAAAAGTGTTCACCTGGTCTCATTCCCTAAGTTCCACTGAAATGGCAGAGAAAATGCACAAACAAAAATGAATTTTAACAGAAATGAAAAACCAAGAGAATTGCCACTAGGATATCAGAACTTTGAGAATTTTCTAGAAAAAGCAGGTGGAAACAGACCTAAAGATCCACATGGAAATAAGGACAAATGAGAAGCCCTCCAATAAAGGACTCCTAAAAAAAAAAAAAAAGCCCATGATCAGAGGCAGTAGGAATGAAAGAAGAACTAGGAGATGGGCCTAGACACTGATTTTAAAAGAGTGAAATAACTGTGTCCATGTTCTGATAGTGCACCTAATGCTGTCTTTTGACCTCAGCTACTGCTCTGCTGTGTGAGAATTTTAACGCAGCAGACTCTCAGAGTAGACACTGGGGCTTGAACAAAGTAATTTCCCCAATAATTTTGGGCTGCCTCAGGGGAAGAAACAAAACTTCCACCGAAGACAAACTACTGGTCATCCTAAAGGAAAGCACAGCCTACCAAGGGCCATAACAGCTCTGCACTCCAGAACCACCCCAACACCGCCCATCTGAACTATATCCATTGCCAAGAGAAAAAGAAATTTTCATGTGCACTAGGAAAACATTTCTGAGCTGTTGGTTCTGTTCATTTACAGACATTTATCTGAAAATATGAACTGTCATAAAGTATTGTCAAACATTCAACAGAAATCAATAGCCAATAGAATGAAGGGACAGAGGGACGGAAGAATGGAGAGAGAAAAGAGGAAAGAAAGAAAACAATAGTTTCAGCATGTCTGGAAGAAGCTCTGAACTCCAGAGATTAAGGGAAAATCCTAAACAATCAATAGGGAAGAAAAAATTAGGCTACATTCGTAAGAATAAGGTTTCTCAGGAACTGGGAGCTAAAGCACAATGGAGCAATGTCTTCAATGTTCTTGTGAAATATCATGATGAACCAAAAATTCCAGACTCTACTAGCATTTAAGTATCTGGACAAAATAAAGACATTTTCAGATCTCCGCATACTCAAATGTTTAAAACTCAGGCCAGGATTCCTTTCCTTTTCCAAGATAATGGCTTACAATTTATATGAGCATATATTAAAATGGAAACTGAATTTAAGAAAGAGATTTTTTTTAAATAATGGGTAAAAATAAACCATAAATGTATAGTAATGCTAAATAAATCTAAATAACCTGACTGTTAACCTTAAACAATTTTCTAGAGAGAAATAGAGAGTCACACACCAGGTCTTAAATGCTTGACTTGGAGATGGCACACATCAGTTCTGCTTAGAGCCCACCATTCAGAACTGGTTCACAGACCCATCTAACTGCAAGGGGCCGGGAAATGTAGGAAAGGACAGAAATACTGTATTAGGTGAGTATTAAATGTCCTCACCATAGTTCATAATAATTTTATCTTCTCAATGGAACATACCTTTCAACAGCATGTTATATCCCCCTTTGACCATATAATGGTTTTGATGTTGGAATCAATTTTCTTAGAAATTAAGATTGGCCCATCTACCTTTCATGGTTATACATTGCCTGGAATAATTTTATCCATCCTTTTATTTTCAATCTTTCTATGTTGTTTCATTTTGTGTGTTCCTTGTAAACATCAAGTAACTGGAACTTCTTCTCTAAGTGTCTCTACCTTTTCATAGTTTATTTTAATCTAACCACCTTCATTTTGATAACTTATTTTGTAACTGATGATTGTTCTCATTCCTATCTTATTTTTTCATTTTTCATTTTCTTTTTTTAAAATCTTTGCATGTTTCTTTTTTCTTCTCTTTTATTTTTACTGATTAAAGAAATTTTCTGTTTCCTTTTTTGCCCTAGTGGTTTGGAAATCACATGTTCTATTTCCACTTTTCTCAAGATTAAATTTATGCTAAATACATGTGCTTAAAATATTTTAATTAAATGTTGAAAAACATTTGTATTAATAAGCTCTTCTTGAAACAAGACAAAATGCTTATCCTGCTTCAATTCCAGTTTTCCTTTGCTCCCTCCTGTGTTTATTGAAAACATTTGAAATTCTTTTTCCTGCTTTTATTATTATTTTAAAGTCAGGCCTTTATTTACTAATAAACCATTCTTAAAATTGTCAGCTAGGGTTTATTCTAGGAGTACAACAAAGGTTCAAATTTAGACCTTTTGTTACTGCAACTCACTATATTAGTAAAAAAAATTTGTTAACTTGATTAAAAAGAGTTATAGCAAATGTCATACTTGAGGGTGGAACAGTAGAAGCATTTGATTAAAATTCAAACCAGAGAAAGATGATACACAGCATTATTCTTGAGGTTCTAATCAATGCAATTTGATAAGGAAAGTGAATAAATTCATAAGTATTGGAGAAAAAGAGACAAAACTGCCATTACTTTCAAATGATATGCTTATCTATTTTTTTAAAAAAATCAAAGAAAGTAAGTCTAAAAACACAAAGAACCAATACGAAGTTTCAGTAAGGTAACCAGTTACAATAAGATCAACAGATAGAAACTCAATAATTTTCTACATCAGAAAAACAACTTAATAGAAATTGAAATGCAATTTTTAAATCCCCAGAGCAATAAAAGCTATAAAATACTTAGAAATAACCAAATAAAAACATGCATAAACTTTATGAAGAAAATGATTTTACTGAAAACAAATTTCCAAATGAATGAAACTAAATTTTGTAAAATATCAATTCTCTCATAATTAATTTATAAAAGCAGTGAAATGCCAGTCAGAATTTCAACAGGCTTTTTTTATGGAACTTGAAAAGCTGAATGTAAAATTCAATTAGGAGGGCAAATACATTAAAAAAAAAAGTGAAAAATGACAGTAATTCTGCAGTGTGATATTGGCATGAGACTAAATTATGGAATAGAATAGACAGTTTCAGAAACCAAATATAAATTTAGCACATGATAAAGAAAGAAGGAACTAGACAATGCCTAATGTTGGGACAAACAGCTATCCATTTGGAGAAAAGATATAAAATTAGAGTCTTACCTTGTACTATATGTAAGAATGAATCCTGTTTGGATTAAAGATCGACATATTAAAAAGTTATCAAAGAAAGTTTAAGATAAGAATTTTATGATGTTGGAGAATGCTTTCCTCAGCAAAATACAAAAAAAAGTATAAATGATAAAAGGAAAGGCTACTGATTTGATGACTCACAAATTTAAAACATCTCTAAGGCAAACACCACCATAAACAAACTTGAAAGAAAAGCAACAAACCAAAAAGAAATATTTGCATCATAATAAAGTTACTACCCATTCATAACCAGTGCCTAAAAATTAGTAAGAACAATTTCTTTTAAAGGGAAAGGAGGCTGGGCTTCCTTTCCTTTTTAAAGAAAATGGCTCACACCTGTAGTCCCAGCACTTTGGAAGACTGAGGTTGGAGGATTGCTTAAGCCCAAGAGTTTGAGATCACCCTGGGCAACATGGCTAAACCCCGTCTTGCAGGGCATAGTGGAGCACACCTGTAATTCCGCTACTTGGGAGGCTGAAGTGGGAGGATCCCTTGAGCCTGGGAGGTCAAGCTGCAGTGAGCCATGATCAAGCCACTGCACTCCAGCCTGGGTGACAGAGTGAGATCCTGTCCCCAAAATAAATAAATAAATAAAGGAAAGGAGATATGATTAGGCAATTAAGAAGAAACAGAAATGGCAAATTAACATGAGAAAGAATATGCAACCTAACTAGGAATCAGAGAAATGAATATTAAAGCAATATAATGATATCACTCCTTTATCTCTCAGATCAGCAACATTTTAAAAGATTGATAATATTTATTTATGGAAAGAATATGGCAAGATGAATAAACATACATTCTGGTGGACTTTAACTCAGTACAGGCTTTTTGGTGGCCAGCTTGACATTATCTGGTCAAATGTGTGGACATTGGGCTATTCTACTTCTGAGAATGGATCCTGTGAAATACACACATGGCCCAAACCAAGCCACATGCACTAGCATATTTATTGATCTTTTTTATTAGGATGTAGCCTAATGTCCATCAATAGAAAAATGGTTACAGCAGTTGTCCTGCAATGCAGTTACTAAGACAATTGAGGTAGAACCATACGTACCCATATGGAAAGATTTCTAAGACACATTTTTAGGAGAAAAAAAAAATCAAGGAATAATAAATAGCTGGATCTCATTCATCTTCTTAAAGCTACATATATGCATGTTTTATATCTACATATAAATGCACAGAAAAAGGTCTGACTGATACAAATCAAATGGTTAGAAATGGTTACCTACAGGAGGTGCTTCGACTTATTATTCAATACAGTATATAACTGTACAGTATAAATTTTTACAGGAAGCAAGTATTCACATAATACTTCTATAATTTTTTTCTAAGTTAAGATCAAATATCTTCAGACTTCCCTGTTTCAACGCTAGCTTTGAGAAGGAGCCACTCTAAGGAGTCCTCTCCTTAAAGCTCACATTCATTCAGGGAAGGCCGCTAAAGGCACATGGCATTGTGAACAGAGCTGAAAATAAGTTCTATGAACAAGAACTTGACTTCAAACTTTATCTTGCTTTCCTGTTTTCTTTTCCCATTGATTGTTTGTATCTGACTATTTTGCACATGTCTCTGTAAGTGCCCTTCAATCCTTATGGAGAATATCAGTAACTTCCATGAACAGAAAAGGGTTCGAGCCTGGAGCCCTGGGATCTGGTACACAAAGGCGCTCTTGGTAGGTGTGAAATCTGGAATAAGTCCCAGCTTCTGCATGCCTCGTTTTCTTCATCTATGAAATGCAGTGGCTGGCCCAGTGCTCTCAAAGTCCCTTTCCTGTTCTTAGCCTTTAGGTTTTGTGTGCTCTGCTGGGCTCCCTCTTCTCTCCACATCCTAAAGGCACTGCAGCAGGAAAGTGTGACTGCTCAGCCCCTTCCATCAGCTCAGATCACTGAGATTCGACTGTCTCCCCATGTGGGCCAGGGGCTGGTGAGGAATTAAGAATTCACACAGAAAATCACTTTAATTTCCCCCAAAGCACTATTCATTTGGGAGACACATCTCCGATAGTTTATGCCCAAAGCCTTTTTATGAGAGTCTAGGATGGTTCTGGCACCAGCAGTCACAGTGACCCACCAACTCAAGCCAGGTGTCCCCTCCCAGGAGCAAAATGTCTCTGGTTGGTTTGCCTTTGTCAATAAAATAACTCCTGTCATACCACCAGCTGCATTTGATTCCATTTTGCTTTCATATTTACATGTTTTCCCACAAGATATACTTTATATAAATGATCACACACACACACACACAAAAAGATATGTACAACATTAAAACTAATGGTACAACAAATAGCCATACAGACCCACTCTTGTCCCTCCATCCTCCTCCACTGCCCTCAACCCTGCAATGTTACTGTCCTTCTTACCCAACTATGTTAACTACTATCCAAGCTTTTTTGTCATTATTAATTTTCTTGTTTTCCTTTATACTTTTACCAAATATGTAGAATTAATTATCTTTTAAAGGAAGAAACTTTTTAGAAATAAGGTTCTTATGAGAATTAAATGAGACAATGCTTAAAGTGCTTAGCACAATGCCTGACATGTTAAGTACTCAAAAATCTCATCTATTATCTCACTCTTTTACTTATTATTATTATCATTAATATTATTAAGAGGGAGTCTCACTCTGTCACCCAGGCTAGAGTACAGTGGTACAATCTCGGCTCACTGCAACCTCTGCCTCCCGGGTTCAAGCAATTCTCCTGCCTCAGCCTCCCAAGTAGCTGGCATTACATGCATGCTTCACACTCGGCTAATTTTGTATTTTGAGTAGCGACAGGGTTTCGCCATGTTGGCCAGGCTGGTCTCGAACTGCTGACCTCAGATGATCCACCCCACCTTGGCCTCCCAAAGTGCTGGGATTACAGGCATGAGCCACCACGCCCGGCCTATCATCGCTCTTTCAAACTTCCGTTAATAGATGGAAAAGATCTTTTGTTCATTTAGTAACCTGTCTCATTCATTTTTTAATTACCTACTATGGGTCATCTCTGCCATGTTAGATGTTATAAAGCTATATGATTTGGATTTTTAAAATATTTTTAATTTTTATTTTTAAATACTTATAGACTCACAAGAAGTAGTAAAAATAATCCAGAGAGGTTCTGTGTACCTATCACCCATCTTCTCCCAATGGTGCCACTTTATACGTCTGTAGTACATTATCAAAACCAGAAATCAACATTGGCATCATACAATTAACTAGACTATTAGACCTTACTCGGATTTCATTTTGCAGGGACTCATTTTTGGGGGGTGAGGGCATGTAATCCATCATTTTAACCCATGGGTAAACTTGTGTTACCACCACCACAATCAAAATGTAGAACTCTTCTGTCATCACAAAGGAACTCCTTTGTGCTACCCTCTATTTTTTGTTTTTTGAAATGGGTATCTCTTTATCGCCCACGTTAGTTTCAAACTCCTGGGCTCAAACAATCCTCCTGCCTCAGCCTCTCAAGTAGCTTGAACTACAGGTGCACACCACAGGCTCAGCTTGCTATCGTTTTTAGAGTCACATCCTGGCCCCCTTACCTAATCCCTGGCAACTACTACTCTGGTCCCCATTTCTATCTTTTTGTCATTTTGAGACATTATATACACAGAATCATATAATATATAACTTTTTCAGATAAGCTAAGCAGTTTTGACACTCATGAAAAATAGCCTTACATACTGAACCTGGATTTCTTGACTGGGAAGAATTTCTTTTTTTTTTCCCCCATTAATCTATATGTTTTATTTTTGTGGGTTCATAATAGCCTTTAGGTTAATAGGTATATTTATGGAGTACATGAGATGTTTTGATACAGGCATGCAATGCATCATAATCATATCATGGAGAATGGGGTATCCATCCCTTCAAGCATTTAATCTTTGTGTTACAAATCATCCAATTATACTCTTTTAGTTAGTTTTAAATGTACAATTAAACTATTATTGAATATAGTCAGTCACCCTGTTGTGTTATCAAATACTAGGTCCTATTTCATTCTTTGTTTTGTTTTGTTTTTTCTTTTTACCCAGTAACCATCCTCCCCAACCCTCCATCACCCACAATCCTTCCCAGCCTCTGATAACCAACCTTAGGAAGAATTTCTTGACTGGATTTATACTGGGGAGAATTAATTTCATCTTCAGATCATGTAGAGTATTTCATTTCTAAGGAAATCTGAGACTCTAATGATACCCTGAAAATAAAGGATTTAACCACTAGAATTCGCCAGATCATTGGAAGGTGTCCATGAGGTTCACCGTGTAGATGGAGGGACGAAGAGCAGGTGATAGCCCTCATGGCCAGGACTAGACCTTCCTCACGGCCAGGACTAGGCTCAGAGGTGGACTCCAAAATTAATGCAAGAATATGTACCTGCTACCCATGCCGGACATTAATGAGCTTGGAAGAGGTTTGTCTATACATGTGAGAAATGAGTTTCAAGTACTTTTATCAATTCCTCCCCCGACAACTGATCAAAAAAGAAATTGTTTGCAAATTGCACAGCAGGCCAGGAAAATAGTCTGAAAACCCTTTCAATCAGATATTTTGGAAGGAGCTTGTCTAAAAACAACCCTTGCCAAGTTTCCAGTCTGCTCCTTTGTAAGCTCATTTTTGAAGATTTGTCACAAAGCAGGAACTGGAAGGAGAAACATGTTTTATTTTGTTATACAATGAAGTTCTTTGTCCAACAAATAGATGTGATAATATCACTGTGTTGGATACATTCTACCATTCTCCAAAGTGCTTGGGGCTGCTTTTTAAATTTTTGCACCTTCAGTCTGGTTGAGAGCACTGAAAGAATGGTGCTAAAAGCCTCTTTTCAGACACTTCAGGGGCATTCTTTTGTTTGAATTTACTTCCCCTTTCCCACCCAGTCCCTGGCACCAAACACAGCCTTACAAATCAGCTCCGACTGGCAGGAGGAATGAAGTCAGCAGGAGCTGGTGCCAAGTTCCTCTTGGGCTCCATTCACCCAAGCCTCGCTAACCTTTTCTCCACATAGAAGGGGCATCTCCACTGCTCTCAGAAACACAACTTTGTACACACGCCAAATTGCTTTTGGGGGCAGTTACAGCAGAGATCCTCCCACTTTCATTTTACCTAGACTGTGTCACATGGAGCCAAGCACTTCGCAATTTACCACCTTTTCCCTCGATTTAATATTAGAAGCTCTATCTGATTCTGAGGCTGTTTTCTGGAAGGGCACTCCAAATGAGGAAACGTCTCTGTAAACTAATGACAACAGAAAGGACTTTATCTGACAAACAATTTACTGTCTCCTGCTGGATTAGAGCGCTCACTCACATGAGCACTTCAGTTTTATAAAACACACAGAAGCATATGACAATGTAAATACATGATCCTTCATGGTATTTCCCAGCTGCTGGTGCATACATTTTTAGGCACCACAACTTTGAATTCATTCAGCTGCATGATTTAGAGTCACTGGTCCCAAGTGGGACAATTTTGCCGCCACCCCCCAACCTGCTCCTCAGGGACATTTGGCAATGCCTGGAGATGTTTTTGATTGAATCAACCAAATGGGATTGCTACTGGCATCTAGTGGGTAGAGGCCAGGGTTGCTGCTAAACATTCAGCAATGCACAGGACAGCCACCATAACCAAACAAAGAATTATCTGGCCCCAAATGTCCAAGTGCTGAGGTTGAGAAACCCTGATTAAAGGAAAGCATAGGGCTTTTGATGTCAGATAATTCAGGATGTGAATCTGATCCTCAGCCTAGGCTATCTAAGCTTCAATTCTTCTTCTTTAAACTTAAAATGATCCTATCCTACCTGCCTTACTGAATCACTGGGAGGATCGAATGAGAGTAGAACCTGTAAAGAATGTAGTACTTAGCAAACGCTGGATGCTAAAAAAATAATAATAATTTAAAAAATAAAAAAATTCTTTCTTTCCTCTTCACTCCCTGCCTTATACTGTTAATACCTCCTTTGAGACTACAGAGTCTCAGCAGCCGTTTTTCTCTTCCTTATCGCTGGGAATCAGCAATGTAGCAAATATCCACTCTGCTTTCTTGCAAACACTGATTCTCTGGTCTAGTGGGGCAGGCTACCACACAGCCTTGATTCTCCCATCACAGGTGTGACGACAAGGCCCAGAGTATCCCAAGCCCTAACCACAAAGATGGTTTCAGAGGAGAGACCACGACCCAAGCCTGACCAATCATGGCCACCCCAAGGACTATAGCTGGAGCCCTCAGGAAATAGACACTCTTTTTTTTAATCTGGAATTAATCAGAAAATGTAAAAACAAAATAAGTTCTTAGCTGCCAGTAGCTATCTTTGCCACTGGAAAGAACTGAATCAAGGCAGAATTGAAGTGCAGAAATGAGACATGGTAGAGTCAGGGGTGGGAGGGGAGATGGGGTTCCCATGATAGCTTTCCATGACCTTTTAGCTTACATTAGTTTGAGTTAGGTTTCTGTGACTTGAAACTCAAGGATTTATGACTAATAGAGCTTGTAGATGGGGTTAGAAAGCACAGGATGTCAGTATACTAACCAGCCTACAGATATCTACTGAGTGCCATGCAAGGTCCTGATAAGGACAAAAGGTATCATTCCTGTCCTCAAGATGTTTCTAATCTTGGTGAGTAAACAAATACCTAGCAAAAGGATACCGTTACAAGGACATGGAAATGCCAAGAGAATCACAGGCCATATTGCTGATAAATTGGGTGTGGAGAGGTGAGAGAGACATTTTTCTGTATTGGAAAAAAAAGGGGGACACTTTGTAGAGGAAGTGACTTAGCTGGCACCTCTCCCTAGCTGCCCAAGCCAGGAAGCTTCCCTTTCACTACCCCAGGACACATAAGCTGAGAACTGAAGAGGACTCTTACTCCTCCAAGGGCCTCTGCTCTTGCTGGGCTGTCACCACCCCAGACCTGGTAAGCCAGGACCTCTGTTTATTGGCCCAGTGGCTACTCTCCTCCTGAACATTGTCCACTACACTCCTATTGATCTATCCCCAAAGTACACAGACCCTCCACGGCCTCTCCTCTGCATTCCTACCATCCACACCATGTGTAGTGTTTCCTTGCCCCAGACCCAAACCCCTACTCCTAACTTCCCTTCCAAATCCTTCCATTGTTCCCTCTAGAGCTCTTACTCCAATATCAGCAAATACCCGCATCTCCGCATCTCTCCTATCCTCCAAATGTTCTTTCACTCCTTTTCTATACTGAGAATCAGCTGTCTATTGAACACAAAGTTCCTCTGAAACTCTGTTGCATTCTTCTCAAACCTCACAGTCAGGAGGTAATGTTATTCCTAGTGCTGCTTCCAGGCAGTTACTGCTCTGCCCTCTGGCCAAGATCCCTGATCCTGTGAGGATCCAGTCTTCTGGTCCTGCCACCTCTTTTCCTCTTCATTGCTGTCATCTACAGAGGATTTTTCTTCACCCAATTCTTGCTATCTTTCCCAGTGACTTCAACCCTGTGTGAAATTCTTATCCACCACCCTGTGTGTCCATCCCCTGGCATGGTCACCACACTGCCCAGCTCCAGGAACATAAAGAACATTGTCATTGATGTGAATGGTGCCCACTGTAGTTTTGCATTGCACACCCCACACACGCTTATGCAGTGTCCCAGGGCCTTGATCTCATCTCCAGCCACCTGCTCTTCCCACCAGCTGAGCCACTGCCTCCTTAACCACACACTTATCTCTGCATCACTCTAACATTATTAATTCAAATGTCCTAGTCCCTTCAAGTCACTAGCTCGAGTACCCTCACAAGAAGTCTTTCCCTATAGAAAATTAGGAAATCCATGACGCTTTCACCTTCTATCAGTTCTTCCTGCTTTCACATCTTTCTTAACTCATCCTGGAGTTTAGAGTCTATCATTATCAATTATTCCCTGGAAAAGACTCATAGTCAATTGCTGCCTTCATTCTATTCCACTTGGCTGACAAAACGCCAGCCCTGAAAGATCCAAATCACTGCTATCCCCAACTATCTGTATCCTGGAAGCAGTATTTCTAGTGAATATCACAAAACAGGACATACAGGATTCGCCTAAATCATGACACTTTCCTTTCTATCATCACACATGTCTCCTAAATCTTCCTTCTCAGTGCCTCCTGGGTGCATGGTCTTCTCTCTAACTTAATGTCTCCAATGAGGTCTGCACAGCATCATCAGCCACACAGACCACTGAAATAGCACAGACTAAGTTCTAAAACACTAATATCATGTCATTCCTTTGTCACTGCCTAAACATCTTCAACAATGTACCCTTGTTATTAAGATAAAATCAGAAATTCTAATGATGTACACTTGTTATTAGGATAAAATCAGAAATTCTTATCACAGAATTGCATCACCTGCCCTGCTTACATATCTACTCAGATTCCATGCTCCCCTTTCTCTGAATAGCCCTGTACAGTAGCCACCTTGACTTTCCTCAAAGTTGCCTTGCTCCTTTTAACCCCTAGAGCCTTCTGACAAGCTGTTCCTTCTGTCTACAAGGCCCCTCCCCAACCTGGCTTAGCTTATTCCAGCTCATCCTAAGCTCTCAGCATCAACACCTTGAACTCAGAGATACCTTCTCTAACCTTCCTTCCCCCACACAGCATGCACAAGGTCAAGTTACATTGACCAATGATCTCTTGATATACCATACTTGCCCTTTAAAAACATTTATCACGAATTATCACTTATCACAACACTTACCACTTGTGTTACTAATTGTTTGAAGTCTACTTTCCCAACTAGAAAGTAAGCTCCATGAGGGACAGCAACTGAGTGTTTTGTTCACTGCTGTATCCCCAATGCCTTGTACAGAGTAGGTGATCCATAAAGACTTGATGAAGATGAGTAATTCACTGAGTGAATGATAATATGAGCTTGGCCTTGAAAGATAAGCAGGATTCAGGTGAACAAAAAGGATGAGATTTTCATTAGCAATGTGCAGGGTGTGAAAGTGGATAATGAGCCAACCAATTCTTACTGAATGCTATTGAATGTGCAAGCTTCTTGCTAATGACTAGAAATTTCTACGCGCATAACAGACAATAATGAGCTTGGAAGACATATGTTTCAGAAACACCCAACTCCTATTCGTAGATACATCTACTATTGTTTTGTCCAGAATGGACCTAGGAGTTAGAACTGGGGGTCCAAGGGATATAAATATTGACATAACATATGTCAATATCATATGTCATATCATGTAACAATAGAGTCAGTGGGAGAGAATCTTTCAGCATTTTTCAGACAGGAATATCTGCAACATCTCTGCTCAATTCCACAGGCAGGTAATCCCCAACCAAGAGATGCTGTAAACCACTCCCTTTAGAGGAGAAAGATATAGCCTCTTAGCTGCCCACACATAAACGCAGAAGATTTAAACACATACCACTATCTTCAACTTGAAGTGACACTAAAGAAAACACACAGTGTATGGCAAAAAATAGAAAACAGAAGGAGCATTAAAAATAGAAACAGAAAAAAAGATGGCCCTAGAATTGAAAATATGTTACAACACATAGTTCCATAAGATTTCTTTTAAAATGGCAGTCACTACCCTCTCATCCCACGCTTCCCAGAAGCAAACACTTCCAAATCTTGTAGTGGATTATTTTGCCATTTGTTTCTATATCTCTAAATAACAAGCTTGTACTAGTCTACTACTTCTTGATATTTAAGTTCAGAATTCTCTACTGACTTCCAACTATCTGAATGAGGATTCAGCTCTTTTTCATTGCCCTCAGTCTCTGGCATTTACCCTAACGCCATTTCAACCTAACACATACTTTCAATCTCCTGTCCTCTCAACAAGCTGTTCATAATTTTGAGTAAATTGATATTAAATGCTAACATTATCATGACTATGTAAATAATGTTCACCAATTAGGTCGGGCGCAGCAGCTCATGCCTGTAATCCCAGCACTTTGGGAGGCCGAGGCGGGCAGATCATGAGGTCAGGAGGTCAAGACCATCCTGGCCAACATGGTGAAATCCCGTCTCTACTAAAAATACAAAAATTAGCTGGGCGTGGCACATGCCTGTAATCCCAGCTACTTGGGAGGCTGAGGCAGGAGAATCTCTTGAACCCAGGAGGCGGAGGTTGCAGTGAGCCAAGATCGTGCCACTGCACTCCAGCCTGGTGACAGAACGAGACTCTGTCTCAAAAAAAAAAAAAAAAAAAAAAAATCACCAATTAATTATGTCATATGTTGCTATTACTTTTCTTTGCCTGTACTTTTTGTCTTTTCAGGAGCTAATAATAGTCTTGTTTTTTATCTGTATGGTTTTCTGTGAACTTACCACTAAGTCAACCCTTAACTCTTCCCCCATTGTGTAAATCTTCTCTGAATACATTCAGACATATTAACTATTCTTTCAGTTTTGTCTTCCTGAAGAAGTGTCTTCCTGAACTTTCTGATCTGCTCCAATCTGGGCAGGCTGCTCTCCTGACCTGCTGCCTTGATGCCGTCTTGGAATCACCCACCGCCATCATCCTGGGGATTCTTTGGCCTTGCTCCTGTGTTGGATCCCATTTTTTAAATTCTCAAGTCTTCCTCTTTCTTAGTTTGCTTCCTTATTTTGTAGAGCATCTGAGAAATGGTACCTGGGAGATAAATTTTTTGAGAAAATGCATATCTGAAAAATGTCTTTTACCTTAACCTTTATTTGATATTTTGGCTACATTTAGAATTTCAGTCTTTATATCGCTTTCCAACAGAATGTTTAATGCCGGGCTCCTTTTCCTCTGGATTCTGGTATTACTCTTGAAAAGTCTGATGTCCTTCTATTCCCAGTCCTTATTTTTCTCTTTTGTATTTCTCTGGGAATTTTCAAGATCATTTCTTCATTCCTAGTGTTCTAAAACTTCACTATGACATGCCTTGGTATGACCTTTTCTTCTGGTTATAGGTTATAGTATTTTTCTGTTTCTTCATATGTCTAGTAATTTTTTAAGCCAGATATTGTGAATTTTATACTGTTAAGTGCTGAGTTTTGTACTATTCCTTTTAAGAGTGTTGGACTTTGCTCTGGAAAGAAGTTAAGTTACTTGCATATTAGTTTTATCCTTTAGCAGCTTGTTTTTAAGCCCTTTTAAAGCAGATCTAGAGTAATACATAGCAATGACATAGTAATGCATAGATGTAGTTCTAATACATAGCACTTCTGTTATCACTACTGAATGGTCTATGTATTCAGCAAGGCCATTCCACTCTGACTGATAGGAATTTGAATGGGTCTCAGCCCCATGTAACCTCTTGAGAATATTTTTGGTTGACACCTTCCCAATAATTGCTTTCCCCAGCAGTTGTTCCTTCTTAGTCTCTCAGAATTCCACTGTATGCATGTGTCAAAAAATCAAGGAGATCCTTATGGGGATTTCTAGAACCCTTCTCTTTTGCTCCCCTCTCTCAGTTCTTTGCCCCAGAATTTCCAGCTACCTTTCTACCCACCTGCTCCTTCCCCTCATTCCAACTCAACAAGGCTGCCAGTCTCTATTTGTTCTTCTCTGTTCTTTATTCAAGAGATCATATCCAGGCATAAGCCCGAGCAATCACAGGACTCACTTCATTTGTTTTTCTTCTCTCAGGGATCACAGTCCTATTCTTCCTATTGTCCAATATCTGAAAATAGTTATTTCACATAACTAGTTCTATTTTCTTTCTTTCTTTCTTTCTTTCTTTCTTTCTTTCTTTTTTTTTTTTTTTTGAGACAGTCTCACTCTCTCACCCAGGCTGGAGTGCAGTGGTGCAATCTCGGCTCACTGCAGCCTTCACCTCTTGGGTTCAAGCAATTCTCGTTTCTCAGCCTCCCAAGTAGCTGGGATTACAGGCACACGCCACCACGCCCAGCTAATTTTTGTATTTTTAGTAGAGATGGGGTTTCACCATGTCAGCCAAGCTGGTCTTGAACGCCTGACCTCAGTTGATCCACCTGCCTCAGCCTCCCAAAGTGCTGGTGAGAGGTGACAGCGTGCTGGTAGTCCTCACGGCCCTTGCTCGCTCTCTGCGCCTCCTCTGCCTAGGCTCCCACTTTGGCAGCACTTGAGGAGCCCTTCAGCCCACCGCTGCACTGTGGGAGCCCTTTTCCGGGCTGGCCAAGGTGGGAGCCGGCTCCCTCAGCTTGCAGGGAGGTGTGGAGGGAGAAGCGTGAGCGGGAACCGGGGCTGCGCATGGCGCTTGCGGGCCAGCTGGAGTTCCGGGTGGGCATGGGCTTGGTGGGCCCGCACTCGCAGCAGCCGGCCGCCCTGCCGGCCCGGGGAATGAGGGGCTTAGCACCCGGGCCAGCGGCTGCGGAAGGTGTACTGGGTCCCCCAGCAGTGCCAGCCCACCGGCGCTGCTCTAGATTTCTCACAGGGTCTTAGCCGCCTTCCCGTGGGGCAGGGCTCAGGACCTGCAGCCCGCCATGCCTGCTCAGGGTTTGTGAATGCACCAATCCATACTCTATCTAGCTACGCTGGTGGGGCCTTGGAGAACCTTTGTGTGGACATTCTGTATCTAGCTAATCTGGTGGGGAGGTGGAAAACCTCTGTGTCTAGCTCAGGGATTGTAAAGGCACCAATCAGCGCCCTGTCAAAACAGACCACTCGGCTCTACCAATCAGCAGGATATGGGTGGGGCCAGATAAGAGAATAAAAGCAGGCTGCTAGAGCCAGCAGTGGCAACCCGGTGGGGTCCCCTTCCACACTGTGGAAGCTATGTTCTTTTGCTCTTTGCAATAAATCTTGCTACTGCTCGCTCTTTAGGTCCACACTGCTTTTATGAGCTGTAACACTCACTGGGGAGGTCTGCAGCTTCATTCCTGATGCCAGCGAGACCACGAGCCCACCGGGAGGAACAAACAACTCCAGACGCGCCGCCTTAAGAGCTGTAACACTCACCGCGAAGGTCTGCAGCTTCACTCCTGAGCCAGCGAGACCACGAACCCACCAGAAGGAAGAAACTCTGGACACATCTGAACATCAGAAGGAACAGACTCCAGAAGCGCCACCTTAAGAGCTGTAACACTCACCGCGAAAGTCCGAGGCTTCATTATTGAAGCCAGTGAGACCAAGAACCCACCAATTCCGGACACACTGGGATTACAGGCATGAGCCACCGCGCCTGGCAACTTGTTCCATTTTCTAGTTGTTTTTGTCATGAAGGCAATTGTGGGCTCTATTAGTCCCTCATGGCCAGGATAAGAAGTCTGGTGTGACCTTTTTAAATTCATTGTTTGGGTACTGGTTGGACACATTTAATTTACAAAAATGTCTCTTTCAAATCTGGGAAATTTCTGTATATTTATTTAATAATTTTTCCTTCTGTTTTCTGTTTTCATTTTTCTGACACTTCCAGTAGTTGGATACTAGACATTCTGAGTGCTCTTCTAACTTTCTTGCCTTTGCTCTCCTATTTTCTCTTTCCTTTTTTTTTTATCCTACCTTCTGGAGATTTCCTCAACTTTACCTTTCTTGTAAAATTATTATTTCTATCACACTTTTATTTCTAAAAGCATTTTATTATTTTATGAATGTTCCTTTTTATAGTTCTCTATTCTTATTTTATGGCTGAGCAAAAGAATATTGTCACTTTGGGAGGCCGAGACGAGCAGATCACCTGAGGTCAGGAGTTTGAGACCAGCCTGGGCAAAATGGTGAAACCACATCTCTACTAAAAATACAAAAATTAGCTGGGTGTGGCAGTGTGCACCTGTAGCCTCAGCTACCAGGGAGGCTGAGGCAGGAGAATTTCTTGAACCCAGGAGGCAGAGGTTGCAGTGAGCCAAGATCATACCATTGCATTCCAGCCTGGGTGACAGAGCAGGACTCTGTCTCAAAATAAAAAACAAAAAGCAAACTAACAAACAAAAGAATGTTGAATGGCCATTCTGGATTAATCTTTATCACTCTGGTAGGGTCATTATCTTATTAATATTTTGTGTATGCAGTGCCTAGCATAGTGTCTGAACAAATGTCAGTTAAATTGTTGAATATCTTGTATATGGATAGGCAGAAAGAACAGTGGAATATAAAAAGATCTGGGTTGGAGATCAGGCTTAGCTATTTACTAGCCATAAAGATCTTGATCAAGTCAGATTTTTTCTCTTCAAGCCCTAGTTGTTTCATCATGGGAGGTGGCTCCTTCCATGGCTGCTGTGAATATCAAGTGAAGTTCTAAGATCAACACACAAGTCAAAGTCTCATGGGGAAAATTACTCTTGAGAAAATTCTTAAACCATGCATCAAGCACATCACACATGATTTTATTTATATAGGCTTGAACACTAAAAATTGAAAACCACTCAGCTACATTTAAAGAAACAAAAGCAAAGTCTACATGTGGATGTAGTAAGTTTCATGAGCATCTGTTGTATTCTGCTTTTCCAATACTATCACATCTCTAGGGCAGGCTTTCTCATTTCTATTGACATGTGGTACCAGATAATTCTTTGTTTTGGGGGACCGTCCTACTCACTGTCGGATGTTTAGCAGCATCCATGGCCTCTATCCACTAGATGCCCACAGAAACTTCCCCCCTTATCCCTCCCTCCTCACCATTGTAACAACCAAAAATGTCTTCAGACATTGCCAAATGTCTGAAGTAGGGGAGCAAAATCATCATAATTGTGAACCACAGCCCTAGAATAAGTGAGAACTAGGTTTTCTAAAGCTTTCTTATTTGCCTGTGACATTTACTCCATTCTTCTTTAATATTAAGTCTCTAAAACCATATTACATATCAATATATATGTTCGTTGTTCTGAGGATTAAATGATACAATGTGTGCAAAAACATCTAGCACAGGGCAAAGCACATTGATAAATATTTGCTGTCTTTGGCCAGACACGGTGGCTCACACCTGTAAACTCAGCACTTTGGGAGGCCAAGGCGGGCTGATCACCTGAGGTCAGGAGTTCCAGACCAGCCTGGCTAACATGGTGAAACCCCGTTTCTACTAAAAATACAAAAAATTAGCCAGGTGTGGTCGCGCATGCCTGTAATCCCAGCTACTCGGGAGGCTGAGGCAGGAGAACCACTTGAACAGGGGAGGCGGAGGTTGCAGTGAGCCAAGATCATGCCATTGCACTCCAGCTTGGGCAACAAGAGCAAAACTCGGTCACAAATATATATATTTGTTATCTTTGAATCTAAACCTGGCTTGGTCAGACTCACGGGCCCATCACTTTTTGGAAAGCAGTAGGGAAGAACATGTCCACCTACTTCCAGTCTTTCCAACCTGGCATGTCTTATCAGGGCCTCCATGGTGCAATGGGGCTACCTCTCATGCCCTGGGCCACTGTTCTTATCCTCTGAGGGGGTTAAGTTTTAAGCCCACATGTAAATTAAATACACGGATCATGTGACTACAAGCCATATGAAAGTTTTATAAATTTATTACTATCTAGCTTCTAAGCTTCTGCTCACAGCTACCTTCCTATCTTCCTAGAACTCCTTAGTTCCATAGTGAAGAGTTGCTTCAAGATCCTCAAATTTCCCAGCTCTCTCTTTGCTTTAGTTCCGTAAGTAATCACTTTTGTTGTTATTTCACTCTTCTAATCTCATTTTACTTTTCATGACCTAATATTTGGACTGCAAGCTCCCAAATGAGAGTGGGGAGGGCCAAGCTGATGTGTCTTTGTATTTCTAACAGTGCCTGACATGTGTCATGCATAGATCCTCAAAAAAACATTTGAGAGATTCGTAGTGCTTTTAAAGCATGTCTGCAAAGTATTTGACACCATCAAATGTGATGCTAGCTTAATGACTCGAATTTAACAAACAGAATGCAGGGGAAGTGATGCAATGTGTCTTCCAAGGCTGGGTCATAAAGGTGACAGCTCCTGCCTGGCTTTCTCTTGGAACATGCACCTTGGGAGCTCTGAGCTAACATGGAAGAAGTCTGGCTACTCTGAAGCCACCACAGAGAGAAGTCTTATATAAACAGAAAGATCCCAACAGAATAGAGAACCAGAAATAAATCCGTGCATTTATGTTCAACTGATTTTCGACAAAGGTACCAAGAACACCCAATGAGAAAAGGACAGTCTCTTCAATACATGGTTTTGGGGAAAACTGGGTATCCATATGCAGAGGAATGAAATTAGACCGTTATCTCACACGATATACAAAAATCAACTCAAAATGGATAAAAACTAAAACATAAGACCTGAAACTGTGAAACTCCAAGAAGAAAACATAGGGGGAAATCTCCATGACATTGATCTAGGCAATGATTTTTTTATATGACTCCAAAAGCACAGGCAACAAAAGTGAAAATAGACAAATGGGATTAAATCGAACTAAAAAGCTTTGGCACAGCAAAGAAAACAATTAACAGAACGAAGAGACAACCTACAGAATGGGAGACAATATTTGCAAACCAGACATCTAATAAGAGGTTAATATCCAAAATATATAAGGAACTCAACTCAGTAGCAAGAAAACAAATAAGCTAGTTTAAAAATGGGCAAGGGATCTAAATAGATATTTTTCAGAAGATGCACAAATAGTAAAATAGGTATATGAAAAAATGGTTAATATCACTAATCATCAGGGAAATGCAAATTAAAAACCACAATAAGATATCATCTCACACCTGTCAGAATGGCTACGTATCAAAAAGATGAAAAATAACACATATATTGGAGAGGTTATAGAGAAAAAGGAACGCTTGCACACTGTTGGTGGGAATGTAAATTAGTACAGCCATTATAGAAAACAGCATGGAGTTTACTCAAAAAGTTAAAAATAGAAATGCCACATAATCCAACAATCCCACTACTGGGTATATAGCCAAAGGAAATAAAATTGGTATGTTGAAGAGATATCTGTACTCTTGGAATGCATTGCATCATTATGCACAATACCCAAGATATGGAATCAACCTAAGTGTCCATCAATGGGTAAATAAATAAAGAAAACATGGTACATATACACAGTGGAATGCTATTCAGCCTTAAAAAAGGAAATCCTGTCATTTGCGACAACATGGATGAACCTAGAGAACAATACAACAACTATAATGTGTACTAAGCCAGGCACACAAAGACAAATACTAGGTAATCTCACTTATATGTGGAATTTGAAAACGTTGAACTCATAGGAGCAAAGAGTAGAATAGTGGTTGCCAAGGCCTGGGTGTGGGAAAGGGCATGGGGTGATGTTGGTTAATGGAGCTACAGTTTCAGGTAGATAAGAGAAATTAGTTCAAGAGGTCTATTGTACAACATGATGACTATAGTTAATAACAATGCGTTGTAGTTTTGAAAATCACTAAGAGTAGATTTTAAGTGTTCTCACCACAAAAAAATTAAGTATGTGAGGCAATGCTTATGTTAATTAGCTCAATTTTGTCATTTCATAATGTATTCATATGTAAAAACATCACATACACAATAGATATATAAAATTTTTATGTCAATTAAAACAAAGAAAACAAACAGAAAGATGCCCAAGAAATGCCAGTGTCAGCTGTTTTAGTCTTTTCAGCATTAATCTCAAGAAATGTAAGTGAATAAGCCTTTAGATTATTCTAACACCAGTCTTTAAGCTACCCAACTGACATCCCACTACCCTTGCTGAGCCCTTCTCAACTTGCACATTCATAAGCAAAATAAATGTTGTTTTAAGCCATTATGGTTTGGGTAGTTTGCTATGCAGCATCTGATAGCTGGAAGACATTGGATCCACCAGCAAGGAGCTATAACATACCTGACCAAAAATATTAGCCATTTCAAATACTAGAAGCTGAAATGTGAATGGCTAAGTTCACTCTAATTGCACCATCTTATTTTGCTGGTTCCCTATCTGAGCTTTAGAAAGAGGTAGTGTTACCTTGACAACAAAGACCATCCAAAAATCTCTGGGTTGACATAATATTAACCCTCACATTCCAACTTCCTGGGGATTTATATTTCACTTTTCCAAGCCATACTTTTTGTGCATGTGCTAGATTTTTCCAGCTAATGGTTTCAACGGCATTAGTGATGAAATGTGGCTTTTTGCTAGACAGATGTGGAATATTTGTGCCTTACTTTACCAAGTGAACTGCAGAGATGATCTCATTAAAGTCTTCTAAAAAAAATTCTACACAGCAATCAGACTCATTTTTGCTTAAAATTATAGGTGCCCAAATGTAGAGATGGTTGCCAGCTTTTGGTCTTGCTAGGATGAAAATGGCGTTGTGTGCAGGGGATGCTGTTGTGTACTCATGTCTTTGGTCCACACTGGTGTTCTCAACAGATCCCTTAGCCCTCTTCTGGCTGCATTTTTTTTCTAGTTTGTTGTTTAAAATTCAAACTTGTTTGGCCTTCACAAGCAATTTAGCAGGAGCTGAATTTAAAAATATAAACTGAAGTCAGATGTTAGATTTATCTAAAATATCCAGGAAAATCAGAACGTTGCATTTTAATGACTTGGCAGGTGGTCCACGATCATGATGAATTTCTTACTCTGGTTGACACATTTTCAAATGTTAATGTCCTCTCAAGGAATAAACTGTGTTCTAATGATTGAAATAATGGCTACGAAGGTGAGCATTCAGCTTATTATGGTTTCAAATCTTGACACTGTGCATGGAGAGGTGTTAGGTTATGCACTCGACAGAGAAATAATTATGACCACATAATGAAAAGGAGAAGAGGCTTTCAGAGAAGGATTATGAAGAGGGCCTAAGTCATGAGGAACAGACTCCTTCTCAGGATGGAACTACCCTGAATCAAGTGCAACACAATGCAGAAGACACTAGATCAAGTTTCCTCAAAATTGCACAGTTCACACTCACCAGGGTCCCAGTTTGTGGACACATTTTTTTTCTCTAACCCAAAAAGAGAACTCAGAGATATCTTTTTTCCTGTCAAAACTCAGCTCTCTTTAAGCCTAGTGCTGAGTCCAGAAAGGCTGAAACTTGACAGTAACAGGGTGAGTTCTCAGCTTTTTCAACTCTCCAGGAGGAAAGGAGAACAGACAACCTCCTAGTGACCAAACACACTTCTCTCTGCAGGCTGACTGATAGAATTTATTTGAAAACAAATATAGAGTAACTGTCAGCACCAGGAGAAAAGAATTGGAAATATTCTCCAGAAAGGAATTATTGGTCCCCTATGGCATTGCTTCTTTACTTTAAGCAATAGCTGATAAAAGTTTCCCCCTTGGCCTTGCAATTCCTAATTAAGCCCATCCTGAGCTGCCTTCTTAGGGAAAACATGTATCTCAGTTCATTTAGGTGCTATAACAAAATATATTAGACTAAGTATCTTATATTAATAGACAAGATAAATTTATTTCTCATAGTTCTGGAGGCTGGGAAGTCCAAGATCAAAGCTCTGGCAGATTTGGTGTCTGGTGAGGACCCACTTCCTGGTTCATAGACTGTGCTTTCTCCCTGGGTCCTCACAAGGTAGAAGGGGTGAGGAGTCTCTCTTGGGACTCTTTAATAAGGGCACTAATCCAATTTCTGAGGGCTCCACCCCATAACCTAATCACCTCCCAAGGACCCAACCTCCTAATACCATCACCTTGGGGTTAGGATTTCAACATATGAATTTTGGGGAGACACAAACATTCAGACTATAGCAACATGCAAAATGCTTCACCATAGAAATGCCATCAGTACACTGCTAGCCACACTTAGGATAATGATTTGGCCAAGGCAGAAAGTCTCCTTTCTTTTCCTGAGATTAATATACTGTGAATGAGATAGATGCAAACATTCAGCTAAGTGGCACTAAGAAAGAAAGTGAGGGAAAACTGATTACCCTACTCTCAAATCTTGTTTTGCACCTGAGCAAAGGCAGACCTCCAACAAGTCCTATGTATTAGTTTTTTGTGCTATGTAAAAAATGATCACAAACTTCGTGTCTAAAAAGCACTCATTTATTATCTCACAATTTCCATGGGTCAGGAATCTGGGTATCACCTAGCTGAGTTCTTTGCCCAGGATCTCACCAGCCCTCATTTCCATCTAGATGTTAGGGTCCTCTTCCAAGATCACTGGTAATTGGCAGAATTCAGATCCTCAAATTGAGGATCTGATCTGAGGCCCCATTTCCTAAAGACCACCTGCTATTCCCACCAAACGGTCCTGTGACAACCATGTGCTTCTTCAAGGCTGCATTAGTCAGGTCAGTTTGCCACAACAAAATACCATAGACTCTGTGGCTTAAACAACAGAACTTTTTTTTAAGTTCCAGAGGCTGGAAGTCCAATATCAGGGGACCAGCATGGTTGGTTTCTGATGAGGGCTCTCTCCTTGGGTTGTAGGTGGCAGCCATCTTGCTGTGTGTTCACATGACCTCTTCTTTACACAAACTTGGGAGTGGGTAGGGGTGTAAAGAAAGAAAGCACAAGAGTGCACAAGTGCTAGCTGTCAGGTGTCTCTTCTTATAAGGGCATTAATTTCATCATGAGGGAGAACCTCATCTAACCCTAATTACTCTCCAAAGGCTCCATCTCCAAGTACCATCACATTTGGAATTGGGGTTTCAACATATAAATTTTGGAGGGAGTTTTTGGGGCCAGGCATATTCAGCCCATAACAAAGCCAAAAGGAAAATTTCTCTAATTTCTTTCATTTCTGACCTCTGGATTTCCTTATAAAGGAGGACCTGATTAGATCAGGCCCTCAGAGGCTCCGGTACAGGGGATTAGACCAGGCACATACACGAAGGGGTGGGTATCTTGGGGGCTCTCTAAGAACTCTGCCTACCATACCCTATCATTGACCCTATGGTGTCCTTTTCTCTCATATCCCTTTACCCCTCAGCACTCTCATCTGTCACTCTCTCTACCACACACGCATGCATGTGACATGCACGCACAGACACTCGCCACTCTTCACGGACACCTACAAATAAGCTGCAGTCATTTGGCCACGTCCCATGGCCTCCCATGTCCTCTTCCTGTCCCCATTTCCATCTTGATCTATAAGGGCTAGCCTGTTGGAGTACAGAAAGAAGCAATGAGAAAATAGTTTTTTCTTTCTACCAATTATTAATAAATCTTAGTTTGAACCTGATGTCTTTTCTCTAAAGACATTCACCAATCATTAATAGTTACAGTGGCTAGTATCTATGAGCTTCTAAAGGGCTTACCAAAAATGTATGACATCTAAAAAAGGAAAAAGCTATTGTCTTTAAAATGTAAAATTTGATATTATTAAATATTTAGTTGTATGCTCATAAAATAGATTATCAGGATGAATAAGTTATATGACTATATTTTAGTTAATGAGGGATATGAGAATATTTTAATATGTTTGATATGTTGGGGCATGGAGCTCCAAAAATAAGGGTTTCTAGGAGTAGGACCCACGAAGGTTTCAAACAACTGAGACATATTTACCCCCAGCACTAGAATTGATAGGGTGAGGTTTGAGTGGAGAAATCTCAGAGCAGCACTTACTTTACTATACTTTCTACTTTTAAGGCGTTTTAGCATTTAAGCTTTTACCTGATCTTACTGATTTCCTTGTGAATTAGAAAAAGCAAATACCATATTTTTTTTTATTTCACATATTGGGAAAGAATGATAAATTAAGTTACTTATCTAAGGCCACAGTAGAATCATAAGGAAGAACATGGTCTAGTCTCAAACTACAGAATCACAGATTCTGGGCATCAAACAGTTGATAGCATCATCTGATGGATGCAGAGAAAATGTGAGGAGCCCAGGATCCCACTAGCCGGCAAGTGAATATTAGAGACAGGAATCAAGGCTGGTTACCGCCTTACCCAGAGTTCTCTCCAATACAACACACTTTCTCTTTCTAGACTCACATTTTTTCAGTTCAACCTCTGCATCTTTCAAACCAGACCTTTCTGTATGATTTTCCAATTAATTCCTTTCATCACAAATCTCACCTAGAATTTGATAATAAACTGTAAGCAGAACCCTAGAATCTTGGTGATAGACTCTCAGAGATTATCTAATCCATCCTCTCCTCCAGGCTGGATATTGCTTCAACGATATCCCTTACATGTGGTCAACTAGCCTCCACTTTATTACCTCCAGTAATAAGGAGCTCACTACCAAAGACATGGGCAACTACATTCTGAGCAACCTTAGCTGTTGAGATGTTCTCCCATCCTCTAACTTCACATGTGGTTTTCCGGAGGTACATGAAATAAGTGTAAGTCCTTTCAGAGGCCACTGTGTCTCATATTTGAAGATGATTACCTTTCTCTAATCACTTCCCCTCCCAGAGTTTCTCAGTGTCAGTGTTATCAGTACTAAGACTTCTTCCTCAGCCAGAAGTGTCCCATGAATTACAAGATATTTAGCATCACTGGTCCTCCAAGAACGAAACTCCACTAGCCCTAGACACTTACCTTATGACAACCTATTTGTGGTGACAACACAAGATTCCCCTGGCACTTTCAAAAACCTTTGGAGAGGGGAAGAATACTGTCCTTGATTGAGAAGCACTGTGAGTCGAGGCCACGACTCCTCCCACCCCCACACATTTACTGTATTAAACATGGTATAGCTGTAGAAGACTCTCTCGGTTCATGGGATTCTCAAAGCCATCCATGATGGGAGCTTTGTGCCACTGTTCTCAGAACACAGGATTACAGAGGGGATGAGAGAATTAATGACAGGAATTTAACACTGAACAGAAGGAAGCCCTCTGCCGTGTTTAGGAATCTGCCCTTTTGCACCACACCCATGTGCTCCCCACTTGAAAGCCACCCTCCTGTCTTCCTGTTGCAATTGGGAAGCATATGTTGCCAATTAAGTAGTTTTTCTGAATTAGAAATTCAAATTACATTGTTTCCCACCCAAATAACCATCTCTCAATTATTTTTCCAACTGAAGTCTCATGTAGTTCTTCATATGTCTTTCACCTTTGGCCATTGTTTTCTTTGGATCTTTTGATTTTGATTAAAATTGCCTAAGTCAGAATAATTGTAAAAACAGAAAAAAAAATTGAAACCCAAATTGCCCTTGAAATTGCTTTGAAATCGGAGCACAACCCTGGTAAGTGATTACAATTTCATTGAATGCGAGACCACCACACAGGACCTCCAGGCTTGCCCACTCATTCCCAGAATATTCTTGATTGCACACATGATAATGATTGTATTTTGAGAAGCAGTGGGCAATACGCAGTATAGAGGTAAAAGCATGGGCTTCTTGCTTTGAATCTTGGGTCTGCCATCTACCAGCTGTGTGACCATGGGCAAGTTTGTTAACCTCTCTGTGCCTCAGTTTCCCCTTCTGTAAAATGGAGATAATTTATACCTCCTAAGGTTGTTATCAGGATTGAATGAGCTAAGGCACTGTCACAGGTACTGTCAGCACCCCACCAGACCCCCTCGGAGCATTTTTATGGTTTCTATGTACCCATTCCCTGGCTACTATGTATGGAGTAGAAGGGGTAGGGGGTGTTTTTCATCTTCTTCTAACATCCTGTAACTCTCATCACAGAACTGTTTGATAGCTACTGAAGCTGCTTTGTGTTGAGGCACAAAAAGCCAGAAATACCTAAAAGTTTATGTCCCCCAACACCACCATCAGCCCATTGGACAGCCCTTAGCCAGCAACTGACTAAGGCAGAAATATGAAAGGCCCAGTTCCTTTGCCATGAGTGAGGACTAACCCTGTGATGTACTTAACACTGCAGAGCACCCCATTCAACTGAGCTAAGACTGGGACTCACCTGCAATAACACCCTTGTTTGACTTCTTCCACTCCATCCTTCCTCTTCCCATTCTCTGGGCAAAATCTTACATAAATCCATTGCATACAAATCGTCTTCTCAGTGTCTGGAAATCCAACCTGAGACAGGCACTTTACTCTAATTCACACCTGGTAAGCACTTAATAAATGTTAGTCTTCATTATGTATGTTTTTAGTAGCCACTATGAATCCAAAAACACTTATATTTTTTTGAGATGGAGTCTCGCTCTGTTGCGCAGGCTGGAGTGCAGAGGCGTGATCTCAGCTCACTGCAACCTCTGCCTCCCGAATTCAAGTGATTCTCCTGCCTCCGCCTCCTGAGTAGCTGGGATTACAGGTGTGCACCACCATGCCCAGCTAATCTTTGTATTTTTAGTAGAGACAGCATTTCACCATGGTGGCCAGGCTGGTCTCAAACTCCTGGTCTCAAGTGATCTGCCTGCCTTGGCCTCCAAAAGTGCTGGGATTACAGTCATGAGCCACCACACCCAGCCCCAGTAACACTTTAAAATAAACCTGAATTTTATCAGTCACAGTCACTCCTAAATACATTTGAAAAATAATTACGTATGTGCAAGACATTGTGTGCTCAGCCTGCAGCCAGCTGGACAGACAGCTTGGACCACACTACAATAACCCCACTATTCTCCATGACCCACATTTTGAAAGCATGGCTTTCAAACAAGTCCTTCATTTCACTGGAAATCAAACCAAGGACAGGCTGTATCTAAGCCTATGTGAGCATATGGTGAGTGAGTGATGAGCAGGATGTAGCACACAGGTCTCCTGCCTAGTTCACTGCCATTTTCCTTGTGCCCTTTATCCTCTTGCTGGCCAGTTTTCAGAGATAACTAAACCGCCAAGCCTCAGAAGCCCTTCTCAGACAGCTGCAGTAACACTTCATCACTAGTTATCACAGGCCTTGTGTGCACAGCACCCATGCTGGATATTTTTATGAACATCAAAGTATACAGAAACTCCCTGCCTTCTAAAGTTTGTCACTGAGTATGGACAAAAGGCTAAATGCAGAAGAAACACATGAAAATACCCAGAAAGCATTAGGAAGTTGAGACTATTCAGGCATGTGGAATAAATTTAGAGATGGAAGGAAACTTAGAAGGTGTCTGTTGTCTGGTGATTTTCAGCACATCTTTTTAAGCAGTAGAATCTTTGGTTCAAATGAAGTCTTATGCCAAAATTCAGATTATAGAACAGGTAGAAGCAGGGGTACTCCAACTGAGAAGGGTAAAAGGTCAGAGCCCTGGGGCACCATCTCCCCTCCCATCTACCCCACCAACTAATCTAGGCTAAGCCCCCACTCATTTACAGCTGGATCAAGGGTGGAATTTACAGTCCCATGACCAGCTCACCCATTGCCTCTCTGAGGCCCTTATTTCCTCTCACCTGGTAATATGGTTTGGCTGTATCCCCACCCAAATCTCATCTTGAATTGTAGTTCCCATAATCCCCATGTGTTATGGAAGGGACCCAGTGGGAGATAATTGAATCATGGGGGTGGGTTTTTCCCATGCTGTTCTCATGGTAGTGAATAAATCTTGTGAAAAATTATGGTTTTAGAAAGCACAGTTCCCCTGCACACGCTCTCTTGCCTGCTGCCATGTAAGATGTGCCTTTGCTCCTCCTTTGCCTTCCACCATAATTGTGAGGCCTCCCCAGCCATGTGGAACTGTAAGTCCATTAAATCTCTTTTTTTAAATACATTACCCAGTCTCAGGCATGTCTTTATTAGCAGCACAAGAACAGACTAATACACCTGGTCTTGAGTAGTAGCCTGACTCTTTTCCTGCTTCCTGTGCCTTAGGAAGATTCCTCTGGGAGTTCAGAGTGTGTGGGATGGGAGGTATTAATCAGATGCGGGTGAAGTGAGACAGGTAAGAAAAGCTTCAAAAATTTAACTTCACTGAGGGCAAGACCATCCCACTCCATATTTTTCCTCCAGAAAGGGAGTTTTCTTATCCAAGAATGGGCAATATAAAGTAAATCCTCATGAGAATGATCCCCAGGGCCTGCCTCATCTCAGAGAGTGATAATGAGAGTGCTGTGGGTTCCCACGGCCAGCCTGTTAGAATCTAAAGGAGGGATGTGCCCCAGAATGGTTCCAGACCAATAAACACAGGGTCTGGAAGAAAAGCCATGTGCAGCACGTGGCACGCACAGCCCATCCAGGGCAGGTTTTGGTGCCTTTTCTGCCTAGTTCTGTTCTTCAAAATCCACTTGGCAATGTGAAAAATGCAGATTTGTACATCTGCTGGAATTCTCTACAAGAAGTGGGCTATGTGAAAAATGCAGTTTTACAGATCTGCTGGCATTCATTCTCTACAAGAAGTAGCTCCCAGGAATGAGGCAGGAGGATTAGTGATATGGGCATTCTCTCCTGTGGCCCAGTCACTGGCCTTGTTGTCAGGGATATCGCCCAGAAAGGAATGAGCAGACAACTCAGGAGTGGCCTCAGAGATCACTCTGAGTGGCCAGGAGTCAGTCTCTGAGGCTTCCAGTTTCCGGATGTTCCCCAGCCCCCTTTGCCACACCACTTCCCAGCCCATCAAGCCTGCTTTCAGCAGATCCCAAGAGTCATGCTGATACCTTAAGGATCATGGTTTCCCAGAGAGTATTCGCATATATTGACAAAGGGATGTTTTGCTCAAATAGGTTTGGGAAATCCAAAGTTAAAGAAGTTTATTTTCTAGGGGACTTCTCAGAGCCTTTCAAACCTAATGATTGCTGGGAAGTTCCAACAATATAATACCTATACGTATATTGCATTGCCCAATATGACTTAGTCATGGGGCTCCTTACCCAGCAGCCTTTTCTTGAACCAATGGCATTTGATTTAGTTTGTTCCCTTCCTTTTCTCTACCTCAGCAGTTCTCAAAGTGTGGTCCACAGACCCACTTTCAGGTATCCACAAGGCTCCAACTATTTTCATAATAATAGTGAGACATTATTTGTCTTCTTTACTGTGTTGAAATTCACTGACGCTGTAGAAGTATGGGGAGTAAAACTGCTGGTGCCTTAGCAGTATCAAGGCTGAGGCAAGCTGCGCTAGTGATCATTCTGTTCTTTACCACCACATGCTTCCAAGAAGAAAAAGCCAGTTTTACTTAAGAATGGCATTGAGGAGGCAGTAAAAGCTATAAATTTCGTTAAGCGGCTATCTTTGAGTATACATATTTTTAATATGTTGGGTGACTAAATCAGAAGTACATATAAGCACTTCTGCTGCATACTGAAGCATGCTAGTGGTCTCCAGGAAATCCTCTGGTGCAATATAGTTTGAGCTGCGAGCTGAATGAGCTTCTTTTTTAATGGGACAACATTTTACATGGCTGACAGACAGACCATAGTTATTCAAACTTGGGTATTTGGCAGATATTGACTCAAAAATAAAAGAAATGAGCCTATCTGTACAAGGAAAACAACTGACAGAATTTGACGCCAATTATAAAATTTGAGGTTTCAAGGAAAAATTAGAATTTTGGAAAACTTACATGCTCCACCAAGTGTTCGACAGCTTAAAGACAATGAGCTCTATGGTGATATTAACAAATGTGATGTTTTGATATGATACAAAATGAAATGTGTCAACATTTGGAAGGTCTGCGTAACTCAGCGAACTATTATTTTCAAAATAATGTGTGATGTTATAAAATATTACATGGGCATAAGATTCATTCAGAGTGCAAATTAGACCAGTGCATTTTAATGTAACAGAATATAAATTGCCATTGCTATGGTTCGGTTCCAGATTTTACATGCATCCTCCTAGAAATCACCACGTGTCAAGGCTTGTGGTAATGTCAAAGCAGAATATCTACAAATATCTGAAAAGACTATTAAAATACTCCTCCTTTTCCTGACTATATACCTGTAAGGGGTTAGATTTTCTTCATTTACTTAAACCAAAGCAGCATACCACAACAGGTTGGATGCAGAAACAGATATGAGAATTCAGCTGCTTCTTTCAAGCTGCACATCAAAGAAATTTACAAAAGTGTAAACTAATGTCACTGTGAGTCTTACAAAGTTTTGTTGTTTTATTTTAGCAAATACAGACATATTTCCAACTGAAAAAAGTATTCCATTATCTTGTCATGATTTTATTATTGATATTTTTAATGAATTAATACATATCTTAAATATATTTTTTAATTTTTATATCACGAATTGGCAAACTATTCTGCAAAGGACAGGTAATATTTTAGGCTTCACAGGCCTCACAGACTCTGCTACAACTACTCAACTCTGCCATTGTACTGTGAAAGCAGCCACAGACAATATGTAAATGAATGGGGTTGGCTGTGTGCCAATAAAACTTTATTTACAAAAACAGGTGGTGAGCCAGATTTGGCCCATGGGTCATAGTTTGCTGACCCCTATCTTATATGCTAAGTATCAATAGATATAGCCAACTTAAAAGCATTTTGGAATCTTCAACAATTTGTAAGTGTAAAGGGGTCATGTGACTTAAATATTGAAAAACCCTGTTCTACCTGAAGTCTGAACACTTTGTCATCTTTACACAGGAATTCAGACATATAGAAAGGTCATGGGAGGTATATTGGGGTGGGAGCCCTTCACCTGAAGGGCATCAGCCTTCTCTGGCTCTCCATGGGACAAATTCCATAGCCAACTGATGGTGTGGCAAAGTAAGATCCCAAATATTCAGGACTCTGCCTTCACATGCCCAGACACCTCTGGAATACACTTCGTCTGCAAAAAGGACCAAGCTTTGACTACCGTGGCTACTGTGAGTTCATCCAAATGAACAAATAAGTGAAATCAACAAAAATCTCCCCCTCTTGACGACAAAAGTCAGGAGATGCCAAAGTATATCTGTAGGATAACCTCCAACTAGCTCCAGGAAAGCTTCTTCTGCCCAGTGGTGAGAGCAGCCTACATGGGGGTGAGGCTAACAGGTCAGATCCTCAAACAAACAAAACATTTCAGACCTAGTAGCACCCAGAGACTCCAGACTGCTCAGGGCATGCCAGTTACAGAAGACTCATCAGGCTTCATGAAGGGCTGGCTCCTCAGCCCTGAGCTTTTGTTGTATATTTTAATTCAGGAACTGAGTCACACCTGCAAATCCTGTGACAAATGATGTTGTATTAATGTTGAAGAGTGCCAGCTCATCTCCTGGGTTCCAAGCAAACCTGACATAATAGAGTCTTTTTAAAAACCCACTAGAAAAAGTTGGTGTAAGGTCCAAAATATTTCAAGGAATGAGCACTTCTTAATTTGTGAATAAGTTCTCTGTCAATCAGCTATAATAAGATAAAAGCCTATCATTAGAGACCCCAAGCAAACTCAGAGTGGCCACCACAGCCCCATTCTGCAGGACTTTCTGTCCTTGCCTGTATTTTTCCTTCTAGCAATGCTCTGGGAAACAAGTAGAATTTTCTGGTACCTTTCACACAGTTGGCTCTCCTGTCTGCCAATCTTCTGGGTGTTTTCATTTTATTCCGTTGATGATTTTACTGGATTAACACATCAAGCTGTGAGGTTTTACAAACATGAAATGTCAATGCAAACACAGATATATCCAAAATAGCAGCACTCTCTGCTATTTTATAGCAAACATCACCAACTGCCCCCCAACACACATACACACATCCAGTTTTCCTCAGTTGACAAAGCTGTCCAATTGGGCCTGTCTCTTCAGGATTCTGCTTTAGACTCACCAAGTAGCAACACACAGAGGTTCCAGTGTTTCTTTTGCTTTTAAAGGAGCTAAGCTCATCAGAGAAGCAGGGCATAGGGTAAACACACCTGAGAGCAATAATTTAAGCATATCCTAAGAATGACCCTGTATGGCAGATGCACCTGAATGTGTGTTCTGAGCTAGGGGATCCAGGAGTAGCCAAGTGGGAGATTCGTTCCTTATGTATGATAAAGATCTGAGCCCCTGGTCTCTCCCGTGGAAGATGGACCATTCAGGGGATTGAGGCCCTGAGATTTGGGTTAAATGAAGGTTGCCAGGTGGAGGTCGTTAGGAGGAGGGTTTTAAGTGAAAATGCTATATAGACTGCATGCTGTTTGCAGGTGGTTGTGGTTCTCATGCCTAGCCTACTGCCGCTGAACTCTCTCTCCTGTTTGTAAGGCCCTAATAAAAGTCCACATCTCGTTTGCTGGCTTAGGGTCTCTTCTTCAACCTCTTTAACTTGGCGCCTTCCCTACTGGGGTGAATAGGGGTTCACCACAGCACAGGGTAAGCAAAATTCACACATGCAAAGCAATGGCAATCAGCATTTAAGGGACAGACTAGGTGGCTTCCATCTGATTAGAGGGAATAAAAGCAGCCTGAAGATGAGACAGAACAGTCTTGAAAGGTGAGGGAGAGCTACCTCTCTAGAGCAGAGTGTCTGTGATGTGGTGCCTGAGGAATTCCTGAAGAAAGGGTGGGTTCATGGGGCTGGCACAAGCTCTCACAAGAGAAGGAGGAAACTGAGAGCTGTGCAAGAGCTTCAGAGTACTCTGAACTGAGCAGGATAATATGACTCCTTTAGAATTGGACTTTGTGAAGTCAGGAGGTGACATTCAGAAAATTTGAAGACTGGATCATTGAGGAAGGCTCAAAGGCCAAGTCCCTTGAGTAAGAGGTCCACGCTACTAAGGTTCCAAATAAAGGGGAAAATTTAAGCCCTCAGCCAACCAGGAAATCTAGGGCCTTCATGTTGACAAGGCACCCAGGCCATAACCAAATCTACTCTGATGCTCACTAGTTTGGTGAAGCAGGACAAGTTCCTTGGTCTCTTCACACAGTTGGCTCTTGGTCTTTTTGAATCTATTTTCTCATTGGTCTTTTTGAACCTATTTTCTCACTGATAAAATGGGATAATAATTGTACTGTATTAGTCAGCTCAGGCTTCTGTAACAAATACAATAGACTGGGAGGCTTAGGCAACAGAAACTTATTTCTCACAGTTCTGGAGGCTGGAAGTCTGAGGTCAGTTCCCAGCAATGTGGGTTCTGGTGAGGGCCCTCTTACTGGCTTATGGATGGCTGCCTTCTCTGACTGTATCCTCACATGGCACACAGCTCTCGTCTCTGCCACTTCTTATAAAATCATCATTCCTATCATGGGGTGCCACCCTTATGACCCCATCTAAACCCATTCACTTCCCAAAGACCCCACCTCCAAATACCATTATACTGGGGCTTAGAGAGAGCTTATGTAGCACAGTGCCTGGCCTATCCTTGGAACACATTAAAGATAGCTGTTTTTCTTGTTCTAGTTTGTTTTAGGGAGTGGGCAGAGGAAGCATGTCTATAGGTCAGTATCACTGTTCACCCTATTGGAGCCATGTTTGAGCAAGTGGTTTCAATGATATTTCCAACAAAAGAGTTTGTTGCCTTTTACTTGAAGGTAGCCAGTCCTTGCTCCCTGATCCCCAGAACGCTCCCTCCCAGTATCTACGTCCCAGGTGCTACTGAGAGGTCTGAGTTACAGAAAGGAGCAGTCTTCCTTTAGGAACTAGTATCAGGGCCCCCTTGGCAACCAGGAGCCTGTGATTGGAGATGGAGGTATTCTCACTTTGTCTTTTCCACCAGAACACGGACCAGTGGTTTCTCAAACTTGAACGTAAACCAGAATCACCTGAAGGGTTTGTTACACCCCGGGTTGCTGGGCCCTATCTCCAGAGTTTCTGATTCAGTAGGTCTGGGCTGGGGCCCGAGAATTTGCATTTCTAACAAGTTTCCAGGGGATGGTGTTGCCAGCGTGGTTTTGGAACTACGCTTTGAGAACCACTAACATAAACAGTAAAGCAGAGGATGCAGTAGCTCACTTCCTATGACAGTCAAATAGTTTCATAAAACCCATGGATTGGAAGATCCTACTCGTGAACCGATGCCACTGGGACCTAGTGTCCCAACCCCAGAGCTGCAAAGATTCTCAACAGCCTTTCAGCTGGAATCTGCTTAAGCCTACCAAGCTCCTGGGGAGAGGGGCGACCAGCACCACAGCTGTGGCTGCCTGCTCTCTAAGCCATTTGAGCTCCTTGCAGGAGGGGCAGCAGCCAGCATTGGGACTCACAACTGCCTAACACGCTAAGCTTCCTGGGCAAGGGAAGGACAGCACCCATTTTTATAGCTCCAGGCCACACTTTTCCCCTGCTGGAGCCAGGGAAGCTATACGGCTTAGTCCTAAGACATGTCCCCCACAGCCCAACACACCGGCTGTGGCAGACTGTGGCCAGAGCACCTCTTCAGGCCTGACCCTGACTCATCCTTCCTCACTGGGTAGGGCTTCCTTGCAGGAACTCCAATAACTGCAGCCAGAGGTTCAGGGACAGAACACAGATCTCCCTGGGCTTGAGACCCTAGGGGGAAGAGTGGCTACAGTCTCTGTAGACCAGCAGACTTAGCCTTTCTCTTGGTAGTTCTGAGGAATCCAGCAGCCCAGATGAGTGAGTTTCCCCCAGCAAGGCACACCCCCTCCACCAATGGACAATCAAAGTACTTCGTTAAATAGGTCTTGTTCCCCATCCCACCCAAGTAGGTGGGGCCCTCCAACAGGGATTGTCAGACAACCTATACAGGAGCAATCCTACTGGCATCAGTATGGTGCCCCTTGAGGTCAGAGGTCCCAGAAGAAGGAGCAAGCACCCATTATTGCTGTTCTCCAGCCTCCTTGTGTGACATCTCCAGGTGCAGGAGTGAACCAGATGAATAGGGCCTGAAGCAAACCCCCAGCAAACCACAGCAGCCCTACAGAAGAGGGCTTTGAAAGAAAGAAACAAACCATTGAAAGAAAAACAAACAAACAGAAAGCAACAACAACAGCATCAACAACAACAAAAAAAGCCCCCACAAAAACCTCATCCAAGGGTCAGCAGTCTGAAATATCAAAACTAGACAAACTCACAAAGATGAGAAAGAATCAATGAAAAAATGCTGAAAACCCAAAAGACCGGAGTGCCTTTTCTCCTCCAAATGATCACAGTGTTTCTCCAGCAAGGCCGCAGAACTGGACAGAGGATGAGATGGATGAACTGATGGGAGTAGGCTTCAGAAGATGGGTAAAAAAAAAAAAAAAAAAAAAACTACACTGAGCTAAAAGAGCATGTTCTAACCCAGTGCAAACAAGCTAAGAATCTTGATTAAAGGTTAGAGGAGCTGCTAACTAGAATAGCCAGTTTAGAGAGGAAAATAAATGACCTGATGGAGCTGAAAAACACAGCAGGAGAACTTCATGAAGCATACACAAGTATCAGTAGCTGAATCAACCAAGCTGAAGAAGGGATATCAGAGTTTGAAGACCACCTTGCTGAAATAAGGCATGAAGACAAGACTAGAGAAAAAAGAATGAAAAGGAATGAATAAAGACTCCAAGAAATATGGGACTTCATAAAAAACCAAGCCTATGATTGATTGGAGTACCTTAAGGAGACAGGAAGAATGGAAACAAGCTGGAAAACACACTTCAGGATATTATCCAGGAGAACTTCCCCAACCTAGCAAGACGGGCCAACATGTAAATTCAGGAAATACACAGAACACCGCTAGGATACTCCATGAGAAGATCAACCCAAAAACACATAATCATCAGATTCTCCAAGGTCAAAATGAAGGACAAAGTTAAGGGTAGCCAGAGAGAAAGGCCAGGTCACCTGCAAAGGGAAGCCCATCAGACTAACAGCAGACCTCTCAGCAGAAACTCTATAAGCCAGAAGAGATTGGGTGCCAATATTCAACATTCTTAAAGAAAAGAATTTTCAAACTAGAATTCATATCCAGCCAAACTAAGCTTCATAGGCAAAGGAGAAATAAAATCCTTTCCAGACAAGCAAATGCTGAGGGATTTTATTACCACCAGGCTTGCCTTGCAAGAGCTCCTGAAAGAAACATGGAAAGGAAAAACCAGCACCAGTCACTGCAAAACACACCAAAATGTAAAGACCAATGACACTATAAAGAAACTGCATCAACTAGTGTGCAAAATAACCAACTAGCATTGTGATGACAGGACAAAAATTTATACATAACAATACTAACTTTAAATGTAAATGGGCTAAATGCCCCCATTTAAAAGACACAGACTGGCAAATCGGATAAACAGTCAAGACCCATGGGTATGCTGTATTCAGGAGACCGATCTCATGTGCAAAGACATACATAGGTTCAAAATAAAGGAAGGGAGGAAAATTTACCAAGCAAACAGAAAGCAAAAAAAAAGCAGGGGTTACAATCCTAGTCTCTGACAAAACAGACTTTAAACCAACAAAGACCAAAAAAAACCACAAAGAAAGGGATTACATAATCATAAAGAGAACAATTCAACAAAAAGAGCTAACTATTCTAAATATGTATGCACCCAATATAGGAGCACCCAGATTCATAAAACAAGTTCTTAGAGACCTACAAAGAGACTTAGACTCCCACACGATAATAGTGGGAGACTTTAAAATGCCACTGTCAATCAACTGACAGATCAGTAAGACAGAAAATTAACAGATATTCAGGACTTGAACTCAGCTCTGGATCAAGTGGACCTAATAGACATCTATGGAACTCTCCACCCTAAATCAACAGAATATACATTCCTCTCAGTGCCACATGGCACTTATTCTAAAATTGACCACATAATTGGAAGTAAACACTCCTCAGCAAATGCAAAAGAAATGAAATAATAACAAACAGTCTCTCAGACCACAATGCAATCAAATTAGAACTCAGGATTAAGAAACTCACTCAAAACCACACAATTACATGGAAATTGAACAACCTGCTCCTGAATGATTCCTGGGGAAATAATGAAATTAAGGCAGAATCAAGTTATTTGAAACCAATAAGAACAAAGAGTCATGGGGCACAGTGGCTCACGCCTGTAATCCCAGCACTTTGGGGGGCCAAGGCCGGCAGATTACGGGGTCAGGGAATCGAGACCATCCTGGTCAACATGGTGAAACCCCATCTCTACTAAAATACAAAAAAAATTAGCCAGGCATGGTGGTGCCTGCCTGTAGTCCCAGCTACTCGAGAGGCTGAGGCAGGGGAATCACTTGGACCTGGGAGGCAGAGATTGCAGTGAGCCAAGATCATGCCACTGCACTCCAGCCTGGCAATAGAGTGAGACTCTGTCTAAAAAAAAAAAAAAAAAAAAAAAGAACAAAGAACAAAGAGTCAACATATCAGAATCTCTGGGACACAGCTAAAGTACTGCTTTAGTGGTGTAAGAGGGGAACTTATACCACTAAATGCCCACATCAAAAAGCTAAAAAGATCTCAAGCCAACACCCTAACATCACAATTAAAAGAGCTAGAAAGGCGAGAGCAAACTAATCCAAAAGCTAGCAGAGGACAAGAAATAACTAAGATCAGAGCAGAATCAAAAGAGATAGAGACAAGAAAAAAACTCTCCAAAAAAAATCAATGAATCCAGGAGCTGATTTTTTTAAAAGATTAACAAAATAGATGGACCACTAGCTAGATTAATAAGAAGAAAAGAGAGAAGAATCAAATAGACACAATAAAAGATGATAAAAAGGATATCACCACTGACCCCACAGAAATACAAACTACCATCAGAGAATACTATAAACACCTCTATGCAAATAAACTAGAAAATCTAGAAGAAATGGATAAATTCCTGGACACATACACCCTCCCAAGACTAAACCAGGAAGAAGTCAAATCCCTGAATAAACCAATAATGAGTTCTGAAATTGAGGCAGTAATTAATAGCCTACCAACCAAAAAAAGCCCAGGACCAGATAGATTCACAGCCAAATTCTACCAGAGGTACAAGGAGGAGCTGGTACCATTCCTTCCAAAACTATTCCAAACAATTGAAAAGGAGGGACTCCTCCCTAACTCATTTTATGAAGCCAGCATCATCCTGACACCAAAACTGGGCAGAGACACAACAAAAAAAGGAAACTTCTGGCCTATATCCCTGATGAACATCGATGTTAAAATCCTCAATGAAACACTGGCAAATTGAACCCAGCAGCACATCAAAAAACTTACCCACCATGATGAAGTCGGCTTCTTTCCTGGGATGCAAAGCTGGTTAAATATACACAAACCAATACATGTAATTCATCATATAAACAGAACCAAAGACATGATTATCTCAATAGATGCAGAAACAGCCTTTGATAAAATTCAACAGCCCTTCATGTTAAAAAAAAAACTCAATAAACTAGGTATTGATGGAACATATCTCAAAATAATAAGAGCTATTTATGACAAACCCACAGCCAATATCATATTGAATGGGCAAAAACTGAAGCATTCCCTTTGAAAACCAGTACAAGACAAGGATGCCCTCTTTCACCACTCCTATTCAACATAGTGTTGGAAGTTCTGGCCAGGGCAATCAGGCAAGAGAAAGCAATAAAGGGCATTCAAATAGGAAGACAGGAGGTCAAATTGTCTCTCTTTGCAGATGACATGATTCTATATTTTGAAAAAACACCATCATCTTAGCCCAAAGACTCCTTAACTGATAAGCAACTTCAGCAAAATCTCAGGATACAAAATCAGTGTGCAAAAATCACAAGCATTCCTTTATACCAACAATAGATAAGCAGACAGCCAAATCGTGAATGAATTCCCATTCACAATTGCTACAAAAAGCAATAAAATACCTAGGAATACAGCTAACAAGGGATGTCAAGAACCTCTTCAAGGAGAACTACCAACCACTGCTCAAGGAAATAAGAGAGGACACAAACAAATGGATAAACTTTCCATCCTCATGGATAGGAAGAATCAATATCGTGAAAATGGCCACACTGACCAAGGTAACATATAGATTCAATGCTATTCCCATCAAACTACCATTGACATTCTTCACAGAATTAGAAAAAATAAAAACACTTTAAATTTTATATGAAATCAAAGAAGACCCTGTAGAGCCAAGACAATCCTAAGCAAAAAGAACAAAGCTGGAGGCATCATGCTACCTGACTTCAAACTATACTACGAGACTACAGTAACCAAAACAGCATGGTAGTTGTACCAAAACAGACATATAGACAAATAGAACAGAACAGAGACCTCAGAAATAACACCACACATCTACAGCAACCTGATCATCAACAAACCTGACAAAAACAAGCGATGGCAACAGGATCTCCTATTCAATAAATGGTGCTGGGATAACTGGCTAGCCACATGCAGAAAGCTGAAACTAGACCCCTTCCTTACACGTTATACAAAAATTAACTTGAGATGGATTAAAGACTTAAATGTAAATCCCAAAACCATTAAATCCCTAGAAGAAAACCTAGGCAATACCATTCAGGATATAGGCATGGGCAAAGACTTCATGACAAAAACGACAAAAGCAATTGCTACAAAAGCCAGAATTTGACAAATGGGATCTAATTAAACTAAAAAGCTTTTGTACAGAAAAAGAAACTATCATCAGAGTGAACAGGCAACCTACAGAATAGGAGAACATTTTTGCAATCTACCCATCCAACAAAGGTCTAATATCCAGAATTTACAAGGAACTTAAACAAATTTACAAGAAAAACACAAACAACCCCATCAAAAAGTGAGCAAAAGACATATGCAGACACTTCTCAAAAGAAGACATTTACCTGGCCAACAAACATATGAAAACAAGCTCAACATCACTGATCATTAGAGAAATGCAAATCAAAACCGCAGTGATGTACCATCTCACACCAGTCAGAATGGCAACTATTAAGAAGTCAAGAAACAATAGATGCTGGCAAGGCTGTGGAGAAATAGGAACGCTTTTACACTGTTGGCAGGAACGTAAATTAGTTCAACCATTTTGGAAGACAGCATGGCAATTTCTCAAGGATCTAGAACCAGAAATACCATTTGACCCAGTAATCCCATTACTGGGTATCTACCCAAAGGATTATAAATCATTCTATTATGAAGACACATGCACATGTATGTTTATTGCAGCACTATTTACAATAGCAAAGTCATGGAACCAACCCAAATACCCATCAATGATAGACTGGATAAATAAAATGTGGCACATATACACCATGGAATACTACCAGCCATAAAAAGGAATGAGATCATAAAGCTGGAAGCAATCATCCTTAGCAAACTAACACAGAAACAGAAAACCAAACACTGCATGTTCTCACTCAGAAGTGGGAGCTGAACATTGAGAACACGTGGACACAGGGAGGGGAGCAACACACACCAGGGCCTGTTGGGGGGTTAGGGGAGAGGGGAGGGAACTTAGAGGACGGGTCAGTAGGGGCAGCAAACCACCATGGCACACGTACACCTATGTAACAAACCTGCACATTCTGTACATATATCCCGAAGAAAAAAAAGAAAAAAGAAACATCAGTGGAAGAGTGGAAAAGTGAGACCAGGAAGGAAAGGAAGGCATTAGAGGGTAGGTTATCAAGCAAGTCAATACTGCAGGCAACTGAAGCTTTATCCTACTAGGGAATGCCAGGAGAGAATATAGAACATTATCTTCAGTTATCCCAAACAAGACTCAAGGAAGCTGAGGTATGTACTCACACATCCCATCAGTCATTCACTGAGGGCTGACCCCAAGGGATATTAATTCCCCAGCACTTCCAGCTGGCCCAAACACAGGCGGGGGGCGGGGGGCGGTCTCCAAGAAAGCCTGCAGGCAAAGCATCTCAGGTGTGGGTGGTTGAAAGTCAGACTGGTGTAAATGCAACTGATAAGTGTGAGTGTCTGCAGATGGGGTACCAACAGCATCTGCTACAATGGGATTTTGGGGCACATTCATTTGATAAATTGTATTTCTCTCATGTTTGAACATTTACAATTTCATTTATTACATTAATGTCAAGAATAAAACATTCATGACTAAAAATACCAGAGGGAAATGTAAAAAGCAAAATTAAAAGATAGGATGAAATGTTGCTTGTAATATCAGTTAAGCTGCCTAATACAAAACTAATAACAAATAAGTTCAGAATCATATTTCACCCAACTTGAAATAGAGGTTACCCACCATGTGGTGTTGGAAGCACGGTCACTGTAGATCTGACACTCATGTGCCATGAAGCTTCAAATGGTGTGTGGGGGCAATAGGGGAGGGTCTTCTCAGTCATGTTCCTGGTGGCTGCATGCACGCTCCTGGCAACAGGAAACAAAGGCAGGGGCCCTTCATGCTTGGTTTTAGATCACCTCTCCAGAAAATTTGAAAATTTTGAACACTTATTAAAAAGTATTACTATGCCAGGCATGGTGGCTCACGCCTGTAATCCCAGCACTTTGGGAGGCTAAGGTGGGCAGATCATGAGGTCAGGAGTTCGAGACCAGCCTGACCAACATGGTAAAACCCCATCTCTTTAAAAAAACACAAAAATTAGCTGGGTGCAGTGGTGCACACGTGTAGTCCCAGATACTCGGGAGGCTGAAGCAGGAGATAAGATTGCGCCACTGCACTCCAGCCTGGGTGACAGAGTGAGACTCCATCTAAATAAAATAAAATAAAATAAAAAAAGCATTACTGCAAGTGTCAAAAAAAAAAAAAAAGCCACCAGCAAAGTAATTCAAGCAGAGACAAGACTGTTACAGGGAAATTAACTGATTTCAGTCAACATTGGTGCAATCAAAGCTACCCGGTCCATTTAGTGAGACCTCATTTTCCAAAGTATGATGTTTGTGAATTCACATACAACATAACCAGAAAGTTTAGTCCTTACCTGACATCAAATATTTTATTTTTAACCTTTTTTCACATTAATTTTTAATGCCCAATAGTCTAAACCTCCACTCCTGTAAAACAAACTTCTCAAGACAGATATGCACATACATGCACACACACACACACACACACACACATACACACACAGCCTCTAAACAATTTTGGGGAGGCCCAAAAAGAGACCAGTCTGTCAACTGCAAACATCATGCAACTTCTTTCATGTTCTTTTTCTTCTCTGAATCTTTATAACAAATTCCTACTTGTTGATGTGATGCCACTAATGTTGTTTAACTTTAACTGGGTTTCTGTTACCTGCAAAATATACTAAGGGAAAGTCTGGCCCAGAGATGTTACTTAGCCTACAAGAGGTCATAAGCAGCAGTTGGGCTCAGTGGCTTATTACTGCCCAAAGGAGTCATTCAGCACCAACTACAACTAGGTGTGGTTTTCTGGGATTTTTTGGATTTTGTTTTGTTTTGTTTTGTTTGGTAATGGTCATAAAATACTCCACTTTCTAGATCAATTTATTTGGTTATTTGGTGTTACCTTATTAAGATATAGTTCTCCTGGGGCTTTTCTCTTACAGGAGTGGAGTGGGGAGAGGGAGAGCGTTAGGAAAAATAGTTGATGCATGCTGGGCTTAACACCTACGTGATGGGTTGGTAGGTGCAGCAAACCACCATGACACATGTTTACCTACGTAACAAACCTCCACATCCTGCACATGTACCCCACAACTTAAAAATAAAAAAGATATAGTTCTTAAGAACACATGTTTCACAGGAATCACCCTGACTTTCATTTCCAGAAATGTTATGGTAGTCACAGAGTAGTTGGCATATATCCTACAAGTTTTGGGGAAAAAGTCATTTCCTCTTTGCTAAATAGAGTTTTGGTCCAAAGACTCTAAACTCTTTAAAACCTGAAGGCTGGCTCTACAGCCTCCACCTATAGACTCCCTGCTTTTCAGGCCTGCCCTCTGGACTTGGACCTTCTTCCAGATGAGGCTTTCACAATCAAATGTTGGTTCTGCCCCCACATATCTGATTGCAAAGCATATGGCTCTCACTTGATACTTATTGGGGAATTTAGTAATGAATAAACCATACTTCCATTCTGCCAAATGCTCCCTCAAAATACTCGATTAATATTTTAAAATAATCTGATGAATGTGCCAACTAACTATTCTTCCAAATTGTCCAAGTTCCATCCCTTCACAATTTAGACTGCTGTAAAGCAAAGTATCTGGGCAATGTTCACCACCTACGGAAATGACTTCATCCTAATATATGCAATCAGCCTTTCTAGATCATGAGTGGATGCTGCACTTAAAGAACTGTAATGTTAATCTTACAAAATCAGAGCTTAGAATATTACCCACAAAGTCTCCCCATGTTTCCTGTATGAAGACCATGACTTTAACTCCTGAGAAGCATGAACTCTGCTGATGAACTTGTATAATTCTGTGGACAGAAGCTAAAAACCACATAAGCCAAAGTGATTTTTTTTTTTTGCTTTTTTTCTTTTTTTTTTTTTTTTGAAACAGAGTCTCGATTTATCACCCAGGCTGGAGTGCAGTGGCGCGATCTCTGCTCACTGCCACCTCCACCTCCCGGGTTCAAGCGATTCTCCTGCCTCAGCCTCCTGAGTAGCTGGGACTATAGGCACATGCCACCACGCCCGACTAATTTTTTGTATTTTTAGTAGAGACAGGGTTTCACTGTGTTAGCCAGGATAGTCTCGATCTCCTGACCTTGTGATCCACCTGCCTCAGCCTCCCAAAGTGCTGGGATTACAGGCGTGAGCCACCACTCCCGGCCTGGCTTTTTTTTTTTTTTTCTTAGCTTCCAGGAAATGTCAGCCCAAACCCACAGCCATACTATTTGGAACAAGTGATTTATCTCAGGTTCCTGGTGGCATCCACTTTCCTTCTTCCATCTTCATCAGTGGTTCTCAGACTTTACTATGCACAAGGATGCTCTGAGAAGACCATTTAAAAGCAGATTCTTGGGCCTCAGATTCTGATCCAGTGGGGCCTAAGGTGAAGCCCAAGCCCTTTTGACAAGTGCCCAAAGTGCCCAAATTGCCTTTTGAGAAATGCTGACTTCGATGGTCTGGGTTGTTTCTCATTTAGATTTTTTTCTTTTATCTTTTTTTTTTTTTTTGCCTTCTTTATTTATTTAGAGATGGAGTTTTGCTCTTGTCGCCCAGGCTGGAGTGCAATGGCACAATCTCAGCTCACTGCAACCTCCGCTTCCTGGGTTCAAGCGATTCTCCTGCCTCAGCCACCCAAGTAGCTGAGATTACAGGCGCCCTCCACCACACCTGGCTAATTTTTATATTTTTAGTGGAGACAGGATTTTGCCATGTTGGCCAGGCTAGTCTCAAACTCCTGACACCAGGTGATCCACCTGCCTCGGCCTCTCAAAGTGCTGGGATTACAGGCGTGAGCCGCCACGCCCAGCTTTTTGCTTTATTTTTAATAAAAGGGGACATGTGCAGTCATTTTATAGGTGGAAAGGGAGATAGAAATCTTAAGTAAAAGTGAGATTTTTAAAAAACCAACTGAACTAGATTTAATTGTAATAACTAACACAAGGTGAATAGATTTAAATTATGATTCTAGTCAGAAAAATTCAGAATCAGTCTAGGATTAATTTTAGCATCTATCCTATCAAAAGAAAGTTCTAAGCTATCCTAAACTTAAAAAGAATTTAACTGAGTGATACACAAGAGACGTCTAAAGTAAATTTAAAGAAAATTTTCAGATTTCCAAAGTACCTCAGAAAATAATATTTATCAATGTGTCTATTTCTTTATTTGCTGCTATGTAGGGAAAAACTCTCTCAGCCCATGTTTTTCCTCTGCTCTCACACCACCACAACAGCAACACAGGAGGCTTCTGTGACCAAATACGTAGGAGTTTTCCCCACACACCAACAAGCAGACACCAGCTGGGTGTCCTGCAATTCAGTTCTGACACCATCTACCTGGAGATAGCACCAGATCCCACAGGCTGGGAGCTCAGTCCCCAAGACTGCCCCATATACCCCAGACACCAGTCCAAGTCTTCTGACCATCAGAACTTCAGACCAACTGGCTTCAAGTCAGGATTTCCAAGATCCCATTTGGGTTTGATTAATTTGCCAGCGTTGCTCACAGAAATCAAGGAAACACTTATTTAACATCTGCTGCTTTGTTATAAATAATGTTACAAAGGATAATAATGAAGAGATGGTCAGGCGAGGTATGGGGCAAGGGGCGTGGAGCTTCCATGTCCTCCCTGGGTGCCACCCTCCAGAAATCTCCACGTGTTCAGCTATACAGAAGCTTCCTGAACCCAGTCCTCTTGGGGTTTGAGGGAAGCTTCATGACATCAGCATTCCTTCCTCCAGGGTATTAATGGGACCCTCTCTGAAGACATTCTTAAGACCCACGGCCAGAAAGTTGGGTAAAGACTAGAGTCCTGCCTTGGGGCAGGTGAAAGGAGTGCAAGAGAAAGTCGGAGAGATTCTGTTCCTGAGCCCTAATGCACCCAACATTCTAATAAAAGACTGTAACAAGGGCTACAGGAATCATGAGCCAGGAACAGTGGCTCATCTATGAAAACTATCTATCTATCTATCTATCTATCTATCTATCTATCTATCATCTATCTATCTATCTACGTCATAACACCACAGCCACTTAGCTTCAATTTAAAAGATTAATCATAAACATTTGGGAAGGAGAGTGAAGATTTTTGTGATGTTAAATAAGAATGATTATACTAAAAACCAAAATAATACATTATTTATGGCTGGGTGTGGTGGCTTAAGCCTATAATCCCAGAACTTTAGGAGGCCAAGGCTTGTGGCTCTCTTGAGCCTGGGCAACATAGGGAGACCCTATCTCTACAAAAAATTTAAAATTTAAAAATTAGCTAGGCATGATGGCACACATCCATAGTCTCAGCTACTCGGGAGGCTCACGCCACTGCATTCCAGTCTGGGTAACACACACCTTATCTCTAAAAAATATGTGTGTGTGTGTGTGGGTGTGTGTGTGTATATATATATATAAAACTTTATTTATTATATATTTTTTGAGACAGGGTCTCCCTCTCTCACTCAGGCTGGGGTGCAGTGGTGTGTGATTTCAGTTCACTGTAACCTTGAACTCCTAGGCCCAGGCGATTCTCCCATCTCTGCCTCCTGGGCCACTAGGACTACAGGTGTGCACCGCTATGCCTGCCTAATTTTTTTTATTTTTTATAGAGATGGGGTAAAACAATACTACAAACACCACACACACACACACACACATATTTGTCTTTTTAGATCATAAACATATGTTGGACACTTTCATTCAGCATAAAATATATCATTTTAACTAAAACCACTCATCCTTTTGAAATATTAACTATTCAATAGTTAATGTAAGCTAAATAAAAGGATTCTTTAAAAAAAACTGTGAGTGGATTTTTTCTGCAGTACCACTTGAGAACTTAAAATATCGGATATGTAATCGTCAAGTAACGCACAAGTCAACAAAAATACGCCTCTTGAGACAGAGTTCTGAGGAGATGTTTTTTCCTGGCTTTTGCTTTGCTTGTTACTTACACCAGATACATAGGTGTCCCCAACTAAGAATCTACAGATAAACATGCTCTAGAAGAGTCCTCTAAGCCAAAACTTTAAAAAGACAAAATGACTTGTTGAGAGTGACTAACTCAAACTCTAGAATGAGAATATAAACATGTTCTATGGCTGATCCGGGGAAACATACACAGCAAACATGGAATTCTGATGGCTGCTCCTGCTCTGCCACTGTGCTCAAGACCATGGCTTCATCCTAGTCCTACCTAGACCCCTTTGTCTTCTGTGTGACTCATGATCACAAAACTTGTGTCCAAGGTCATCATGCACTGAAATGTTTATTTATTTGTTTAAGGTATCTTGCACACAGATGATCATTTCAAAAATTCTTTTAGACTTTTCAATCAAAATGGTGCACTGAGTTGTTGCTGTGATTTGCCACTCTGTTCCATAAAGGAAGCAATGATAGCTAAAGACAGAAAAACAAACATATAAAGTTGAGCTCAACAACAAGATAAAAATCTCTGTGGACCAGAAAAGAACATAAATGCAAAGCAGTGAACTGGGCTCATTGAGGGTATACCAAAAGGACATGGCAAGTTGAAAAGGCTCACACTAGCCAAAGATGGGACAACTGGAACACTGAAGAGAATAATATCTACCAAAACTCTGCTGCACAGTAAAAGGGAAAAATCCAGAGTTGATAATGATGCTTAAAAAAAAAAAAAAAAAAACAATGTATTGTCTTTTGAGGATGCTAGAGAATCAACTCATTATTCTAAGTCTGACAAATAAGGGAAAAGTATCAAGGATTTATCATGGCTTTTCTGCAGGAATTACACATCATGGAATCAGTAGTTGATAAGGGAAAAATCTTCTTTAGGAGAAGAATTCTACCCAATAAATAAGTAAGATGATAGAATTAGAAAATCAACATTTAGCAACCTATAATGAAAGTATAGATCTGAGCAGTTACCATCAATGCCTGCTAAAAACCAGCAGGTGAAAAGTTGATGAGGAACTGCCTGATAAATCTTAATGTCATGAAAAATAGAATCACAAGTTTTGTACCTTCTCTGGGATACCGTAGAATGTCTACACCACCACCTATGAAGCAGTCTTGCAAAATAAATAAATAAATGTCATATCTCACCAAGTCTCATCTAGATCTATGACCACTTTACAGGTAATGAAGAGGGTGGCGGAATGTATTAAACCACATCAAGGAGGAAAACCAAAACTGTACAACCATTTTTTTAACAAATAAAACAAGAGGAGAAATTCTAAAACATTCCATATATTTGATAATTTTGAGAAGTAGCCTCCATTTCTTTAAACGTGATCACTGTATTGTGCTTATTCTTAAAAAAGATTTCTACTGAAGTTTTTACAGATAAAATCATACAATATCTAATTTTACTTCAAAATAATCTATTGTGGGAGGCAGGAGGGGGTAAGAAAGGAAGTAAGACTGACCAAATGCTAAGAATTCGAATGCTGAGAAGGCAAGAAATAACTAAAATCAGAGCAGAACTGAAGGAGATGGAGACACAAAAAAATCCTTCAAAAAATCAATGAATCCAGGAGCTGGTTTTTTGAAAATATCAACAAAATAGACCACTAGCAAACAGTCTATTAAATAAGGAAGAAAAGAGAGAAGAATCAAATAGATGCAATAAAAAATGACAAAGGGGATATCACCATCGATCCCACAGAAATACAAACTACCATCAGAGAATACTATAAACACCTCTATGCAAATAAACTAGAAAATCTAGAAGAAATGGATAAATTCCTGGACACATACACCCTCACAAGACTAAACCAGGAAGAAGTTGAATCTCTGAATAGACCAATAACAGGTTCTGAAATTGAGGCAATAATTAATAGCCTACCAACAAAAACAACTCCAGGACCAGACAGATTCACAGCCAAATTCTACCAGAGGTACAAAGAGGAGTTGGTACCATTCCTTCTGAAACTATTCCAATCAATAGAAAAAGAGGGAATCCTCCCTAACTCATTTTAGAGGCTAGCATCATCCTGATACCAAAGCCTAATGGAGAAGCAACAAAAAAAAAAAAAGAATTTTAGGCCAATATCCCTGATGAACATCAGTGCAAAAATCCTCAATAAAATACTGGCAAACTGAATCCAGCAGCACATCAAAAAGCTTATCCACCACGATCAACGCAGCTTCATCCCTGGGATGCAAGGCTGGTTCAACATACACAAATCAATAAACGTAATCCATCACATAAATAGAACCAATGACAAAAACCACACAATTATCTCAATAGATGCAGAAAAGGCCTTCGACAAAATTCAACAGCCCTTCATGCTAAAAACTCTCAATAAACTAGGTATGGATGGAATGTATCTCAAAATAATAAGAGCTATTTATGACAAACCCACAGCCAATATCATACTGAATGGGCAACAACTCGAAGCATTCCCTTTGAAAATCAGCACAAGACAAGGATGCCCTCTCTCACTGCTCCTATTCAACATAGTGTTGGAAGTTCTGGCCACAGCAATCAGGCAAGAGAAAGAAATAAAGAGTATTCAATTAGGAAAATAGGAAGTCAAATTGTCTCTGTTTGCAGATGACATGATTGTATATTTAGAAAACCCCATTGTCTCAGCCCAAAATCTCCTTAAGCTGATAAGTAACTTCAACAAAGTCTCAGGATACAAAATCAATGTGCAAAAATCACAAGCATTCTTATACACTAATAATAAACAGAGAGCCAAATCATGAGTGAACTCCCATTCACAATTACTACAAAGAGAATAAAATACCTAGGAATCCAACTTACAAGGGATGTGAAGGACCTCTTCAAGAAGAACTACAAACCACTGCTTAACGAAATAAAAGAGGACACAACAAAAGGAAGAACATTCCATGCTCATGGATAGGAAGAATCAATATCATGAAAATGGCCATACTGCCCAAAGTAATTTATAGATTCAATGCTATCCCCATCAAGCTACCACTGACTTTCTTCACAGAACTGGAAAAAACTACTTTAAAGTTCATATGGAACCAAAAATAGCCTGCATAGCCAAGACAATCCTAAGCAAAAAGAACGAAGCTGAAGGCCATCACACTACCTGACTTCAAACTATACTGCAAGGCTACATAACCAAAACAGCATGGTACTGGTACCAAAACAGATATATAGACCAATGGAACAGAACAGAGGCCTCAGACGTAACACACATCTACAGCCACCTGATCTTCAACAAACCTGACAAAAACAAGCAACGAGGAAAGGATTCCCTATTTAATAAATGGTGCTGGGAAAACTGGCTAGCCATATGTAGAAAGCTGAAACTGGATCCCTTCCTTACACTGTCTACAAAAATTAACTCAAGATAGATTAAAGACTTAAATGTAAGACCTAAAACCATAAAAACCCTAGAAGAAAACCTAGGCAATACCATTCAGGCCATAGGCATGTGCAAAGACTTCATGACTAAAACACCAAAAGCAATGGCAACAAAAGCCAAAATAGACAAATGGGATCTGATTAAACTAAAGAGCTTCTGCACAGCAAAAGAAACTATCATCAGAGTGAATAGGCAACCTACAGAATGGGAGAAAATTTTTGCAATCTACCCGTCTGACAAAGGGCTAATATCCAAAATCTACAAAGAACTTAAACAAACTTACAAGAAAAAAAAACAAACAACCCCATCAAAAAGTGGGTAAAGGATATGAACAGACATGTCTCTAAAGAAGATATTTATGCAGCCAACAGACATATGCAAAAATGCTCATCATCACTGGTCATCAGAGAAACGCAAATCAAATTTGCGTTTGCATTTGTGAGATACCATCTCACACCAGTTAGAATGGCAATCATTAAAAAGTCAGGAAACAACAGATGCTGGAGAGGGTGTGGAGAAATAGGAATGTTTTTACACTGTTGGTGGGAGTGTAAATTAGTTCAACCATTGTGGAAGACATTGTGGTGATTCCTCAAGGATCTAGAACTAGAAATACTGTTTGACCCAGCAATCCCATTACTGGGCATATACCCAAAGGATTATAAGTCATTCTACTATAAAGACACATACACACGTATGTTTATTGCAGCACTATTCACAATAGCAAAGACTTGGAACCCACCCAAATATCCATCAATGATAGACTGGATTAAGAAAATGTGGCACATATACACCATGGAATAGTATGCAGCCATAAAAAGGATGAGTTCATGTCCTTTGCAGGTACATGGATGAAGCTGGAAACCATCATTCAAAGCAAACTATCACAAGGACAGTAAACCAAACACCACATGTTCTCACTTATAGGTGGGAGTTGAACAATGAGAACACATGGACACAGGCAGGCAACATCACACACCAGGGCCTGTCAGGGGGTGGGGGGCTGGGGGAGGGATAGCATTAAGAGAAATGCCTAATGTAAATGAAGCATTGATGGGTGCAGCAAAACAGCATGGCACATGTATACCTATGTAACAAACCTGCACGTTGTGCACATGTATCCTAGTACTTACAGTATATATGTATAAAAAAAATTGTAGAAAATAGATTGATAGTTGATAGATACATGAACATTCATTATATGTTCTCCCTGTTTGCTGTTTGAAAATTTCCATAATAAAAAGCTTTAAAAATGAACCTATTTACCCATTCTAAAGATACTTAAAGTAATTTAATGCTAAGAACAATCTAGAAGCTGGGAATGGTGGCTCACGCCTGTAATCCCAGCACTTTGGAAGGCTGAGGCAGGTGGATCATCTGAGGTCAGGAGTTTGAGACCAGCCTGGCCAACATGGTGAAACCCCGTCTCTACTAAAAATACAAAAATTAGCCAGGTATGGCAGCAGGCACCTGTAATCCCAGCTACTTGGGAGGCTGAGGCAGGAGAATCTCTTGAACCTGGGAGGCAGAGGTTGCAGTGAGCCGATATTGTGCCATTGCACTCCAGCCTGGATGACAAGGGTGAAGCTCTGTCTAGAAAAAAAAAAAGAAAAGAAGAGGAATCTAAAAGTGCAATAATGAGAGCAAATTTTTTAAGAATCAGCTTGATATATATATACATATATAAACATATGGAGATGACTATGTATGGGTGCAAGGGACTGCCAGGACACTGCATGAGATTCCGCTGAACCTATACATCTTTGGGAATCATAGTGTGGTTGAAAAGTCAGCAGTACCTGGGAGCTTGTTAGAAATACACACTCTCAGGCCACACCACAAAACACCTGAATCAGAATTTGCATTTAACAAGATCCCCTAGTAACTCGAATACACAGCAAAGGCTGAGAAGCACTGTTGTAAATCACTGTGGAGAGAAATACTACCCTCCAATCCATAAACGGCTGTGCTATTCCATTTACTTAGATCTACCCTAATGGCTCTCTATAATTTTTTATAGTTTTCTGCAGAAAGGCTGTATTAGTCAGCTTGGGCTGCCATGAGAAAATATCACAGGCTGTGTGACATAAACAAACAGGAAATTTCTCACAGTTCTGGAGGCTGGAAGTTCATGATCAAAGTGGCAGCGGATTTGTCCTGGCAGGGGCGCTGTTCCTGGCTTTCAGAAGGCTGCTTTGTACTCACATGGTACTGTAGAATCCTTAGATTCTTCTAAATTGTCTATTCACACAATCACATTATCTTCAAATAAAAGGCAGTTTTATTTCTTACTTTTTTTTTTTTTTTAGACCGAGTCTCGCACTGTCGCCCAGGCTGGAGTGCAATGGCGCGATCTCCACTCACTGCAACCTCCGCCTCCCGGGTTCAAGCAATTTCTCCTGCCTTAGTCTCCCAAGTAGCTGGGGTTACAGGCACCCGCCACCACGCCGGGCTAATTTTTTGTATTTTTTTTTTTAGTAAAGACGGGGTTTCACTATTATGGCCAGGCTGGTCTCGAACTCCTGACCTCGTGATCCACCCTCCTTGGCCTCCTAAAGTGCTAGGATTACAGGCGTGAGCCACCGCGCCCAGCCTTATTTCTTATTTTTCAGTTCTTATACATTTTACTTTTTTGGCTAGGACCCCATTCCCAATAATATTTTGAACAAAAGTGGTGATAACAGACTTCTGTCTTGTCCTTAAACTCAAAGGGAAAGTATGATTTTTGATGTGAGCTTTTTTGTAGTTACCCTTCATTAGACTGAGGAAGTGTCTGTGTATTCCTAGTTCACCCAGAAATTTTATCATGAATAAATGCTTACTTTCATCAAATGCTTACTCTATATCTATTGAGATAATCTATGATAATGTCTCCTTTTCCATTCTTGGCATTGGTTATCTGTACCTTACATATTTTCTTCTTGGTCTGCATTGCTAAAGATTTTATTAATTTTATTAATTTCTGATTTAGTGATTTTTTTCTATTGTACATATTTTTATTTCACAAATCTTTGCTTTTTTTTTTCTTTTTTTTTTTTTTTTTTGTCCTGCTCTGGGTACAATTTGTTATTTTTTCCACCTTCTTGAGATACAAGTAAGATTACTGACTCAAATTTTCTTCTTTTCTAATATAAGTATATTAGGCTATAAATTCCCTTCTTAGGATTACTTTAGTTGCATGCTATCATTTTTGATATGTCACAGCTTCACTGAGTTCGAAATATTTTCTTTCACTGTGATTTCTTCTTTGTCTCGTGGATTCTTCAGAAGTATAATCCTTAATTTCCAAATACAGTAACAGATTTTGTAGTAACTTTTCTCTAGTTAATTATCTAGGTACCTTTCAAGTTTGTATTGTGATCAGAGAATGTATTCTGTTTAATTTCAAATATTTGAAATTTGCTTTAAGACCCATATTCAATTTTTAAAAAAATTTTCCATGTGTGTTTGAAAAGAATTATACACGTGTTCACTGCAGTATTCTATATGTCATGTAAGTCAAGTTTACTAATAGTGTTATTCAAAATTTCCATACCTTGACAATTGTTTTTCTGCTTGTTCTATCAATTACTGAGAGCTTTCCACCCATGTGTCGTTCTATTACTTTTAGTTTCTGTCAATTTTTACTATGTATATTTTGAGACTACGTTATTACATGCAAAATTAGAATTACTTCCTGGTGCATCAAACACTATCATCTTTTACTTTCAATTTTTCTGTACCCTTATGTTTTTGATATGGCTATGGTTTGAATATGGTTTTTCCCCAACAAAACTCGTGTTGAAATTTGAACTCAAATGTGGCAGTGTTGGTAGGTGCGGCCTACTGGGAGGTGTTCGGGTTACAGGGGTAGATTCCTCATGAATAGATTAATGCCCTCCAATGGTGGTGAGTTCTTACCCTCTTAGTAATGAATAAGTTCCTGAGAGAGCAGGTTGCTAGAGTTTGCCTTCCTCAGCTTCTCTCTGTCTCTTGCTTTCCCTCTCACTGTGTGATCTCTTTGCATGTGCCTGCTTCCTTTCCACTTTCTGCCACGACTTGAAGCAGCCTGAGCCCCTCAGCAGATGCAGCTGCTCAATCTTGAACCTTCCAGCCATCAGAATCATGAGCCAAACAAACCTCTTTTCTTTATAAATTGCCCAGCTGCAAGTATTCTGTTATACAACACTAAATGGATTAAGACAGATGTGTTTCTTGAAAATACCATCTATTTGGGTTTAAATTGTTACACAATTGACAATTTTAGTTCATTTACATTTGATGTGATGACTGATTCTTTTAGATTTAATGTAATGACTGATTCTTTTAAATTTTAAGTCTGGAATCTTACTCAATAATTTTCGCTCAACCTAACTGTTCCATGGTTCCTTTTCTCTTCTTTTCCATCTTCCAGATTCAATTGAAAAATTTCATTATTTCAGCTTTTCTTCTATTCATTTAGAAGTTTTGTGTCCTTCCAGCAGTGTCTTTTGATAGCAATATGCATCCTTTGACTTATCAAAATTCAATACTAATTTCTGCTTTTACCCTCTGGTAGACAAGATTTTAGAATACTTTAACTCCATATATCTGCCCTTAAGAACTTATATGCCTTTTTATATATTTTATACATTTTTGTTTATTAAAGCCCCACAGGATATTATTATTACCGTTGTATTCAATTAATATTTATTTAAATTTACCCATATATTTTCCTTTTTTTTCTTTTGATCTTCATTCTTCTCTTTATCTCCAAAACTTCTTCTGGGTATTCTTTATTTTTCATTTATATGGGTATATATTATGTGTATATATTTATGGGGTATGTGAGATATATTGATACAGGCATACAATGTGTAATAATCACATTAGGATGCATGAGGTATGCATCACTTCAAGCAGGTATCATTTCTTTGTGTTAGAAACATTCCAATTACACTATTTTAGTTATTTTTAAATGTACTATAAATTATCGTTGACTGCAGTCTCTCTGTTGTGGTAACAATTACTAGGTCATATTCATTCTATATAACTATATTTTTGTGCCCATTACCCCCCGCCCACTTCTTCCCACCCCCCACACTTCTCCCAGCCTCTGCTAACAATCATTCCACTCTCTATCTCCATGAGTTCAATTGTTTTAATTTTTAGCTCCCACAAATGAGTAAGAACATGCAAAGTTTGTCCTTCTGTGCCTGGCTTATTTCACTTAATCTCCTCCAGTTCCATCCACATTGTTACAAATGACAGGGTCTCATTCTTTTTTTGTGGCTGAACAGTACTCCATTGTGTATAGGTATTGCATTTTCTTTGTGCATTCATCTGTTGATAGACACTTAGGTTGCTTCCAAATCTTGGCTATTGTGAACAGTGCTGCAACATGGGAGTGCAGATATCTCTTTGATATACTGATTTCCTTTCTTTTGGGTATATACCTAACATTGGGAGCTCTATTTTTAGTTTTTTGAGGCACCTCCATACTGCTCTCCATAGTGGCTGTACCAATTTACATTCCCACCAACAGAGTACAAGTGTTCCCTTTTCTCTACGTCCTCAGCAGTATTTGTTATTCCCTGTCTTTTGGTTAAAAGCCATTTTAACTTGGGTGAGATATCTCTTTGTAGTTTTGATTTGCATTTCTCTGATGATCAGTGCTGTTGAGCACCTTTCCATATGCCTGTTTGCCATTTGTATGTCTGCTTTTGAGAAATGTCTATTTTCAGATCTTTTGCCCATTTTTAAATCAGGTTATCGGATTTTTTCTTATTGGTTGTTTGAGCTCCTTGTGTAGTCTGGTTATTAATCCCTTGTCAGATGGATACTTTGCAAATATTTCCTCTCATTCTGTTAGTTGTCTGTTTGCTTTGTTGATTGTTTCCTTTGCTGTGTGGAAGCTTTTTAACTTGATGTGATCCCACTTGTCCATTTTTTCTCTGGTTGCCTGTGCTTGTGGAAATCTTTGCCCAGACCTATGACCTGGAGATTTTTCTCAATGTTTTCTTTTAGTAGTTTCATGATTTTAGGTCTTAGATTTAAGTCTTTAATACATTTTGATTTGATTTTTGTATATGGTGAGAGATAGCAGTCTGGTTTCATTCTTCTGCATATGGATATATAGTTTTCCCAGCAACTTTATTGAAGAGACTGTCCTTTCTCCAATACATGTTCTTGGCATCTTTGTTGAAAATGAGTTCACTATAGATGTATGGACTTAATTCTGGGATCTCTATTCTGTTCCATTTGTGTATGTGTCTGTTTTTTTTTAATGACTTTTTTCCTTAATAGCAAAATACTATATGTCTTGAAAAACATGGAAAATGCAGAATACAAAATACAGAAAATACAATTGAGAAACTTTATGAGCATTTTGATCATCAAACTGCAAGTTAAAGTTGCCCTGTCTCTCCCTGTCTCCTGTATGCATGTTAGTACATAAATGGTCTATGGGCTTGTTGGTGTGCATGCATAGGCAGTCTTTCTGGGGTACTCTTAGCGGGGCTCAGCTCCTCGGGTGCCCCTTGCTCTTAATCTCACCCTTCTACATCTGTCCTGTTCCTGAGGACAACCTGAAGATGACTCTTCATTGACAGCCTTCTGGAGGTTGGGAGCTTTTAGAGCAAGGCTTTGCAATGTAGCTAGGAGGTAGTTGTAGTCTTCCTTGTTTCCACATGTAGGAACTAGGCTTCCAAGAGGCTAACTCATGACCAGTGCCATACAGCTGGCAAACAATGATTCCAAAGGTCTGGGGGTCCCTAGGCCTCTTTCTCTCTACCTGGGGCTTTCAGTTTCCTCAAGTCTAATTATCTGCCCTCTTCAAGGTGCTGCTCAGAGGGTCTGAGGCTCAACAATAAATGGTGGGATGGGTCCCAGGGATAGATGAAGTAGTCACACTCATCAGTCCATGGACTCTTTGGGGCAAGCCCTGACAATGACCATACAGTGAAGCAGCCCCTTACACATGGTCCTCTTGGCCTCCTGACTCTCCCACCCCTGCCACTGCAGCTTAGGGACTCTGAACTTGGACATGGTGAGGCAGGAGGAGAGGATTTCCGTGGAAGAGGGCATTTCCAGGGTGATGAGAAGACCCTGCTGGCACAGACTCTCCAGGACTGGCATTCCCTCCAGGACAGCCAGGACAGGGGCAGAGAGGCCCCTTAAGGTCAACCTGATCTTGCGCACGGCTGGCGGGTAGCGGCTGATGGCCAGCAGGGTGCTGTCGCAGAGAGGGTGCAGCCCAGCACCTCAAGCCCCTGCAGGCCGGCATCCAGCCGCAGCTCCCTTACGCGGTAGGTGCCACCCCACCAGAAAGCGCAGGACCTGGAAGCGTGACAGGCCCTGCTGGTGCTCGTCGCTGAAGGCAGGGACGCAGTCCAGCATGACGCATTCAAGCAGGGGCAGCACGGTGGGGTCCAGCTGCCTGAGGAGCCAGGCCATGGAAATCTCGCAGCTGTGCAGCTCCAGGGTCCTCAGGGCGCTGGACAGGCTGGTGATGGGCACCGTGCTCAGGTCGGCCACGTGCAGGAAGAGGCGCTTCACGTTGGGGCACTTCTGGCCCAGGGCTCTTTTCAGGACAGGAGACAACTGGGGGGCCTGGAGCCAGAGAACAGGTAGCAGCCCATCCGCAGGGAATGGAGCTGGGATGCCATGTACCGGCCAAGGAGGTGCTACATGACTTTAAATCGCATCATGTAGAGCGTCAGGTCGACGTGTGGCCACAGCCACCGTCGTCCACCAGCCTCTTCTAGCGGTGACAAACCCTGAGGAAAGGGATCTGCGGTTAGAACGACCTCGGCCCCAGGTGGGATCCGCGATCTGCATCTCCAGGTACCAGGTGCGCCCTCCGTCCGGTCTTCCCCGCCCCCACCCCGCCCCGTCACCCCCCAAGGTGGGGACGGGGCTGCACATGGAGACGCGGATCTGGTCCCAGACCGGGAGGTAAGAAAAGATCTCGAGCTGTGTCTGTTTTGATGCCACTACTGTGCTCTTTGGGTTACATTAGGTCAGTATAATATGAAGTCAGATAATGTGATTCCTCCAGTTTTGTTCTTTTTCTCAGGATAGCTTTGGCTATTCTGGGATTTTTGTGGTTTCATATAAGTTTTAGGATTTTTTTTTTCTATTTTTGTGAAGAATGTCATTGGTATTTTGATAGGGATTGCATTGAATCTGCAGATTGCTTTGTAGCATGGACATTTTAAAAATACTTCTTCTTCCAATCCATGAACATGGAATATACTTCCTTTTTTTGTGTTCTCTTCAATTTCTTGCATCAATGTTCATAGGTTTCATTGTAGAGATCTTTTACTTCTTCAGTTAAGTTTATTCCTAGGTATTTTATTTTATTTGTAGCTATGGTAAATGGGATTACTTTCTTGATTTCTTTTCCAGTCTGTTTGCTGTCAGCATCATGTTACTGATTTTTTGTATGTTGATTTTTATATCCTGCAACTTTACTGAATTTATTTATTAGTTCTAATAGTTTTGGGGTGGATTTTTTAGTTTTTTTCAAATATAAGATCATATCCTCTGCAAACAAGAATAATTTGACTTCTTCCTTTCAAGATTGGATTCCCTTTATTTTTTTCTCTTGTCTGATTGCTCTAGCTAAGACTTCCAGTACTGTGTTGAATAATAATGGTGAAAATGGGCATCCTTGTCTTGTTCCAGATCACAGAGGAAAGGCTCTTAGTTTTTTTCTGTGCAATATAGCCATTTGAGTGTTCTTTAGACAGAAGGAAAATCTTCCATCTAGAATAATTTTCCTTCTTTCTGAAGAATAACTTTTAGAATTTTCATTTTTGTGAGTCTGCTAATGACAAATTTTCTAAATTTAGTGCTTCCTTGAAAGGTCTTTACCCTCATTAAAAGAAAATATTTTCAGTAGGCTTAGAATTTAAGGTTGGCAATTTTCTTTTTCAGCACTTCAAAATATGATCCCATTGTCTTCTGGTTTCCACCATTTCTGTCAATTGTGAGTTAAATTGTTCCTTCTTTGAAGGCAATCTTTTTTTTAATCTGGCATTTTGTTTTTAAACTTTGGTTTTTGGTAATATTGTCATGATATACCTAAATGATTTTATTTATATTTATCTTGTTTTGGATTTGTAGGGCTTCTTGTGGCTTGATGAATTTCATTAGTTATGGAAAATTCTTATCTCTAATTTATTCAGATTTTGCTTCCACTCCATCCTCTTTCTCCTCTTTTTATGGAGCTATAATTACTCATAAAGTAGAGCTTTTCACTTCATCTTCATGGTTTTCACCCCTATTCTCATTTTCCATCCTTTTTGTATCTCCATATTTCCTTCTGGATATTTTCTTTAACCCATCAGGCTGTTCCTAATTCCCTCATCAGTTGTGTCAGTCTGCTCTTAAACCCAGCTACTGAGATCTTCCTATTTCTGTCATTAAATTTTCTCTACCAGATTTTCTGTTTGATTTTTTATTTATAGTTTCCACATTTGACAAAATTCTCAATCTCATTCTTTGCCATCTTCACCAAAGTACATTTATTTAAAATTCTGTATCTGATAATGTCGATGTCTGGAGCCCTTGTGAATCTATTTCCATTGTGCTATTTTTGTCAGCTTTCACTCATGCCTCCTATCTAGATTTCTTTTTTTTTTTTTTTAGTATGCCCTGAATATTGCATTTGCAAAATTCCTTGTAGAAGTCACTTAAGGCCTTAAATGATGATATTATGTTTCTCCTCGAGAGATTTAATTTTCCTTAGCTGGTGCCTGGGGATACTAGCACTCTGGATCACCTGCAAGGGTCAGCTTCTCATTTGCCTTTCCACGCTTCTAGAGTGCAACCCTTTGTGGTCCCAAATCAAAGTGGGGAAAAGAACTACTAGAACACTTTCCCAACTTGAGTGGGCCCTGGACACCAATCCCTGTTGCTTTAGCTTCATGGGGCATCAAAACCATTACACATTGCCTGTAATCCCAACAATCTGGGAGGCCAAGGCGGGCGGATCATTTGAGTTCAGGAGTTCAAGATCAGCTTGGCTAACATAGTGAAACCCCATGTCTACTAAAAATAGAAAAATTAGCCAGGCATGGTTGTGCACACCTGTAATCCCATAATCCCAGCTACTAGGGAGGCTGAGACATGAGAATCACCTGAACCCAGGAGGCATGGAGTTTGCAGTGAACCGAGATCATGCCACTGCACTCCAGCCTCAGCAACAGAGTGACTCTGTCCCCCTGCAAAAAAAATTACACGCCCACTTGACCTCTCATACTCTATTTCCAGGAAAAGAGGAAAAGAATCCCCAGCTACAGGATCATCTCTCTGAGCCTTGCCCCATCTCTAGATCCTGGCCTTGGGATCGTTCACTATCTTGTTAGCTCTCTGGGATCTTTAAGCAGAAAGATGTGCTTAATTTGTTTGTTGGCTTGTTTTCAAATTGTACTCAGCAGAAGGGTCAATCAAAGTTACTTTCTCTACCATTACTAAAGGAAGAATGCACTTAAATATAATTATCTTCTTTATTTTTAATTTTAAATAAGAGGAGCTAGGAAAACAAAAAGCTTCCTAATTCTTCGTATTCCCGAATGGTTCCTCAATTTATAATTACTTACTCTAGAGGAACTAAATACTCATTTGACCAAATTAATTTATTTTAGAAAGCATTAATTTAAACAAATGGTCATATCAGAATATTAATGTGATTTTCACTTCAATCAAAACTGTGTTTCATAGCCACAAAGTTTATCATCGCTGATATAACCATAAGAATACTAGATATACACCCCATAGGAAAAATTTACCTTTGAGTTGTTCATTGAGATTATGATTTTAATAAAACAGATTAAAAATATTTCAAAGCTTGTGTAACTATTTTAAACTTTTCAGAATCATTACATAAGTATAGTAGCTCAAGCACTATCTAATTCAAAGTTGCCATTCCTGTCCAATAATGAGTTTTTCCAATTTTACTGTATTCAAATTTTAACCATTTAAGAAATCTGATTTAAATAAAAAACGTATTTTATGATCAGAAAACTTTGATCTTTAGAATCTCTTCAAGTCAGCATTTGAGACTAAGAAATTGCTTTTTAACCTCTCGAATTCATTCACCATTTAACAAACATTTGTTGAGCACCAACTATACGTCAAACATACAAGTATAATACAAAGTTCCTTTTAAAAATATATCAGACTCTTGCTCATTTACTTTGCTGATTTATGTGCCATGTTAAACATTACTGTCTGTAACATAATCAGTGAAAACAATATTTCCCAGTTCCCTGTGTAATGTGTCTTTTTAAGACAGCCTTGAAATTTAATCCAATGTCTGCATTATCTTCTTCATAAAAGGCGACAAATGCAATTAATAGTAAATGACATCAACATTCTTTTCTACTCATCCAGCAAAAATTATGACCTGTGGTTGGAATATTTCTAAAGCAAGTCTATGACTAATTGGAACTTGTCTCTACAGCAGGGTTCATTTGAGAAGTGGATAAGGATTGTAGAAGTAACAGATTAGGTATCTGGCTTGCCAGAGTCATAGATGCCCTTTTAAGTGAGGAAATGGAAGTTGAGTGAATATTAAGGAAAGTTTTAAGGTCCCAGCTAGCTGAGGCCAACTCAAGTCCAGAATCCATTTCTATCTCCCAAGTCAATCTTTTTTGTAGCACACAATGAAATTGAGCATTTTGATTCTATAACTGATAGCTTCTGAATGTGTTTTCACTGGTGTGTATATACAAATAATTTTGTTGAATTTTTTGAATGTTTTGAGGTCTGGGGTTTCTTTTCTTTTTATCATTTCAGACAGAATAGAGAAAACACCAATTTCTGAAGACCTATAATCATCAAGTAGGCTCATTTCAAGTTAGGAAGACTATTTTATGTCTATAAGCAATTCAGCAGTATCTGAGATGGTTCATCTGAACCTTTTGTTCATTTTTATGTTTCTTTAATAGCATAATAAATAGGCTGGAAGGAAAGAGGGAAGCATCTCTTCCTTCACAGCAAAGTTAGGATTGTCCCAGGGAAGACCATGTCTAGCTGACAAGATTTTTAGCACTTCTTTCCTAGTGTATTTTTTGTTTGTCTTCAACTTACAGGTCCCCTTTTGGAAAAGGAAGATAACACAAATAAAGACAAAGTAATGGACGTTAAAAAACGTTTCTGTTGTGTAAGCCTTTTGCCAAGTTATTATCTACTGCAGTCTCTAGATCAGTGGTTCTCAACCTCGGAAGCACAATACCATATGCTGAGGAGCTTCAAGGAATGATGATGCCTGCGCCATCCCCAGGAAATCTGATTTGTTGGTCTGGAGTGGGGCCTGGTCATGGGGATATTTTTTAAGCTCCCGGAGTGATGTGGAGCTAGAGCTGACAGCCACTGCTCTCTGCATTGCTCTAGTCAAGAGGGACAATTTCCATTAGTAGCAAAAATGGGGACTCTGTTCTTTATGGTGTGGGCTTCTTTCTCTAAATGAATTACAGAAGGGCTGACACTCTCTCGTATCAGATAAAGTCCTTTTCTTTTGTTAGAAATTTTTCACTACCTGACTCCTTCAAGGATTGGGCCATGGTCTCAAACCACCTAGCAAAACCTTAGCTGTCCACGCAGAATTGGTAAGACTCTAGGGTCAGGTTTCAGCCAAAGAACCTTACAAATGCAAGATCTGAGAACTCTAACTTCCCCCAAATGACCTCTTCATCTATTAACTCAGAAATCTTATTCGGGACAAAACAAAATAGAGAAAAAACTAGAAGAGAAACTTTCATTCAATTTTCCCAGTTTTGATGTAAAATGTCATCTTAATTTTACTACCACCAACCTAACATTTTAAATACCATTTTCTTCTGAAAACATGACTTCTTTTCATTTGAGTTTGTATAGGCAATGGAGGAAAATTAGCATGGTTGTACCCACTTTATAGATGGAGAAATGTACGCCTGGTTTCTGTGATCTTTTCAAAGTCAATAGTCACCGACAGAATGAAAAAGTCAAAGCTGTGTTGTAATCTTCTTTCTGATGTTCTACAATTCATACTAAAAAATATTCTACCAAGATATTTACCTGAAGATGTATTTTAGGAATCATGATTTAAGGCTAGATCACAAAATTCAGTGAAATTTAAAAGAGCCATAAAAATAATAAATCTGGAACAAAGTAAATCCTGCAACTTGATGGATAGGCCTCTATGGTCTGTAAAGACACATACAAATTATATGTGGTTTTACCCTTTAGTTTTACCATCACTGACTTTCAAAATGAATTTTTTCTCATTATATTTATAATTTCTCTTAATAGATAACTAATACAAATGAAATAATGTGACAAAATGATAGGTATGGGGGGAATTACAAGTGATCATTACTGAAGAAGGGCATAGAAATTTCTTTTCTAGAAAATTTCCAAGAGGATTTACAGACCTCTGTCCCCAAATACTCTGAACTACTAGAAATAGCAAATTAGATTCTTTCAGCATAGTGACTCTACATAGTTTCTGAAGAAGAAACTAAATACGCTTCACACAAATCTATCTTGCATTAAGACAATAAAAATGTTCCTCCTCCTAGCCCCCCTCAAAATAAAATAAAATAAAATAAATCTCCAAAGAGAAGGAATGGTGAGGATAAGAATTACTTATCTCTCCTTGTTCTTGGTTTTAGTAGATATTGATGGCCAGAGTCCAAGACCAGGACGATGTTCAACTATAGTTTCAGATTGGGGGTCCATGTCTCAGTACCTATAAATACTGCTGAAGCATCTTGAGTACTGTTAAAGGAAAGCGAACATCGAGGCTCTGGTGGCCATATACCTTGTTGCAGGGCGTTGGGGGAGGACTTACCTCTTTTCCCAAACTTTATTTCCATTAAGAGTTAAATTACATAAAGCCCACTGATCCATATCATACATACATCAAAAAGCAATGATAATGTTGCCAACAAGAAATAAATCAAGAAGGGTTCAGGCTCCAAGTAACCCAGAAGGCCCCAAGCTCAACAGGGGAAGAAACACAAACTCTGCTCTTCCATAACCCTCCGAGAATAAGCCCCAGAATGACAATACCTTCGCTGCATTCAAAACTCAGCTCTCTGGACAAAAGCAACTTCTCCATTCCGCACTTATTTTTTGTAACTCATTTAGAGGTTTTAAGTTAAGTTAAATATATTTTTTTTCCCAAAAATTAAAAGATTCTTTTAAAGTAAGCAAATAAGCTTGAAAATACTTGGGAGAAATAGGAAGCTCTATTTTCAACTAAACAGATTTCAAATTTCTGTACTGAAATCAAATTAAAAACTATTTTTTACCTCATTGCTGCTTCATTACTATTTCACCTTTTTAGTTTGAGAGATTTATTATATGTATTGAGCTATATATGGTACTCAGTTTGGAACTAAGCCATTGTACATTTATAGAAATGGTATGAAATCTTCAAAGAGGCTCATATTACTTAAAATCTGCTCGCTAAGTGATTTTTTAAAAGAAAAATGAAAAACTCTTGTCTATGAACAGGGTCTCTCCAAACTCTGATTTTTCTCTAAGAATGCTCTTTAAAACAGGCTATCAAGGAAAAGGACTCTTTTCCATTGTCCCTTGTCATTCAAAGTCTCTCTTCACAAGTTCTTAGTATCTGACTTGGATTTTTTCTTTACCATTATAAATACCATTATTGCATAGAAATCTTGGAAGATATTTTTGTGACTAAAAGAAACTGAAAAAGGAGAAATTTACAGTATGGCTTTGGTAATAATAAAGCATAAATTAAACTTTTCACACTTAGGGTAACATATATTAATATTTAGTCATGAGATCTGCTGGGGTCTCATCTGCTGTAGATAGCTGTCAAGTTTTAATCACTGTATCATTTTCTTTCCACCATCCATGAAATACAAAGAATAGCTTTCACTTCATTTTTGTGTACACAAAGGCACGATAGAAAATCTATGTTCTTTTGCTGCCATCCAGTGGTTCTGATTGATAAATGCAATGATGATAAATCTAACATGAGACAGAAACATATGGGTATGAAAGAGACACATGTACACCTTCAAGAAAGCCTAAAGCATGAAAATCCAAATTGTTAAAAGTGATGTTTTAAATGGGATAGTTACATTATAAAATGTTCCTCTGTGTTGCATGAAGATTGAGGGAAAACCTCCCTTAGATTGTAAGTTCAAGCAAGAGTGGGGACACTGAACTTCACTCTCCCATTGTCACAGGCTAGCTGGGCATCAGCACTTAGTAGGCACTCAAGAAACATTTGCTTACCACAGCTTTTTTATTAACTGATTCATTAAAATGCTAATTATAATCACGAGTGGGGAAGCACAGTGCAAACTTTTTTGCAGTTGAGTGTAATTTAGCCAATTGTCTCCTGGTGTGGGGATTTCTTACTTTCTATAAAGAGCAGTTTTACACAGTGGTGAACAGGAGTTGGAGGGGGAGGGAGAATTCGTAAGTTTAAGGAAAGAATTATTTTTGAGAAATATAACCAGGTGTATCAATACTATGTTTCTTGAATAGTTTTAAGATGGTCTAAGCTGGAGGACAAACTGCCAAACATTATCAAAAATGGCTATTCAGGGCCAGGCATGGTGGCTCATGCCTGTAACCCCAGGACTTTGGGAGACAGAGGCGGACAGATTACTTGGGGCCAGGAGTTCAAGACCAGCCTGGCCAACATGGTGAAACCCAATCTCTACTAAAAACACAAAACTTAGCCAGCCATGGTGGTGCCCGCCTGTAATCCCAGCTACTCATGAGACTGAGGCACGAGAATCGCTGGAGCCCAGGAGGCGGAGGTTGCGGTGAGCTGAGATCACTTCACTGCACTCCAGCCTGGGCGACAGAGTGAGACTCTGTCTCAAAATTTACAAAAAAACAAACAAAAAAAAGCTAGTCAGAATTTTTCTATTGCTGACACTAGCAATAGAGCACACCATCAAAAATGTGATGTGGCTCCAAATTATGAAGTCGGTATGCAAGTGTAACACTGACATCACACTAACCCAAACTGAAACCAGCTAGATAAGTGTTTGAAAATTCAGAGTTAAGTTTGGCCAATCAGCAAATAGAATTCATGACTGACCTAGGTCCTCTCCTCCGGTAAAACCTCCTCCATGTAGCTCCTCGGCCAGTAATTAGGCTTAAAGGGAAGACAACAGTGGTTAAGGCGGAGCCTCCAGAATGGCCCCACATCCTAGCCTCACTAACTGCATAATCTTGGGCAAGGCCTAACCTCTCTGAGCCTTGATAACTTTACCTGTAAACAGAAAATAATACCCACCTCAATTGGCTTCTTGTGTAGATGACAAATGAGGAACACAGTGCCTGGCAAAGACTCAGTGTTAGCTGCCATAAATGTGTATATACCACATGCACAGACGTACATGGCATTAACAGACACGCACACAGAACAAACACTATTCAGAGCAGAGGGAATGATTGGAGAATCTTTCTACTCAGTTGTAAATCATTTATTAAATTTAATAACCTATAGTTTAGTTACAGAGACTAGTACAAAAAAAGTAAAGATTGTGCCTGGGTTCCAGATGTGAAAACGACCATCCAGTGGGAATTTTAAGATTTCACTTATTCCACTTTATTCATTTATCATAATAAAAAGCAAAAATATTTAAAACAATTAGTAAGAAGGGCATCAAAAACAAGACCTCAGTAAATTCAATTATACTTTCCAAGTCACATATTAAGAAGCATTTCTTATTTATCTCTGACAAAAATATCTAACCGTGGAAGAGGATTCTTACTCTTTGTCTTTTAGGAAGTTGGATATATTGAAAATGTCTTCCAATGAGTCAGCGAATTCAAAGAATTTCAAGATGCATTTTAAGTTAAAGTCCAAGTTTATTCCAAATGAAACGTTCTATTTCCCAGCATCTCAGGAGCCAGACCCTAGCTCCTTTCCAATTTTCTCATTAAGAAATTTAAGATTTTTCTACATCTCATTTGATCCTTTACATCATATTTTTTAATCTCTACAAAAATGTATGGCAGAACCTATAAACAAAAGCTTGAAAAACAAATTACAGCACAACTGAATGCTGGTGAGGAGGAGGTGCAATGGCAACTTACATTCACTCTGTTGGGAATGCAAAATGGTATAGCCACTTTGAAGGACAGTTTGGCAGTTACAAAACTGAATATACTCTTAACGTAGAATCTAGCAGTTGCACTCCTTAGTATTTGCCCAAATGAACTGAAAACTTATGTCCACACAAAAACCTACACATGATGTTTACAGCAGCTTTATTCATATTTGCCAAAACTTAGAAGGAACCAAGGTGTCCTTCAGTAAGTGAAGGATAAATAAACTGGTGGTACACCTGGACAATGGAATACTTCTTAGTGCTAAAAAGAAATGAGCTATCAAGTCATAAAAAGACATGGAGGAAACTGAAATGCAATTATTAACTGAAAGAAGCCAATCTGAAAAAGTCACATACTGTATGATTCCATATGACATTCTAGAAAAGGAAAAATTATGAAGACAGTAAAAAGGTCAGTGATTGGCAGAGATGGGAGTGGGGAGAGGGATGAATAGGTGGAGCTCAGTGAAAATACTATACGATACTGCAACGGTGGGTACATGTCATTATATATTTGTCCAAACCATGGAACGTACAACATTGAGAGTGAACCCTAACGTAAATGATAAAGTTTGGGTGATTATGACGTGTCAATGTAGGTTCATCAGTTGTAATAAATGTGCCGTTATGGTATATGATGTTGTTACCGGAGAAGGTTGTGGCTGTGTGGGGACTGGGGTCTATAGGAACTTTCTGTGAACCCAAAATTGCCCTAAAAATAAAGTTTACTAATTAATTTTTTAAATTATATACAAAGGGGAAGAGGAATACAGGCAAAAACAAAAAATCTCACACAATTATAGAATGGTTTCTGTAAATTTCAAGGCAGTACATAACAATTAAGCTTAGCAAACCAAACTTTAAGCTGTGTATTAAGCTGTACATAGCACCTACCACAAAAGGACTTACACATACATTACCACTATTTCCAAAAGATGCTTTTAACATCCTTTTTTCAATGTTACATATTTTAGGCTGGGTGCGGTGGCTCACACCTGTAATCCCAGCACTTTGGGAGGCCAAGGCAGGTGGATCACCTGAGGTCAGGAGTTCGAGACCAGCCTGGCCAACATGGTGAAACCTTGTCTCTACTAAAAATACAAAACTTAGCCGGGCATGATGGTGGGCGCCTGTAATCCCAGCTACTCAGGAGGCTGAGGCAGGAGAATCACTCAAACCGGGAGGTGGAGGTTGCAGTGAGCCAAGACCACACCACTGCATTCTAGCCTGGGAAACAGAGTGAGACTCCGTCTCAAAAAGAAAAAAAAAAAAGGTATATATTTTAATTACGTTAAGTTACTGTAAATGCCTAGCTGAAAGAATAAAATTTAATTACAAGTATTTCTAACGTTATGTATTTACGCAACATCACGTAGCTGGGAAACCTCAAATAGCAACTTTTGCTAAAATAAAATTTTAAGTGGTATCAATAATTAAGAAATTATTAGGTTAGCCTTTATTAGTGTTGTCTACAAATTTTAAAAGGTGATAGATAAAATCTGGCAATTCCAATTCTATAAACACAAATTTCAATTGTTCTTAGGACAAATTCTAAAATGATGTTACATTTTGCGACATCTTTGACAATGTATAATATTTAGTAATATTCAATTTCCACTATAATCCAGTTAGGTTCCAGTGAGACAACAGATTATAAACACAGTTCCTACAAACTAACCTCCCCTGATGAAAATTAGGTACAATAAAAATCCCTTTCAATTTAGCATTATTAAGACATTCAAGCAAAAATCACACTATCATTTACATATGATAACCCTACTGTTGCGGTGTCTAAACTTATCTTGGTAAGATTTAGAAGTTTCAAAATACCATGGAAGGCAGATTTGAAAGAGACCTACTTCTAAATAAGTGTTCTTATTATCTAACTATATCTGGAATGCAACTTGTCTAAAAGTAAACTGAGCCCAAATTTAGGAAAAATATTAAATGCTCACAGACTATATATATGTATATATATGATAATGAAATATTTGCTACCATATTTAAGTATTCTTATATTATTTCTCCATCACTGAAATGTTTTATTGCTTAAAATTTCAGTAACTAAATAACTCGTATCACCTCATTGTCATGCTGCTTCTTTGAACGAATTTTGTTGCTGGTCAGTACAACTTCTTTTTTCTTTCGTTTTACCAAAGAAATTATGTTTATGACAAAAACAAAAATATTCACCATGAGAATCTAATGGGAAAAAATAGAAACAGAAAAAAACAGAAACCAAATGATCTACTTCATTCCTGCTGGTGTGAGGGACTCTCACTTGTAAACCTCTTCTGTCTTTAGTTCTGGTGATAACCTTCCTAACACTCACCTACATTTGCTGTATCACTGGGTATCATCTACTAGTTCCCCAGCCTGAAAACTCAGGATTTGATTTATACTACTTTCTCCCAACTCCTTCCAATTTTTGATAGAATTAAAAAGAATAAATCACCATTACCTTTGAAACTTAAATAAACATAAAACCGTATTCATCCACCAGTTTTGTACAGCATCTGTGTTTCTCACCACATAAGGATGCCCCTCTAATCTATTTCCTATTTCTAACTCACTTCTGCCTATTCTACCTTTACTTTTATACTGGCAAGGTCAATTTCATTTACTTCCTTGTTTTATCTATCAGTTGATTCTAAACGCTGAAAACCAATAAAGCAACATTTACCATATTAAAAAAAAAAAAAAAAACTTAAACTGGGCCCAAACTATTAAGAGTATGAACCCACTTTGACACTAAATCATTAAGGGTGAGAACCCACTTCTGAGTTCTCGCTAACGCTCTTTGTTTTGTTTTGTTTTGTTTTGTTTTTTAATAGAGATGGAGGCTATGTTGCCCAGGCTGGTCTCAAACTCCTAAACTCAAGCAATCCTCCCGCCTTGGCCACCCACAGCACTGGGATTACAGACATGAGCCACTGCGCCCAGCCTCTGAGTTCTATAATACCTAACTTTTTTTTTTTCTTTTGAGACGGAATTTCGCTCTTGTTGCCCAGGCTGGAGTGCAATGGCGCGATCTCAGCTCACCGCAACCTCCGCCTCTGGGTTCAAGCGATTCTCCTGCCTCAGCCTCCCGAGTAGCTGGGATTACAGGCATCCACTACCACGCCCGGCTACTAATTTTGTCTAATACCTAACTTTAAAGAAAGAAAACTGGGCCAGGCGCCGTGGCTCACGCCTCTAATCCCAGCACTTTGGGAGGCCAAGGTGGGTGGATCACTTGAGGTCAGGAGTTTGAGACCAGCCTGGCCAACATAGTGAAACCCCGTCTCTACTAAAAATACAAAAATTAGCTGGGCGCGGTGGCGGGTGCCCGTAATCCCAGCTACTCGGGAGGCTGAGGCAGGAGAATTGCTTGAACCCTGAAGGTGGAGGTTGCAGTGAGCTGAGATCCCGCCGCTGCACTCCAGCTTGGGTGACAGAGTGAGACTCTGTCTCAAAAAATAAAAACATAAAGAAAACTGAATACCACACTATACAGTTAAGAATTTATATACACATATACATTTTTAAAAAATGTCTATCTGGATGAATCCAATACGCGATTTTTTAAGTGGTGTGTGCTTATCCAAGAGGACAAATTATACACAAATTCTGGCAGATTTTTTTCAGGATTTTCATTATTTGAACCTGAGTGTTGCATTACATTAGGGAACGATCACATGGCAGATGATAATAGGCTTGGTGAAAATCTCCTCTCCATGGAAACCTGACAGGGTTTTAAGTAAATTTCTTCAAGCAAGATAAAGATTAAGAGATGGCATACTCAACACTCAATCATAACTGACAATATGCTAGAAAGGTCTGAACATTTTGGCTTCAGAAAGAGTATAACAGACCCTTGACATTTCAAGGTGTAAGTACCAAGATCTTTGCCCAAATTCAAAAGTATTCTTGAATAACTTTACCCAGGTTCCTGGTTTTCTTCAGAATTACACTTTCATCTTGTGCCAAAGATTTTTACACATATTTTCACACCCAAGTTATTAATCTTCTCAATAGTGTCCACTCAATAATGGCCATTGTGTTTCCTAGGGCTGCCATAACAAAGTATCAATAACTGGGTGGCTTACACAACAGAAATGTGCTGACTGGCAGTTCTGAAGGCTAGCAGTCCAGTCACAGGATCAGCAAAGTTGGTTCCTTCCGAGGATTATGAGAATCTGTTCCAGGCCTCTCACCTAGCTTCTGGTGGTTGCTGGCAATCTTTGGTATTCCTTGGCTTACACAAGCATAATCCCAAGCTCTGCCTTAATCTTCACAGGTGTTCTCCCTGTGTGCATGTTATTTGTGTCCCAATTTCCCGGTTTTATAAAGGCATATTGGATTAAGATCCACCCTAATGAATTACATCTACTATGGCCTTATTTCTAAATAAGGACACATTAAGAGGTATCGAGGCTTAGGACTTCCACGTATGAATTTTAGGGGAACACAATTCACGCCATAGAAGCCATTTATCACATGATAAACAGTTTGACAGCTCCCAGCCACTACAACCATGTTTGGATAACTGCTGAATCTCCTATGTCTAAAACAGAACATGGTACACAGGAGGAGTTCAATAAATATTTGTTGAATGAATAAGTGAATAAATGAATGAAACTGCAAGTGAGGGAAAAAAAAAACTGTGGATGCTAAGAGGTTAGCCAAGCTAAATCATTAGCTGAATAATGCCTTCCTGCATGGAATTTAGCAGGAATTAAGATTGTGTCTTGGCAAAATTACAAAATAACTCTATACTCCATGGACCTCTAAAAGTCACTCACAAATAGTAAAAATCACAAGTGTTAAAAGTCACAAATGTCAAAACCCACAAAATCCAGCAACTTTTAAATAATTATCTCTTTCTTAAGGGAAAAATAATAAAGTATCAAAACTAGGGAAGCAAATTAGTTGTTTAAATAAGTTAAGGAATGCATTATTAGGGAGAGTAAAGGCCACCAAATTAAAAAAATACCAGACACACATTAGAACATGGTCTATAGGCAATCCACTGCTCTAGCACTAAATCGGAGGTGATTCTGTTATAATTTTGCTATTTTAATAACTAAAGCTTTTTGTATAAGGTCCAAGACAAATTGTACTCTATAACAAATTGGGTATAACAAGCTTCTATTCTTTTTACAATAATATTTTTCAACATAGCATCTCAATAGATAATACCTACATAACAAGAAATTGAAGGCATTCTTTCCTATTCCTCCTAATAATCTCATTCAAATCATATCACTATGAATTGCCTGGGTACTTGGCTTTAAAATATTGTATTACTATAAGCTTGAAATTCAGGCTCTGGATAGGTCTACATTCATTTCAGAAGCATCTTGAAATGCTGAATTATCATCTTCAATTTTCTTCCGTCATTTATTGCAGCTGCCAAACTGAAATGGTACACCTTAAAGGCAACACTAAACTGAAAAGCAAATAATAAAAAAGAGTCTCTTAAATGTTTCATTTATAAAAGCTTATTTTCCCCCATCAAATTTTGTATACTGTCTGAAATATATCACTTTACAAAATTGACATCTTGCATGCAGTTATTCTGCTATGATAGATTTGCTAAACTTCAAGGCTTACTGTGGGGAGAGGGAGTAAAAACTAGCATCTCGTTTCAACCTTTTAAGAACAGATGACTAACAGAGCCGGTGGCTTTAGGTTTCTAGCTGGGCAGGCAGTAAGGAGATATAAAGTTAAAAATTAAACCTCAATTGCCAATAGCTATTACTACAGCTCTCTCTTTTCTGAACACTTTACTAATCTTTCTAGCTGTGTTAAAAATTATGCCATAATCTCAGACTTCTTGAGGGAATAATAAAAAGTTATGCCATAAATAAGCACTTTAAAAAGGCACATCAAGTCAGAGGGTGGCTATTCTAAAGAGTAGTCTATGGCTGTACACCCACTTTGATAGGAAAATGAATATGCAAACCAAAAAACATTCAAATCATTTTCTTGAAATCCCGCTAACAGGTAATATAATAGCAAATTATTCAAATGAAACAAATCTACAGAATTCCATTATAAAATCCTGTATACTTTCTGCCAACATAATTGTTAATGACAACTATAAAATGCTAATATATAAACAAAATATGGCTTGTATTTCCAAAACTGGAGAGTTTTAGATCAGAATATAGGGAAAGATAAATGTTTATATTTGTAAATTATGTGCACATCACATTGATATAAAATACGTTGCTACCAAGATCATTCAGGAAAAGAGTCACTGAATTTATCTGAGCAGGTTTTCTAACTATGCTATGAAGGGAGAAAATGAGACATCAGTGCTTTTTCTTCCCTTTAGATACCAAATTTAGCTATTACATGAGGCTGAGTCACTGTTCCCATCTTTCTCAGTTAATGTCACTTTGCAAAGCCAGAATTTCTGGTAATTTGTTGAATAAAATTACAATTTAACTGTATGATAAACTGAGTGATTCCTAAAGTATCTTTTTCTCCAGTTACCTACTTAAGAAAAAAGTATTTACATTCAATACACTGTCCATTTTTGAAGTCTTTCCTACACTTCTGGTCAATTTTAAATACCTTATTTAGAAATAATGCCAATCCATTTCTAATCGCTAAGTAGAAGGATTTTTTAATCTACAGGGTATCTTAAAAACTAATCAACCTGACATAACTTTCTAATTCCAGGAATGTAACATAATTCAAGCTTCAATTTTTCACTTAACATATTCTGTTTTACTGAAAGGATTTCCCACCTTACAATTATGAAGAAGAAAAAATTTGTACTTAAAATAATATTAAAATGCAAGATCTCATTATTTAGTATAAGATTAATAGACTATAATTCTAATCTTAAAAATATCTATAGATGCAACTTCTCCAACTTAATTCCCAAAGAGATTAATAAAAGATGTAATTAACATCTAAACTTAGAGCAGACTATCATGTGGAACAAACTATGTTAACAATAACTGCACCATAGTCAAATAGATCAACCACACACATCACCCTTTATGGTTCTGAATACAGTTAATGAGCACAATTTGTCATAAATTTTCCCATAACTCTGAGAAACTGAATTGAATAAAAAGACTATTTTTTTCTTACCACCTTATAAAAATAGGATAAAGGCTGTAGTTATCGTCTTTGGAACCTTGCACCTAGCACTGTTATCTGGCAATATAAATGTCATTAAGTATATTTGTCAAAAGAATAAACAAACAACAAGCAAATAAGCAACTCAATGCACTACAGTCATTCAGCTCTTTATTATGTGCTAAGTATTTAAAATTATACATAATAAAATGGAATATACTCAAACTTTTATTTCTACTAATAAACAATGAAAGAATTACTCAAGAATACACAATTTAAGAGAATGTAGAGTTGGACTTTCATAAACCAATAACTCAGCTAAAACCAATAATGATTTTCTGCAATTGTATAACATTTTTCATTTAAGCTGTTTTTCTTTTATGAAATTAGAAAATATACAGAAATCCAAATACATTTCTTTGCAATAAATAACACAAAGACATGTACACTACACTTGATCTTAACAGTAACACATTTCTCTCACGAAGAGGTTATTTTTAAAAATAGCTAGAAATTTGGAGACAAAGGCAAAAAAAAGGAGTAAAATAACTATAAATGTTCATTAATGTTCTTCCACTTCAAAAACTGACATCAGAGCCAGAAAAGACTTTCTGCGTCTATCAGTGACTTCCTCTTCATGTGTCATAGAAAGAGTTCAACATGCTTTACAAAATCCATTACATTTTAAGACCATTTCCAATATCTGCTATCATAAATCAAGAAATCCATTTATTCAAGGTTACTTATGGAGAATTAATCACACAGAAAATTTTAACAACTCCTTTTTCAAAAATTAAAGTACTTTACTATACTTGGCATTCCTACACATAATGATATGGATTCAAACACTGAAAGCATTAAGGGCATGTAATTAAAATTCATGGGCTTAGACATTTAAAAAAAGGTTTACTATGTAGTACTCTCTGTAACTAATATTCCAGAAAAATAAACCACAATATAAACACAATGTAATCTCCTTTGGACTTCTCATCTGCTTAAGTGGCATTATGTAACATAAGAAGTTGTTCCAAAACACTTGTATGTACTTGATACAGCCTTAAAAACATGAAATAAAAAAATCTGAAAAAAAATGAGATGAAAAGAACTGTGGACACCATGCACCAGGAACAAAAACTCATGAATTTCTCTATTTGTGATGACTTCTAAAACCTATCTCCCTAATTTGGAAGGCAAATTTACTCAAAAGATAAAAATACACAGGTCAGTTATACAACATTTTCAGCCTTTATTGAGAGTAGAGTCATCATGCCAAAATTCATCCATCAACATACAACCTTATTTCCCATCTAAAGTTAATGAGAATGTATTTTATTTTAAATGGGACATAGAGGCAACATGCCAAGAATTAAAGTACAACCATAAAGTTTTAGTTTCACACTTTGAATATCAACAAAGCAGTAATTCCTAAAATCATGAAAACATGATAAAGTATCTATACAGAAAAAAATGAACATTTAAGTCATTTCACGCTTTCTTAATGTCATATAGTGAAAACAGATGTACCTATAATTTCAGCCTACAGATAGCATACTTCATAAGGTCATTATTCATTTAAAATAGTACAAATGTTTACAAAGAACATTTCACTTAAATTTCACAGCTGCTTATAAAATGGTACTTGCAAGACTGACCTATATAAAGAAATAAGAGTCTCATCAAAAGAGATGGTAAATTATAAATATATAATATATCACAATGTTAAAATCCTCAATGCAAATCAATAAAGATAATGATCTTTGGAGAGGAAAGTATTTAGCTTTACATATTTACTGTAAATTTACATATTAATAAGAAACACATTTAAACCTTGCCCTGCCACAGAATTATTTTGTGGGGGGGAAAAAAAAGGTGTACTTTTTGAATATGTGTACATGAAAACCAAAAAGTTAACTTTTACTTTTTCCTTTATTGGCAACTTTTGATGCATTTTTCGGTTTTGGTTCCCAGAGGGCATTTTTTACAAATCTTGAAGCTGCACCTCTGTCCAGCTTGCCAGCCTTTTTCTTGTCTGTTATTTCCTTGACTCTGTTCATATATACTCTGATTCTTTCCTTAAAGATAAAAAAGAAAGGCAATAGATCTACTAAGCTATTCGCCACCACTAAATTTTATTATACTGTACACCTCGGTTAAATTCAACATATATGTATTTATTGCCTATTAAAGTGCATGGTGCTAGGAAATGCAAATGAATAGGATAAATATGCTCCCTGCTTGCCTGGAGTTCATAGTCGGAGGGTGGGGAAAGACAGATGTTAAAAAGTCATTTCAGAAGTCTTCTGTTTCCAAAGAGTTAGAATCACACTAAGACATTACTCCAGAAATAAACATCGAATTGAAAGTTTCTAGGTGGTTATACATTTTTTTAAAACACCATTAACATATATCTACATATTAACTGTTTTGTATCTAAAGTAAAAAACCAGAGCTTTCATATATTTGCAAAATACAAACTAAATTCTCCTGAAATTTTTCTAAACAGGAAATATACGAGGTAGTACTTAACTATCTTTTCACATTACCATCTAGTGTAACAATTAGGGAGAATGAAAATACAAATTATTCAATTTTTTTTTTTGAGACGGAGTCTCGCTGTCGCCCAGGCTGAAGTGCAATGGCGCGATTTCGGCTCACTGCAGGCTCCGCCCCCGGGGGTTCACGCCATTCTCCTGCCTCAGCCTCCCAAGTAGCCGGGACTACAGGCGCCCACCACCTCGCCCGGCTAATTTTTTTTGTATTTTTAGTAGAGACGGGGGTTTCACCGTGTTAGCCAGGATGGTCTCGATCTCCTGACCTCGTGATCCGCCCACCTCGGCCTCTCAAATTATTCAATTTTATAATTTTGGTTAAGTACATGAAATTTTCTAATAAAATATACAGTTCTAATCAGACTTTACAAGGTGAGAAACATAATATGTTGCTGTACCACTGTGAAACTTCTGAGACAATTAATCAGCATAAATGGCTATCTTACGCTTCAAATGGAGAAATAAAGTTGATGACAGCCATAAAATAGCAGAGTAAAAGACTGACCACTGCTTAAAAACAAGCTTTATTAAAATAATCAACATAGTTAATGCAGAATCTTAAAATGTTTTCATTGTGAAAGACTGGCAACTCTGCTCCACACACTCTAGTGACGCCCCATTTCTGTCTGAATAAAAAAGCACAGTGCTTATGATGGCGGATACTAGCTGCAACATACACACACCAACCCTGCCTTGGGGTCTTTGCCCTGCTTATTCCTCTGCCTAGAAGGATATTTCCTCAATTACCCATACAGCCACTTCCTCTCTTCCTTCCAGTCTACTCAAATGTTAACCTTGTCATTGAGGCCCTGACTTCAGCATTTAAAACTGCAGTCCTATCCAAGCACTCCAGTCCCCCTTACCCTACTCTTTTTCTTTGTTCCCATAACTTTCCAACATACTACATATTCATATATATTTCTTATTTGTTTACTTTATTATTTGTCTCCCTCCATTAGATACAGTCTGGTGTCTGCCACAAGGGCAGGGATCAGCATTATTCACAGAGGAATCATCTCACTTGGAAATAATGCCTAGCTCCCAGTAAGCACTCAAATATTTGTTGAATGAGTAAACTGACTTTTCCTATTTGTGATACATACGGCAAATCAGTTTCCTATCATACACTAAGTCTGTGATCAATTAGTAACATCTACACAAGGTCAGAAAAGGGGAACAGGTTCTGTAATCCCAGCACTTCGGGAGGCCGAGCTGGGCGGATCATGAGGTCAGGAGATGGAGACCATCCTGGCTAACATGGTGAAATCCCATCTCTACTAAAAATACAAAAAATTAGGCGGGCATGGTGGCAGGCGCCTGTAGTCCCAGCTACTCGGGAGGCTGAGGCAGGAGAATGGCGTGAACCCGGGAGGTGGAGCTTGCAGTGAGCCAAGATTGCGCCACTGCACTCCAGCCTGGGCGACAGAGCAAGACTCCGTCTCAAAAAAAAAAAAAAGAAAAAAAAAGAAAAAGAAAAGGGGAAGAGGTTTATGCATGCTTTTTATTCACCAACCCTTATCTAGAATATTAATGTACTACTTCAAAAGTAGATTCTGAGGTAGAAAGAAAACAAATGACCTTGTCCTTTCACAAAGACAGTATCAAGTACTCCAAATAATTTCATGTTAATGGAAAAAAGAGAAATTGTATGTAAAGTCTATATTAGGAAGTTGAAAACAGATGATACAAGCCTTCATTTTAAAGGTTTAAAGCCACATCATTGGTCAAACCAAGATCTGCATATCATATTGCTTTATACTTTTGCTTTAAATATTTTTCACAATTGTTTTATTTAAAAATAAATTTATTCTTCCCCCCAAGAACTTTAAAAGAAGGAAATGTCTTAGACTACATGTTGAAAAACTGAAGACAACAGATCTGGCTTACTCATTTTTAAAAAATAAAGGACCAAGTGCTTTACTAAGTTGTAAATAACATACATATCAACTACCCTAAGACTTGAGAACAAGAATACAATGTCAAGTGTATTTCATATCTATATTTGCCTTATATTTTATAAACACAAAGAATCAATTTATTAATATTCTTATTCATAAAACCAAGTCAAGAAGGTAACCATAAGTTTGATTTCTAATTTTTCTCTTCCAATTGAATGATTTGATTTAATTTTTGAAGTCAGCAAAAACTCCAAGATACCAGACCTTATATACTGTACTTATACATCTAAATGGAATACAAAGACAAACCTAGAAGATTTATTACAGGTTGTAAATATGTCTAATGCAGAATTACTGGACAGTACACATACAGCTGGTGCCAAAAAAGCTTTTAGCTTTGTTGCTGAACTGGATTCTTTACTGCTGAGAAAATGAATTAATGGAGGAATTGAAAAGGTGGGAGGGAGAAACTTTCCCGTCTTTGCTAGTAAATCAACTAGAATATATTTTAAGAACTGTATAGAAGTTTAAAAAAAAAAAGTAGTTCTAGAGATAAACAGGATTTCAAGAATTTATAAGAAAAATAATATGTAAGTTATAAATAATTACTAGAATCGTAACATTTTCCCATTCCAAGATTTATATAATATATGGAATACCAATTATCTGAAAAAGGTAAGAGAAAAAAAAAAACCCAAAGATAATAAGGTCTGGCTCACTTTCATAATTTCAACTCGAATTCTGTTCTCCCTAATTTGTGTGACAAAGGCAGTGTGACAAACTTCAGGAACACAACAACAAACACATAAAATAAAAAGAAATTCAAATCTTACCAATTCCTGTTTTACTGGATGTTCCTTAGGATTAACTCCTTGGGTTGCCAAATAAACTACAAGAGAAAAATTTCATGGAATAAAATGGTGAATGTATTAATTTAAAACATTCCAATTAAAGAAACTAGTTATTCACAAAAAAGGAAAGTCCTACAAACAATTAAACTTTAAATTATTCAATTTCCATGTAATACTAAATCTATGTGTGGCTCACTGGCATCCAGATTTAAAAATAAATATCTATTAAAAGTGCTATGAAGTATAATTGTATATAAATTGTTAGCATTTTAAAAATAAATTATCTTTCACACAATAAGTAATTTGCTTTCTAATTAATTCCAAAGTAACACACATACCCCAAAACATTGAATTTAATGTGTATGCAGAAACCAAATCCACTTTTGCTTGTTCAAGTGGATCCAACTGTTAAAAAAGAAAAAGAGAGAGGGAAATAGAGAAAGTGAGACAGAAAAAAATACACAAACTTTGAACACCATCTGATAACATTTTAGACTTTTACCAAGTACAATGTATCAAAGAAGTTTTTTTCACTTCATATAATCCAATAACCAAATGATCTGAAAATAATTTGTAAAAAGTTTTCTTAATGAGTGACTTTTGTCCACAAATTTTCACCTTAGGGTATCATCTTTAGTTAGACAAGGAAAGTGTATAACCCAAGAAAAATTCTTTTGAATTATTTTAATTTCGGGAGTTAACGATCTGGGCTTCGTAAGTCAAAAGTAATTTATCAATATAAACATTGTACATGATGCATTTATGTATAAGAAGCAGGCTTAGGCAATAGCAAAGACAGAAGAAACATAATGAGATTTGTTTTAGACTGTCAAAGTCAATTTACTGTTTTTGTCCTATAGGTTTCCAGAAACCCTGATAACATCATTGTAATACTTAAAAGGTCAAAGACAGAGTCTGTCAAAAAGAATACTGTGAGTGCTCCTTTTTTTTCCAAAACCAAGTTAAAAACATAGTTAGGAGGTATTTCCTAAGGCTGGAGTTTTGTTTTGTTTTGTTTCCCCCCTAAAAATACCCAAACACTAATAAAATTGAAATAAAGGGGAAAAGGGGCATAGGTCATTAATCTGTTTCTTCTTCCACATGTTTCATAAAATAGCATTCTGTTTTATGAAATTCATTTTTAGGAAATTACATTTTTAAAATACCTTCTGCAATAACTCATTTCTAGAAACAGACATCATGGTCTTCAGCATCTCATCCACAGCACCAATGGAATTCTCAAACGCTGACAAATACTCGTGAATTTCTACTGGATAGTCTTCATTAATTTCTTCACCTGCCATTATGGCTGACTGGAAAAAATTAAATTCTTTGAATTCGTATTAGAGACAGAGCTTGTTCTTTAGTTTACAAAAAAAAAAATCAATAGGTCATATCATGTATTTCAAAGGCACTAAGAGTTAAAACCTGAAGGCAAATCTTTTTAGAATTTAATTCTAGATTAACTACATTCCAATTTGTCCCCTTCTTAAGTTTCTTGGGGGGCTGTGGAACAAGAACCAACCGAAGCCCACTAATGCTATGCTCACCAAACCCTCAACATTTTTGTTTTGTTTTGTTTTGAGATGGGGTCTCCCTCTGTCACCCAGGATAGTGCAATCACCACTCACTGCAACTTACGCCTGCTGGGCCCAAGGAATCCTCCCACCTCAGCCTCCCAGGTAGCTTGGGACTACAGGCCCATTGCCACCATGCCCAGCTAATTTTTTTGTATTTTTAAAGAACTTTTAAAGAACTAAAGACATGATTACCAAACATGAGATAGCAATAATCAAAATCCTACATTTGAAAAACTGTTGAATTAGCAAAGCAATTAAAGTTTGATAAATAGATCCCCTAATGATTGCTGAAGAAATGGTAAGCAAAGCACTTTTTTTAGAAAAACATGTATTTTAGTCCTTCTAAATATAGGTGTTGATCTAGGAGCATGTTATATTAAACTAAAAAAGTAAAAATCTTAGGTCTAAAATACGTATCACAGAAATCATTTTTCAAGCCTATATATATTTATATTCCTTAAGCTTCTTTAAAATATTAATATGAAATCCAAAGAGTCCATAAATCATATAAAGCCCATAAGCAGAAAAGAGGAAACTTGGGGGAAATAAACAATATGGTTTTCATTTGTGCTAGTGCATACTCTGACAGCCCATGCTTTAAAAATTCACCTATATCAATGTATTATTAAAGTATCTAAGTCCAAATTTTAGAAGCAATTCCAAGCCATAGGTAACATCTCTAGGATAAAAAAAAATTTTTTGTATTCACAGAAATACCTCCTTTATCACATAGGTAAGAAGAACAGCATGAACGTGTATGACAGCAAATAGCATAGCAGAATGGAAGAGACTTGGGCTTTCTGTCTTGATCATTGACTTTGTCACCTGAGATAAATCATTGAAACTCTCTCAGCCTCAAAGTCCTCATCCATAAAATAAGGCAGCTGGTCTAATGATCTGTAAAGTTCTTTATAGTTCTAAATGTTATGATTACTTTTAAGTTTGAAAAGTACTATTTGAATATTTAGTGACAACATATCAACATTTTTTCTGAATGAGTATATTCCACTGAGACATTTGGTTTCATTAAAAAAATAAAGTGAAGTCTATCTATTACTACTTGAGTTGTGAAGTTACTATCCAACTACTATGCAACCAACAATTAAGGCAATAAGAAAACAAAACTACACAGAAAAGAATTGATTTCCAATTTCAAAAGGTTAACTGAAAATATGCATTTGCCTCTCATCCCTCCCCAAATCCCTACAATATGACAGAAGAAATAGAAAAACATGAAAATAAAAATGCTGGAAACCAAGAAAAGCACAGATCTACCAGCAGACTTCAACAGTAGTAACTGCGTAAGCTAAAGAGCAAATTGGGCTGGACACGGTGGCTTACGCTATAATCCCAGCACTTTTGGGAGGCTGAGGCAGGCGGATCACCTGAGGCCAGGAGTTCAAGACCAGCCTGGCCAACATGGTGAAACCCCATCCCTACTAAAAATACAAAATTTAGCCAGGCATGGTGGCACACGCCTGTAATCCCAGCTACTTGGGAGTCTGAGGCAGGAGAACTGCTTGAACCTGGGAGGCGGAGGTTGCAGTCAGCCAAGATTGTGCCACTACACTCCAGCCTGGGCAACAGAGTTAGACTGTCTCTCAAAAAAAAAAAAAAAGAGCAAATGGGACCAGACTGCAAACAGGAAACAAAGCCAAGAAACCTTACAAACAAAAGAGATTAAGAATTTAGAAATAACCCCAAGAACAGAGCCATAAGTGCTGAAAATAGCTAACGTAATCTCCAGATCTGTGAAAGGACAGCTCCAGCATTTATTGCCTAGACAAAGGTATAAGTATAGGGATATACTGCAAAGAAGACTTGGTATTTTCTCACTTTATGTAGAATTTTGAACTAATAAATTTGAAAATGTAAATGAAAAGAATGATGTTCTTGGGAAGTTATCAATTACCAAAACTAAAAAGAAGCACATAAACCATACAGATCATTAACCACAGAAAAAGAATTACACAGTAGTCAAAGACCTATCCTACAAAGAGGCTCTAGTCCTAGATTTTATAGGTAATTTCTTTCAAACCTTCAAGAAACAGTTAATTCCTATGGTATTTAGCTGTTTAAGAATACAGAGAAAGATGGAAAACCTTCTTCATAACATACACAAAAATAAACTCCAAATGAATTAAAAATGTAAATGTATAAACATATTAGATTATATCAAATATTTACATCATCTAAATGAAACCCAAATGCTATAAAAGGAAATAGCTGACAAACTTAACTACATAAAAACATTTTTGAAAAGTCGTACATGGTAAAAGGATACCATAAGCAAAGTTAAAAGGCAAGAGACAGCCAGGAGAAAGTATCTGACAAAATATCACAAAGAATTAGATAGACTAAATAAACAGTTCCTAGAAAGCAGTAAAACAAATTAAAATAATGAAGATATCATCACCTATCAGACTGGCAATAATTTTAAAGATTAAGAATGTTCAGTGTTAGAAAGGGTATACACTGAAAGTGGAATATAAATTGATACAGGTTTTTAAAATGCACATACCCTTTGACTCAGGAAATCCTTTTAAGAATCTAGCCTATAAAAATCCTTGCACATGTGCATATAAATTAAAATGTCCTCCTCAAACTTGTCTCTGAACTTCCTCCAGTTTGTCGTGTATCAAACTGTCCCTCTGCTGGACTATTACCCATAAGTTTAAATGTTTTATTTCTCCATCTAAGAAAGAAACAACAACAACAAAAAATCTTGACTTCATATCACCCCCCAGCTAAGGCCCCATTTTCTCTCTTTTACAACAAACTCCTCAAAAGAGGTGCTTATACTAACAGTCTCTAATTCCTCTCCTTCCATCCTTTCTCAAATCTCCTACAAACATACCTTACTTTTCTCTCAAAATTGCACTTGGCAAGGTCACCCACACTGCCACATGGTTAAATTCAATGGTCAATTCTCAGTTCTCCTTGAGTGACACTGTTGACTCCCTTCTCTTGGTTTTCTTGGTTTCCTTTCTATCTCACTGCCTCCTTTCTTGGTCTCTTCGATGTATCCTTCTCACATCCTCAGCCCCTTAACCAAGCTTGAAGTGCCCAGAGGCTGTTCCTGACTCTATTCTCTAATTTACTCCTAGGCGAACTGAGGGTTTTTAATTGCTTTAGTAAACTGAAGACTCCAACATTTGTTTCTCCAACCCTGACTTCTCCATTGAACTTCATACTTACATTTCCAGCTGCATACTCAATATCTCTGGTTGGATGTCCAATAAATTCTCAAACAGAACCTGCCCAAAGCCAAATTCCTAACCTTGCCTACTGCAGTTTTCATCATTTAATTTCACGGCAACTTCAACTTTCCAATTGTTCAGTCCCAAAATTTCAGAGTGATCCTTGACTACTCTCTCTCACTTCATCTTTAATACACACCCAGAATCTAGCCATGTCCTACCACCTCTACTGCTACTATCCTGGTCCAAACCACCATCAAACCATGCCTGAATGCCCTCCTAAATAGCCTTCTTGCTTCTGGCCAAAGTCTATTATCAAGAATACAGAGAGACCATTCAAAATGTAAATCAGATTATGCCATGCTTCTGCTCAGAAACTTCCAAAGGCTTGCCACCTCATTCGAAATAAGATAAAAATCCTTACAGTGGGCCCAGCATGGTGGCTCATGCCTGTAAACCCAGCACTTTGGGAGGCCAAGGCAGGAGGACAGCTTGAGCCCAGGAGTTCGAGACCAACCTGGGCAACATGGCAAGACCCCATATCTATAATTAAAATACATATTTATAGGCTGGGTGTGGTGGCTTATGCCTGTAATCCCAGCACTTTGGGAGGTCAAGGTGGAAGGACTGTTTGAGCCTAGGAGTTCAAGACCAGCTTGGGCAACATAGCGAGACCCCAACTCTATTTTTAAAATTAAAAAAAATACATATTTATCTCTTAAAAATCCTTACAGTGGGTTCAAAAAGCTCAACACAATTTGCCCTGACTCCCCATCACCTTCTGTAACTTCATCTCCCACTCTCCCTTGCTTATTTCACTCCAGCCACATTGTTCTTCCCCCATGACATCAGGCACATGCCTACCTCCCTTTGGGCTTCCTAGAATACTCTATTCCTCTCTTCCTCCCTTCCCAACAGAGCTCATTATGTTACCTTCACCAGATCTCCACTCAAATGTCATCTATTGGTATCTCACTCTTAACCACCCCATTTTAAAATGCACACCCCTCCCCCTCACTCCCTATCTCCTCCCCCACTTTACATTCCTCAATATCAACTAACATATATGTATTTGTTGCCGGTCTACCACCAAAAGGCAACTACATGGGAGCAGGAATTTTTGTGAACTGTTCACAAGCACTGCCTGACAGTCAATAAACATTTGTTGAAATAAACTATAACAAAATATTGGAAATAATCTAGATATTCATCGACAGGGAAACAGTTAAATGAATTACACCATATTCATCCTTGAGAATATTACATGTCTTCTAAAAATAAAGAAGTAAATCTATATATAGTGACACACAATGAGAAAGAAAAAGTCAGAGAACAGAGAACACTGTATATAACACATAATGTGCCTAGTATATGCCATTTGGTTTTTAAAAAAAAAAATTGTATATACATACATGTAGAAAAGGTCTGGAAAGAGCATACAAAAAATAGACATTTTCTCTGAAAAGAGACAAGGATTAGGGAACAGGTTCAAAGCACACTCATTTTTTTAACTCTTCTTTCTTCATTGTTTACATTTTATTTCAAAAAGCACATATCAAATTTTTAATAAAAAACACTTAAATAAAGGCACTTAATAAAGTATTTTGGCTCTTAACAAATACTGTATGTATTTTTTAAAAACACAAAAAGGTCTTTATTTAAATGTGAATTTTTTCATCAAATTTTCCTATTAGAAAATATTTCCTTTCTTCAGAAGAACATGGTAGAGATTTTTCCTGCAATTATTCCCTGTCCCTAAGCCCCAATAAACAAGCAGTTATTTATTGTTAGAATGGGTTAGGGTGAACACTGAAAGCAAGGTAGTAAGTAAGAATAACTGCCCTCATTAAATCTGAACTGAGCCACTTGCCTTTTCCCTAACTAAAAAAATAAAGGCAACGGGGACTAAAAAATAAAGGCTCTTCTATTATGAGAAACTCCTCCTAATTCAAGTGATTTCTACTAACATTTTATATAGGCAGTTACTGAGTATTTATTCCTTCCACAGAAAAAGCGCAGAAATTTCCCTCTGTCCCCTTAGCTGCTCTGACCCCAGGATCAAGCAGTGACTCTATGGTATCAGCAGCAAACACTTGAATAGCACTGATTATGTGCCAGGCACTACTCTAAGCATTCCACATGCACTTGTTCATCTAAACCTCACAGATGAAGAAACTGAGCCACAATGAAGTTAAAGAACAAGCCTAAAGTTGTACATGTTAAAATTTCCAAAGAAGAAAAGAACTCACCCAGCTCTGCTCCTCACCCTCCTCCCAGGTTCTACAGGTACTCCTTGCCCTTCCACATACTCCTTCTAAAACACTGGCTGCAGAGGTAGAGACAGACGGAGAGGGCATGAGAAAACTTGCTTCTCTTCACCACTCAGTAAGGTGTGGCTGAGACTAAGGACCTGGGTTGCAGGGATGCTGCCCAGTAACCCCAACAGATGTTACTGCCACTCAGTCCTTCCTCTCACTGGTTATACAGAAGCCAAAGTACCGATAGGAGAAAAGAAGAGTGCATAGCATCACATACAGAACTGAAGTCATCAGCTACCTCTTTCCTTTAATTCTCCACTTCAGGGTAGCCAATCCAGGCAGACACCTGGGAGGCACCCCAAATCCAATCAGTCCTGTCAATATGGCTTCCTTAATCTCCTTACACCACAAGCTTTCCTCTATTCTCACTGACTAGATTATTTCAACAGCCTTTTAGTAGTGTGCCTATTATCAATTTTTCTCCACTCCCAGTTTTAGAATATTACAAAATATGCTTTAAACAGTCTGGTCATGGTACTCCTCTGTTTAAAATTCTGCAACAGTTCCCTACCACATGGAAGATAGTTCCAAACCCCTCAGCATAGATGCAAGGCCCATTATGATGTGGCCCTTGCTTGTCTGCCTAACCTCATCTTTCACGACTCTCCTCTTCCAATCCTAGAGCTGTGGCCATGATGGCAGTTTTCCAAATGTGCCATTCTCTCTCTCAACTTTCACCTGTGTGATTCTCTAAGCCTGAAATGCCCTTCCAACTCCACTTTTTTCAAAGGCTGCTTATCTTTGGAGGTAAAAAATAGGTTTCAGTTCGGCCAATGAAGACTTCTCTGCATGCTCTCCTTCTATGCTCTCTGTCTGGACAAATATAACAACTATAAGCTGTAATGTCACTTAAAACACCATCTCTTAATGTATTTTTATTTACTTGATTTCTCCTTTGACTACAAGCTCTTTGAGGGGCTGTGTCATGTTCATGTTGTATCCCCAGTGGCTGACACACAAGGTGACTATATCTCTCAATTTGCCCAAGACAGTTCCACCTTATGCCTGTTGTTTCAGCTTGCCATCAACTCAGCTCCCTTCTTTCTCAGAAGTCCCAGTTTGAACAAAAAATTATATGGCTACCCTAAACAATTTAAGTTTTCTGACCCTTACTACTGCTTCCCATCCCATTTCGCTGGAGAACAGGAGCATCAGAGGAGTTACCCTTTGCACCAGTCAGGTTTCAACTAGAGAAGCAGAACCAGTAGGAGATATATATTAAGAGAGTTATGGCAAGAAACTGGTTTACATAGGGCAGGCTATCAAGGGAGGAACTCATGCTGGAACTCTAGGCTACTAGCTGAAACTGCTGTCTACAAGTGGAATTTCTTCTTTTTTGGCAGGGAAACCTCAGCTCTGCTTCTAAAGCCTTTCAACTGATTGAATCAGGCCTACCCAGATGATCTAGAATAATCTCCCTTACTTGATTATGGATTTTAATCATAGCTTCAAAATACTTTCACAGCAACACCTACATTCATGTTTGACTGAATATCTGGGGGCTACAGCCAAACCAAGTTGAAACATTAAAAAGACAATCACAGCCAGGCACCATGGCTCACACCTGTAATTCCAACGCTTTGGGAGACTGACAGGAGGATCACTTGAGCCCAGGAGTTCAAGATCAACCTGGGAAACACAGACAGACCCATCTCTAAAAAAAAAAAATATTTTTAATTAGCTGGGCGTGATGGCATGCACCTGTAGTCCTAGCTACTCAGGAGGCTGAGGTGAGAGAATCACTTGAGTCTAGGAGTTCGAGGCTGCAGTAAGTTATGATTACACTACTGCACTCTAGCCTGGGCAACAGAGCAAGGCCCACATCTCTTTTTAAAAAAAAAAAGACTATTACACTAAGATGCATTCCTGGCATCACAAATATTGTTGCTCTGACAATACTTTCCCACAACAAGCTTGTTATTTTGATTATCAGGTTCCCAAGCTAGACTTCAAATTCTAGCTAACAAATGTAGAAGAAATGACAACTTAAAAAAGAATCACGACTTTGCAACATCTAATGAAATTATAGGTTTAGGCAATGACCACCAACAGATCACTAAAAGTAGGTGAAATGCACATATTATGAACCTCCTGATGTGAGGCAATATAACATACACAGCACCATCTGCAAAGCATTCCCAACTCCCAAAAAAGCTGAATCTGAACAATTAAGCCTACAGAGCTAACTTCCATTTTATAGGAAATACAAAGGATAGAGGAACAAATTAACACCACAAGAAAGCAAACAAATATGGAGTGAGAAATACAGTACTCTACAGGAAAACTGACCAGGTTTCTATAACAAGTCAAAGGCATGAAGCAAAAAAAAAAGTGGGGGAAGAAAGACAGAGGAAGAAGAGATTTAAGAGATGTAACAACCAAATGAAATACATAGACCTTGTTTGGATCTTGATTCAAATAAACCAAGTGTAAAAAGATAGTTCTGTGACAAAGAAATCTGAACATGGACAAAGTATTAGATGACACCAACAAATTACTGATAATTCTGTCATCTATGATAATAGCAATACAGTTATATAAGAAAATTTCCCTGTCTTTTGAGGATGCACACTGAAGTATAGAGGGGTAAAATTATGTAACATTTTGAATTTGCTTAAAAAAAAAGTAGCCTCCACAAATTATTACAACTTTGAGAGCAAAGGTAAGAACCTATGTACATTATTTCTATAGTGAAATTAGATGGCTAACTCACAAACTAGCTTTTAGAATACAACCCAGTTCATATATAGGAGAATAACCAAAGAGAAGGTGTCATCTAGAATATTTAAGCAGCTCCATTACATCTCATTTCAATTCCAAATATAACTGGGGTGAGGGAGAGGAAGGTTACTGGGTGCTCACTACATCTGTGATAGTTGCTGAACATATAGTCTCAAATGAAGTTTGTATTACTAACATTTCCAACAAAAGGCTCACAATCTAGAGTGTCTATTTCAAAAGTATCACAAATTCTTTTTTTTTTTTTTTGAGACAGAGTCTTGCTCTCTCGCCCAAGCTGGAGTGCAGTGGCTCAATCTCAGCTCAATGCGATCTCTGCCTCCCAAATTCAAGCAATTCTCCTGCCTTTTACAGGCGCATGCCACCATGCTCAGCTAATTTTTGTATTTTTTTAGGAGAGACGGGGTTTCACCATGTTGGCCAGGCTGTCTCGAAATCCTGACCTTGTGATCTGCCCACCTCAGCCTCCCAAAGTGCTGGGATTACAGGTGTGAGCCATCGAGCCCAGAAAATTCCCTTCCTTTAAAAAAAATCCTAATTTCTTGTATTTTTACCTGGCCCTTAAAAATGTAGGCAAAATAAACAAATAAACAAACACCCAAGACTAATGCCAAATAAAAAACTAAAAAAAGACATATGGAACACAAAGATTTTTTAAAGCCTCTATGAATCAATTTAACAATAAAAAAAAAAGTACACACAACCCAAAAGAAAAATAGGCAAAGAAAATCAACAGTTCACAAATAATCCAGATGACCAATAAGCATGAAGAAAGCTACTCAGCCTTACTGATAATTAAGGAAACATAGATTGCTAAAATATGATGCCATTTTCATCTGTCAAATAGGGAAAAATTAAAGAGATTAATAGTACTAAAATGTACAAAGGTGAGCTGAGAACAGCCTCCCATTCACTGTTAGTCAGGGTATATATTAGTTTAGCATTTTTGTGAGGTAATCTGCACTGTGCTTCAAAATCACATATGTACACGTGCTTTGACCTAGCAATTTTACTTCTCAAAGTATATTTTCATGCAAGATAACGTTTAAAGACTTCCACTGCAATGATCTTTAAAACAGTAAACTTTAAAACAGAACAACACACACATCCACTATTAGAACCTGGTTAAATAAATTATGATATGCCCACCTATTAAAATACTCTTCAGTAGTGAAAAGGTATGAGGTACAGCTTAGAAAGACTCCTAAGATATATTAAGTGAACAAAAATTGAAGAACAGCATGTATAATACATCCTATTTATTTATTTATTTATTTATTTATTTATTTATTTATTTGAGACAAAGTTTCATTCTTGTTGCCCAGGCTGGAGTGCAGTGGTGCGATCTCAACTCACTGCAACGTCCCCTACTGGGTTCAAGTGATTCTCCTGCCTCAGCCTCCCAAGTAGCTGGGATTACAGGCATCTACCACCACACCTTGCTATTTTTTGTGTGTATTTTTAGCAGAGATGAGGTTTCACCATGTTGGCCAGGCTAGTCTCAAACTCCTGATCTCAGGTGATCTGCCCGCCTCAGCCTCCCACAGTGCTGGGATTAGAGGCATGAGCCACCACGCCCAGCTCATCCCATTTATTTTGAAGAAAAAAAGATATATGAGTGTGGAGGCATATTTGTATGGTATATGCATGTAAGTTTTCTTAAAGGATCCAAAAGAAGCTGTTAACTGTGGTCACTTCTGGGAAACAAAAAGCAAGAAAGTGAGGAAGTACATTTTGTTACACTCTCTGAATTACAATTTTTAAAGAATAAAATATGTAACATATTATAATAATACTTAAGTTTATAAATAAAAACTTCAATCATCTCAAATTTTGAAATTTACTTTATTCTCAAACATACCAGATAAAAATGTCATTTCCCCCTACTTAGCAGCAACAACTAAACCTATATTCTTTACCACTGTTACATTCAAAGAACCATATAAATGTGTTTTCTACACCTAAATTGTCTAGCCACCAGGTGGCTATTTTCCTCTATTCTCATGGTACAAAAGCCTCCTCTGGCCTGCTTGCTACATGGCCATACCTCCCAGTCAACTGGTTTAAAGATGCTTTTGCAAGTTCTCATCTTCTCTTTCTGTCCCCTAGCCAACCATTCTAGCTCTAGGCCTACTGAACATTCATTCCTAACGAAATTCACAAAAGACATAAATTAATGCTACCCAACCTCAACAGGTCCTCTGTCAGTTGCCTGACAGTTCCTTTATTTATCCCTGATACCTCCTCAGCACTTATTGCACAATGTCATGTAAATGAATAATATTTACTGAGCATTTACCACATGCCAGACACTAAGGACTCTCTTATTCAATAGATATTTAATCAGCCTCTATGATAGGCAGCCCTGATACTTGGAAGATAATAGTGAGCAAAAACTTGCCTGTTCTGCACTTACTGTTTAGTGTGGATGATAGACATTAATCAAAGAATCACAGAAATATAAAATTACAACATTAATATGAAGAAATAAATCGTGCTATGAGACTATAAACTAGTGGACATGACTTAATCTGAGGGAAGACAGAATGCTTCCTCAAGAAAGTACTCGATGACAGAGATGAGTTAAGCAGACAAAAACTGTAGTGCGGGAGGAGAGAGTTCTCACAACTCTACGACTGGGCACTAATATTAGCTTCACTTTACAGATGGCACAACAGAAACAGGTCACAGGGCTGATAAGTGGTAAAGCTCAGCAGAATGGGACTCAAATCCAATGGAGGAGGAACATCCCTCACAAATCCCATCAGTGGATTTGTGTGGGATGCTCTCTGGACAAAATCTTTAATACAACATATAAGGTTTGTTCCTCCCTGAAAGTCTATTCCTCTAACCCTTCCAGCCTTAACTCCCATCTTTACCCTATTCCCCAACATCACACTCAACTTCTGTTCCTGTCACTACTCCACGTGACTAGAATCTCCAATTTCCTTAGCAACGTTCAGTAGGCCTGGAGCCACCGAACATGGGGCATTAGCAAGTGGCCACAGAGGAAAGAGGACTGGCAAAAGCGTCTTTAAAACAGCTAACTGGGAGATGTGACCATGAAGGAAAGGAATTGAGGTCCTGTCATAGTCCTTTCCCTCTACTTGGAATACCCATGTTCCTCCATTTTGTACTGCTATGCAGGAATACCTGAGGCTGGGTAATTTATAAAGAAAAGAAGTTAGATTTGGCTCCCAGTTCTGCACACTACACAAGAAGCATAGTGCCAGAATCTGCTTTTGGAGAGACAAAGGGGGAGCAGACATGTGACAGGGCAGGAGAAGCGGCAAGAGAAAGAGGAGCTTCCATGTTCTTTTAAACAACCGGCTCTAGGAGTGAACTAATACAGTGAGAACTCAACTCATTACCTCAAGGACAAACCAAGGCATTCAATCTGCCTCCATGACCCAAATATCTCCCACTAGGCCTACCTCCAACACTGGAATTGACATTTCAACAAGAGATTTGGAGGGGACACACACCCAAATCATATCAACCTCCTCTTCATAACAGTCTCCATTTTCTTGGCCTAGTGAAACTTATCAATCCTTTAAAACCCACATCAAATGCTCCCTCCTCTATAAAGGTGTCCATACCTCCCAAAGAAAAGTGGTCTCTTCTTCCTCTTTGCTCCCAAGGTTCTCTGAATATAACTGTAATACAGTTATCACACTGGTGTGCAACTATCTGCTTGACTTAACATTATCACATATCTATCAATAACACTCCTCAAGTTCTTGATAAATCCAAAGGTGTCAATCCTCATTTCACCTGATCCATCAGCTGCACCTGACAAAACTGAACATACTACTCTACTCTAAATTCTACAACACCAGACTCAAAATTGTCCTTGTCCCTCACTGGCTGCTCAGTCTGTCTCATTTGGTGGTTATTCCTCATTTTCCCAACTTGTTAATGTTAAAATGCCTAAGGACTCAGGCCTTGTGCCCCTTCTCTTTTCTGTCTACATTTACTCCTTTAACGACTGTCTCCGGTCTCACAACTTAAAATACCATCTGTTCACTGACAACTCCCAAATGTCTGTTTCCAGCAATGACCACTCTGAAGTCCAGAATGAACATATTCAACTGTCTACTCAACATCTCCACTTAGATGACTAACAGAAATCACAAACTTATCACGTCCTTAACTGAACTCCGAATCTTCCCACAAACCTGCCCCTCCCACAGTTTTCTACTTCTCAGTTAATGGCAATTCCATTCTTCTAGTTGCTCAAGTCCCAAACTTTGAAAATAACCTTATTCTTACAATTCACTTTCAATCTGTAAGCAATTCTGTTTGCTTTTCCTAGAAAATACATCTGAAATTAAACTGCTTCTCCACCTTCACTTCTTTCCAGCCAGTTAAGATGTTATCATCTCATCTGAACTACAACACCTCCGTGATTAGTCTCCTGGTTTTCACCTACCCCACCCCACAGCAAACTATTCTTAAACACAGCAGCCAGAGAAGATTCTATTAAAACGTATGTCAGGCTGGGCGCAGTGGCTGACGCCTGTAATCCCAACACTTTAGGAGGCCGAGACAGGTGGAGCACCTGAGGTCAGGAGTTCGAGACCAGCCTGGCCAACATGGTGAAACCCTAACTCTACTAAAAATACAAAAAATTAGCTGGGCATGGTGACGGGTGCCTGTAATCCCAGCTACTCTGGAGGCTGAGGCAGGAGAATCGTTGGAACCCAGGAGGCAGAGGTTGCAGTGAGCCGAGATTGTGCCACTGCACTCCAGCCTGGGCAACAGAGTGAGACTCCGAAAGAAAAGAGGGGTGAGGTGGGGTGGGGCAGGGGGGACCAGGGCAGGGCAGGGCAGGGCAGGAAAGGAAATAAAAGAAAAGAAAACAAAAGACAATAAAGTAAAATAAAATAAAATAAAACAAACCTAAGTCAGACCATGTCACTCCTCTGCTCTTACCTTTCCATTGGTTATTTACTCACTGGGCTATTGCTCAAGGCAAGACTCATGTTGAGGCACATTTTGAACTCCACATCACTAACATAATGTCTTGTCATGTATTAGGTAGTTAGCAACTATTTGTTTACTAACTAAAACCAATCAAAGTAACCTAAGACCTAATTTTGGAAACTCTTAATATCAGATTACAGTTTGAGCTTACAGATACTAGAAAGTCACCACATGGATCCAAACAAACATATGATAATGTACATTCCAGGGCTCTTCCTATCTCTACACCAAATAATTATACACAGTTATGAACTAAGCCAAAGAACAAATCCAACATGATTGTTTTTTGGAACTTGAGAGCCATTTGCTGTTGTTGCACCAGAATTCTATTACTGTAATGAATTACTGTAATGACTTTTTTGCACTGCATTATCTTAGGAGAAAATAACAATGAAATGTACACACAAGTTCTCAATAAATATTGCTTTCTTGGGCAAACAGTGACTCCATGTTAGTGTTGTCTGTAACTCTCCTTCAGTCCCACAGTACAATTTCTGAGTAAATATAGACTTCTTCCTTTTCTAAAAAATATGTTAACATCTAAAAATAAATTTATCCCAAAGTCTAATAGGGGAGTATATAAATTATGAGGATATGGCTCAAGATTGAGATGAACAATTACATTAAATTAAATTTACTTCTATTCAATGTTTAATTCAAAGCATTTCCAAAATTACAGCAATCGAGCAGCAAAATTACCTTCCAAAACATATGGAAGTTGATTATTACAATTATCTCATTTCTGAAATAACAGTATATACGGTTGTTGCATAGATTAAATAAATTAAATAAAAGCCATTAGAACGGGGCCTGGCTCAGTTAGCACTCAATAGATTAGACAGTATTTTACTAAAAGTGAAAATTATCAAATACTCTAATCCAATGTGAACTATTTAGAGCCATGCTTGAAGGGTCAACTCTTTGGAAACAGTAGCTGAGATAATACATATGAAGAGCCATTTGAAAAAGTAAAAGCAGTTAAGAAAAAAATTACATTACTTTTGAACTGTGATACATACAACACAGCTAACTGAAGGCAGCTGTAATATCTTTTGACTGAGAATTTTATTTTGAAAAACAGTTATTCACACTTGTCATTATCTTTCAACAAAACAATGAGTTCTATCATTTCCACCAAACACAAACATTTCTCTGTACTTCAATAGGGCTAATCTGTTATTTTTGAATTAAAAATACAGGGTTAAATAACTAAAAGTATAACTGGATTGTTTGTAACACAAAGGATAAGTGCCTGAAGGGATGGACACCCCATTTTCCATGTGATTCTTACACATTGCATGCCCGTATCAAAACATCTCGTGTACCCCATAAATATATACACCTATGTACGCACAAAATTTTTAAATTTAATTTTTTAAAAAATCACGGTTAAGTCTTGGTTCAGTCTACCATCAGACAGTCCTAATAGGTTAATAAGTGGATAGCAAACATCTCATTGCGACAAATACATCTTTATCAAGCCAAAACTGAATTGTAGTCAGCAAACATGAAGATATTAAAGCTATTTTGAAAGAAGTTTGAGTCACACTGAACTTATCCGGGTCATCAAGAAAAACTGCTCTCTTGGATTACCCAGTACAGATTTCAGCTAAAGGTCGAAATTAGCCCACTATCTCAGACGGGCTAATACTGCAGCAGCAGGCAGTCTGTGAATGTGAATGATAAACGGGGCTAACATAGTAAAGTCACTCCCCTAGACGTTCCACTTTAGCCTCTCTCCCTAAGCAAGATCGAAGACAGCTGAAAACTGTGAAGACTTCAATGTTTTTTGATTTTTGTTTTTAATTTCTTCGTCTTCCAAGATTTGAGAAGTCGGTGGTTAACTAACGAGGAAAAAGAGAAAGATCGGAGCAAGAGAGAGAAATGAGGGGCCGGGGTAAGCCAAAGCCTGCGACCAGCCCCAAAACAAGCGGAAGTGGGGGACCTGCAACAATGCTGCCCCAACGAAGAGCTGTGAGAGACTGCATTCCTGGAAGGCTACGCAGCCAAACTCCGATTCTCTCAGTCTGCCCAGAGGATGACAGGGGAATCCCAGGAGATAAAAAGCGGAGTTAAACAGGAGCAGGAGAAAAACTGAAACTACACCTTTGAAAAATACCTCACGGCCTTCGACTCCAGTCTCCCGGAAAGCGGTCGGGCAACGATGACGACAATGACGCGCCGGCTGTCCCCGTGCCGGGAGCGGCGCTTTCTGATGCTCTTACGCTGCTCGCCACGCCCCCGCTCCTTCACTCTTCTGTAAAGGCAAATCTCATCTTGAGTAGCTTAGACCCATGTTGCGGGAAAGGATTGCGGCGGCACTCTGGGAACCTTTGTGTACATTTGTACCCGGCCAACACTCACCCCAAATACAGGTTGAGTGTATTTAACCAGGAAAAAAATCTTAGTTACCGAAACTTTGTTCGGGTTTTTACTTTCCCGGAAGTTTTTCCAGGGCCCTCATTCTTACTACCCTTTTATTGTCTGCCACTAGATGAGCCTCTTAGAGCAGCTTCCCAGATTATCTGTGGGGAAGAACAGGTTATTTTTCCAATCTGTCAGTAAAAGGTACTTCTATAAAATACGGTAAAAATGAATTAGTAGAAAAATGGGGAAAATATGTGCAAAATACAAGTCCAAATTTTTTATTAGTTTCAAATAAATGTAAAATTGCATTTCAATGTATGCAATCAAAACAAACATAATAGAAAAAAAGGCATTAACAGAAACTGTACATATTGTTCATTGGAAGTGTAGTATAAGCAATTGAGCATTGTCTTAACATTTGTAACTTGTCATTCCACGGTCGTAATTTGATAAAAAGTTATGCATGAAACAGTTGTCCACATATTAAATGCATGTAAAAGCATTTTGAACAAGCACCATGTATGTAATATTTAAAGTTTTGGGGGAGGTTCCAAGATGGCCGAATAGGAACAGCTCCAGTCTACAGCTCCCAGCATGACCGAGGCAGAAGACGGGTGATTTCTGCATTTCCAACTGAGGTACCGGGTTCATCTCACTGGGGCTTCTCAGACACTGGGTGCAGCCCAAGGAGCAGGGCGAGGCATGACCTCGCCCGGGAAGCACAAGGGATCAGGGAATTCCCTTTCCTAGCAAAGGGAAGCCATGATAGACGGTACCTGGAAAATTGGGACACTCCCACCCTAATACTGTGCTTTTCCAATGGTCTTAGCGAACGGCACACCAGGAGATTATATCCCGTGACTGGATCAGAGGGTCCCACGCCCACAGAGTGTCACTCACTGCTAGCACAGCAGTCTGAGATCAAACTACAAGGCAGCAGTGAGGCTGGGGGAGGGGCGTCCGCCATTGCTGAGGCTTAAGTAGATAAAGTGACCAGGAAGCTTGAACTGGGTGGAGCCCATCACAGCTCAAGGAGGCCTGCCTGCCTCTGTAGACTCCACCTCTGGGGGCAAGGCACAGCTGAACAAAAGGCAGCAGAAACTTCTGCAGACTTAAACGTCCCTGTCTGACAGCTTTGAAGAGAGTAGTGCTTCTCCCAGCACAGATTTTGAGATCTGAGAATAGACAGACTGCCTCCTCAAGTGGGTCCCTGACCCCCGAGTAGCCTAACTGGGAGACACCTCCCAGTAGGGGCCAACTGACACCTCATACAGCTGGGTGCCCCTCTGAGATGAAGCTTCCAGAGGAAGGATCAGGCAGCAACATTTGCCATTCTGCAATATTTGCTGTTCTGCAGCCTCCACTGGTGATACCCAGGCAAACAGGGTCTGGAGTGGACCTCCAGCAAACTCCAACAGACCTGCAGCTGAGGGTCCTGACTGTTAGAAGGAAAACTAACAAACAGAAAGGACATCCACACCAAAAACCCATCTGTACATCACCATCATCAAAGACCAAAGGTAGATAAAACCACAAAGATGGGGAGAAATCAGAGCAGAAAAGCTGAAAATTCTAAAAATCAGAGCGCCTCTTCTCCTCCAAAGGAACACAGCTCCTCACCAGCAACAGAACAAAGCTGGATGGAGAATGACTTTGACAAATTGAGAGAAGAAGGCTTCAGACAATTGGTAATAACAAACTTCTCCGAGCTAAAGGAGGATGTTTGAACCCATTGCAAAGAAGCTAAAAAACCTTGAAAAAAGATTAAATGAATGGCTAACTAGAATAAACAGTGTAGAGAAGTCCTTAAATGACCTGACGGAACTGAAAATCATGGCACGAGAAGAACGTGACACATGCACAAGCTTCAGTAGCCTATTTGATCAAGTGGAAGAGAGAATATCAGTGACTGAAGATCAGATGAATGAAATGAAGTGAGAAGAGAAGTTTAGAGAAAAAAGAGTAAAAAGAAATGAACAAAGCCTCCAAGAAATATGAGACTATGTGAAAAGACCAAATCTACATCTGATTTGTGTACCTGAAAGTGACTGGGAGAATGGAACCAAGTTGGAAAACACTCTTCAGGATATTGTCCAGGAGAACTTCCCCAACCTAGTGAAGCTGGCCAACATGCAAATTCAGGAAATACAGAGAACGCCACAAAGATACTCCTTGAGAAGAGCAACTCCAAGACACATAATTGTCAGATTCACCAAAGTTGAAATGAAGGAAAAAATGTTAAGGGCAGCCAGAGAGAAAGGTCAGGTTACCCACAAAGGGAAACCCATCAGACTAACAGCTGATCTCTCAGCAGAAACTCTACAAGCCAGAAGAGAGTGGAGACCAATATTCAACATTCTTAAAGAAAAGAATTTTCAACCCAGAATATCATATCCAGCTAAACTAAGCTTCATAAGTGAAGGAGAAATAAAATCCTTTACAGACAAGCAAATGCTGAGAGATTTTGTCACCACCAGGCCTGCCCTAAAAGAGCTCCTGAAGGAAGCACTAAACATGGAAAGGAACAAACGTTACCAGCCACTGCAAAATCATGCCAAATTGTAAAGACCATCAAGGCTAGGAAGAAACTGCATCAAGTAACGAGCAAAATAACCAGCTAACATCATAATGACAGGATCAAATTCACACATAACAATATTAACCTGAAATGTAAATGGGCTAAATGCTCCAATTAAAAGACATAGACCGGCATATTGGATAAAGAGTCAAGACCTATCAGTGTGCTGTATTCAGGAGACCCATCTTATGTGCAGAGACACACATAGGCTCAAAATAAAGGGATGGAGGAAGATCTATCAAGCAAATGGAAAACAAAAAAAGCAGGAGTTGCAATCCTAATCTCGGATAAAACAGACTTTAAACCACAAAGATCAAAAGAGACAAAGAAGGCCATTACATAATGGTAAATGGATCAATTCAAAAAGAAGAGCTAACTATCCTAAATATATATGCACCCAATACAGGAGCACCCAGATTCATAAAGCAAGTCTTTAGAGACCTATAAAGAGACTTAGACTCCCACACAATAATAATGGGAGACTTTAACACCCCACTGTCAATATTAGACAGATCAACGAGACAGAAAGTTAACAAGGATATCCAGGAATTGAACTCAGCTCTGCACCAAGTGGACCTAATAGACGTCTACAGAACTCTCCACCCCAAATTAACAGAATACACATTCTTCTCAGCACCACATCACACTTATTCCAAAATTGACCACATAGTTAGAAGTAAAGCACTCCTCAGCAAATGTAAAAGAACAGAAATTATAACAAACTGTCTCTTAGGCCACAGTGCAATCAAACTAGAACTCAGGATTAAGAAACTCACTCAAAACCGCTCAACTACCTGGAAACTGAACAACCTGCTCCTGAATGACTACTTGGTACATAACAAAATGAGGGCAGAAATAAAGATGTTCTTTGAAACCAATGAGAACAAAGACACAACATACCAGAATCTCTGGGACACATTTAAAGCAGTATGTAGAGGGAAATTTATAGCACTAAATGCCCACAAGAGAAAGCAGGAAAGATCTAAAATTGACACCCTAACATCACAATTAAAAGAACTAGAGAAGCAAGAGCAAACACATTCAAAAGCTAGCAGAAGGCAAGAAATAACTAAGATCAGAGCAGAACTGAAGGAGATAGAGAAACAAAAAACCCTTCAAAAATCAATGAATCCAGGAGCTGGTTTTTTGAAAAGATCAACAAAATTGATAGACTGCTAGCAAGACTAATAAAGATGAAAATAGAGAAGAATCAAATAGACGCAATAAAAAATGATAAAGGGGATATCACCACCGATCCCACAGAAATACAAACTAACATTAGAGAATACTATAAACACCTCTACACAAATAAACTAGAAAATCTAGAAGAAATGGATAAATTCCTGAACAAATACACATTCCCAAGACTAAACCAGGAAGAAGTTGAATCCGTGAATAGACCAATAACAGGTTCTGAAATTGAGGCAATAATTAATAGCCAACCAAAAAAAGTCCAGGACCAGATGGATTCACAGCGGAATTCTACCAGAGGTACAAAGAGGAGCTGGTACCATTCCTTCTGAAACTATTCCCATCAATAGAAAAAGAGGGAATCCTCCCTAATTCATTTTATGAGGCCAGCATCATTCTGATACCAAAGCCTGGCAGAGACACAACAAAAAAAAGAGAATTTTAGACCAATATCCCTGATGAACATCGATGCAAAAATCCTCAATAAAATCCTGGCAAACCAGATCCAGCAGCACACCAAAAAGCTTAGCCACCAGGATCAAGTTGGCTTCATCCCTGGGATGCAAGGCTGGTTCAACATACACAAATCAATAGACGTAATCCATCACATAAATAGAACCAATGACAAAAACCACATGATTATCTCAATAGATGCAGAAAAGGCCTTCAACAAAATTCAACAACACTTCATGCTAAAAACTCTCAATAAACTAGGTATTGATGGGATGTATCTCAAAATAATAAGAGCTATTTATGACAAACCCACAGCCAATATCATACTGAATGGGCAACAACTCAAGCATTCTCTTTGCAAACTGGCAAAAGACAGGGATGCCCTCTCTCACCACTCCTATTCAACATAGCGTTGGAAGTTCTGGCCATGGCAATCAGGCAAGAGAAAGAAATAAAGCGTATTCAATTAGGAAAAGAGGAAGTCAAATTGTCTCTGTTTGCAGATGAAATGATTGTATATTTAGAAAACCCCATAGTCTCGCCCAAAATCTCCTTAAGCTGATAAGCAACTTCAGCAAATTCTCTGGATACAAAATCAATGTGCAAAAATCACAAGCATTCCTATACACCAATAACAGACCAACAGAGAGCCAAATCATGAGTGAACTCCCATTCACAATTGCTTCAAAAAGAATAAAATACCTAGGAATCCAACTTACAAGGGATGTGAAGGACCTCTTCAAGGAGAACTACAAACCACTGCTCAATGAAATAAAAAAGGACACAAACAAATGGAAGAACATTCCATGCTCATGGATAGGAAAAATCAATAATGTAAAAATGGCCATACTGCCCAAGGTAATTTATAGATTCAATGCCATCCCCATCAAGCTACCAATGACTTTCTTCACAGAATTGGAAGAAACTACTTTAAAGTTCATATGGAACCAATAAAAAGCCCACATTGCCAAGACAATCCTAAGCCAAAAGAACAAAGCTGGAGGCATCACACTACCTGACTTCAAACTATATTACAAGGCTACAGTAACCAAAATAGCATGGTACTGGTACCGAAACAGATATATAGACCAATGGAAAAGAATAGAGCCCCTGGAAATAATACCACACATCTACAACCATCTGATCTTTGACAAACCTGATTAAAACAAGCAATGGGGAGATGATTCTCTATTTAATAAATGGTGCTGGGAAAACTAGCTAGCCATATGTAGAAAGCTGAAACTGGATCACTTCCTTATGCCATCTACAAAAATTAATTCAAGATGGATTAAAGACTTAAATGTTAGATCTAAAACCATAAAAACCCTAGAAGAAAACCTAGGCAATACCATTCAGGACATAGGCATGGGCAAGGACTTCATGACTAAAACACCAAAAGCAATGGCAACACAAGCCAAAATTGACAAATGGGATCTAATTAAACTAAAGAGCTTCTGCACAGCAAAAGAAATTATCCTCAGAGTGAACAGGCAACCTACAGAATGGGAGAAAAATTTTACAGTCTACCCATCTGACAAAGGGCTACTATCCAGAATCTACAAAGAACTTAAACAAATTTACAAGAAAAAATCAAACAACCCCATCAAAAAGTGGGCAAAGGATATGAACAGACTCTTCTCAAAATAAGACATTTATGCAGCCAACACACAGGTGAAAAAATGCTCATCATCACTGGCCATCAGAGAAATGCAAATCAAAACCACAATGAGATACCATCTCACACCAGTTAGAATGGCAATCATTAAAAAGTCAGGAAACAACAGGTGCTGGAGAGGATGTGGAGAAATAGGAATGCTTTTACACTGTTGGTGGGACTGTAAACTAGTTCAACCATTGTGGAAGACAGTGTGGCGATTCCTCAGGGATCTAGAACTAGAAATACCATTTGACCCTGCCATCCCATTACTAGGTATATACCCAAAGGATTATAAATCATGCTGCTATAAAGACACATGCATACATATGTTTATTACAGCACTATTCACAATAGCAAAGACTTGGAACCAACCCAAATGTCTGTCAATGATAGACTGGATTAAGAAAATGTGGCACATATACACCATGGAATACTATGCAGCCATCAAAGAGGATAGGTTCATGTCCTTTGTAGGGACATGGATGAAGCTGGAAACCATCATTCTGAGCAATCTATCACAAGGACAGAAAACCAAACACCGCATGTTCTCACTCATAGGTGGTAATTGAGCAATGAGAACACTTGGACACAAGGTGGGGAACATCACACACCGGGGCCTGTCGTGGAGTGGGGGGAGGGGGGAGGGATAGCATTAGGAGATATACCTAATGTAAATGACGAGTTAACGGATGCAGCACACCAACATGGCACACGTATACCTATGTAACAAACCTGCATGTTGTGCACATGTACCCTAGAACTTAAAGTATAATAATAAAAAATAAAAAGAAAGAAAGAAAGAAAAAATATGGTCATATCTGTAGATCTTCTGATTGGCCTTAGAGAAATATATATTAAAAACAAAAATTAAAAATATGCCCAAGATTTAAACTCAAAGTTATTAATTGTGGTTTTATTGATTAGGAAGAAAAATAGAGTTAAATGCAGTTTAATGATCTATAGAGTGGATGCCTTAGTAAGCTATGGTTTCATTGGTGAGAATCTATGCAGCCATTCATAATTATTAAAAGAAAATAGAACAGCATAAAAGAAAAATCCTATAGTATATTGTTAAAGAAAAAGCAAGTTATAAAATACAATGATTTCATTTTGTTTTTTTAAGCATAAATATAACAATGTAAAAATGTATTTATATTTAATCCTTATCAATATGCTAGTTAAATTCCTGGTACTCTAATGAATGACAAAACTAATTATATCAAGTGTTCACAGAAAATAAGGATTTACTGGAAAATAAAAAAAGTACTACACTTGGAAAAAAAAAAAGAAAGGCAAAGAGCTTTAAATTGCTAATTTGTTGGGGAAAATAATTAAGTTTTCACGTTCATGCCACCATAAAAGAGAAAATATATTTCATGATTATGTTGAATAATACCTTTCAATTGTATGGTAACTAAACTATTTATTATGTATTAAAATCAACACTGTTATTTGGGCTATTTACTTTCAATTCTTAAAATCAGATAAAATGAAATATAAACTTCACAATAAAATTTCTGAAAGGCAAAAAAAATAAAGTTTTTAAGTGGCAAATGAGCTCATTGCTGATTATTGTATAGTTGGATTAAAGACAGCGCTTCTTGCAGAGCTTGCAGAGGATAGCATATATTTTAAATATCTCCTCCATTTTAACACTGTAGTAGGCACCAGTCTCCCATCACTACATTGATAGAAATAAAAGGGAACATTTTAAAGCTGTTTTAGCAAGCCAAGGATGTTCATTTTTAACTAAAATGAAACAAATCATGTCATATTTTCAGAATTCATATTTAGTCCTTCATCAGTTGCTATTTCCAACAATTTATCCTTTAAAGTTGTCATTATGTTTAAATTGTATTTTAATAAAATAAATCCATTCCAGATTTTATACATTGTTAGGATCACGATTACTAAACTGAGCTGAAAATATCACAAATTTTAATGTAGTCCTACTGCACGTGACTGGTACACAGTTCATATGACATGGGACTCACCATACGAGTTCGGCAACATCCAAACTAATTTATGTCATATTCAAGATAACCGGTTCACTGATCACCATTGTTTCAGCAATGTACAATTCCTATAAAATTCTCTAAGTGATTCTTCTCAAATTCTGCACTCATCTTGTGAAGAGGTAATAACAAATAGCTCATGGACTGACACTTATCCATAGACCATACTATGAGTAGTGCTGTTGTCCTAAGGAGTTAGGTACAAACTTCACCACAAACACTAAAGACCTGGGAAGACTTAAATATCACTCAGAATAACTCAGAACCTGACAGTTTGTCCTGATAATGAGGCTTTAATGCAAATTGTCACACCTTGTGTCATTTGAGTCCTTCAGGCAGCAAACACTGAAATGGTGTTAGGAGTACAAAAGGTTGGGGGCAGGGGGCACTGCTCTGAAAAATAAAATGTTACTTCTCTAATCCTCAGTTTCCTCTTCTGGAAAATAGAAACAATAATGGTATCTATTTCTTAGGTACAATGAGGACCAAATGAGACAATGTGTTTCAATGTTAATCCTAGTGCAAGGCACAGAATAAACACTTAATAAATGTTAATAAACATTATTAGTAACAGTAGTAGTGGTACTATGTTATCACTATAAAGGAGGAAATTAGAAACTTCTGATGTTGAATTTAGGAAGTTTGTTAAATCTTAGTGTTCAAATTATGAGTAACAAAATTGGCTCCCAAACAATATCAGAATAAAATATTAGAATTATTTTTATTTTCTGAGTGATAGCATAAGGAAATCACCATCTTACAGATGTCATAACAATATTGACTTAGGTGAGACTCATTAATAGATTCTGAAATTATTGTGTGAAAGTTTGATGGGGAACAGGATATTTATACCACCTTAAATCATCACAGATTATTTTTGAATTAACTTTATAGTAGATAAATCTGCTAGACATACAACCAAGTTAACATAGACATAGAACCAAGTTCTAACTTAGACATAGAACCAACTAGACATAGAACCAAGTTCTATGTTAACATCACTTATAATGGGGCAAACTGATGACATGGGCCTCCTTTTGTGATATGCCAGGAAAGACTACAACATTGCTTATGTATTATTCCTGCCAAAAAGGTATTACCAGAATCTGATCCTCAGGAAATACCAAACACACTCAAATTAAGGAATAATATTTTGTTGTTTTTTTTTTTTAGAGATGAATCTCACTGTGTCACCCAGGCTGAAGGGCAGTGGCATGATCATAGCTCATTACAGCCTCCAACTCCTTGACTAAAGTGCTCCTTCAGTTTCAGCCTCCTGAGGAGCTGGGACCACAGGTATGTGCCACCATGCCCAGCTTTTTTTCTTGTTTTTTTTTTGTTTGTTTGTTTTGTTTTTGGAGGGCCGGAGTCTCACTATGTTGTCCAGGCTAGTCTTGAACTCCTGGTACTATGAGTGATCCTCCTGCCTCAGCCTCTCAAAGTGCTGGAATTGCAGGTGTGTGCCATCATGGCCAGCTGAGTATTCTTTAAACAACAACAAAAAAAAACTGGAATGTATCTCAGAATGTTAATGTCATGAAAGAAAAAGAAAAGGCTGAAGAACTAGATTTAAAAAGTAAGAGACATGACAGCTAAAGACAATGTGTGATCCTGGATTGGTTCCCAAATCAATAAAAAAAGTTATAAAGAATATTATTGGAGCAATTGAAGAAAATTGTAGATAGATTGCATATTGAATAATAGTTTCAAATCAGTATTTTCTGAATTTCATCATTGTACTGTGGTTATGTTAGAGAATAGTCTTGCTCCTAGGAGATGCAAACTGAAGTATTTAGATTGGTGATAGAGAGGTATTGTCTACAATTTACTCCCAAATAGTTCAGGAAAATTTTTAATAGTAATATTAATAATAGTAATAATATGTGGAGAGAGATATCAAATGTGGCAAAATGTTTGGTTCATAATTGGCAAATCCAGGTGAAGAGTATATCAGAGTTCATTATATTAGGTTGCCATTAAAATGACCAAAATCGCAATTACTTTTGTGCCAACCTATTATTCTTGCAACTTGTCTATACATTTGAAATACAAAATAAAAGAAAAAAGCATGAGGAGTCAGGAGATGAGAGGCAGAGCGAGCCTCTGCTGACAGGCAGTTGTTTAGCTTTATGGATAGTTTGCATACAAGACTTTTTCTGGTCTTGTTTTTTTGACCTTGAGGACCTGGGGTGAAAAAAGTGCCACAGGTTACAGCCTGTGTATTCAAAATATTACTTTGCAGAATGTTTTCCATGGTCACTCTCCATAATCCTCCCCAATTTTAAAAAGAAAAGCACAGGCCATACTAATGTTAAGAATTCTAATATCAAGCTTTGTTTCTATATAACATGAATTCAAAGATAACTCTGAATTGGTCCACTTGACCCTGTTGGAAGCATGTACTCATTAATTAATTTCATTTATTAATTTTTGAGCCAAATGTGGCTGAATAACTCTCCCCCACCCTTCTCTGGTTGGGTATTAAGAGCAAATAGGCAAGTGAAAGCTGGTTTAACACTCAACCTCACCTCACCCACTTCCATCTTCTATCCTTGCAGGAGAGCAGGCTTTTCTCACACAGGAGCTGAGGGATGGAAATCCCTGTATGAAGGCTTAGCCCCACTGAGTGTCATGACCTGCTTATTCAGAAGACAATTGTCAATCCACTCTATCTGATTTGACTTTTCCTCTAAGAATTAGCAAAATTCCAGAGAACAACAGTTTAGCAGCAAATAAGTTCAACGGAAGTGATTAAAGTTCCATGACATCCTTAGGAAGATAGCCCAATAATGAGAATTGTCTATCTTGAAACCAAGAATGAGAGGAGCAATTGATGCTGTTACCATCTCTTTGGTTTGTCTAAATAATCTCAATAAAGAGAATGAATGGGTGATATGGTTTGGCTGTGTCCCCACCCAAATCTCATCTTGAACTGTGGCTCCCAGAATTCCCACATGTTGTGGAAGGTAATTGAATCATGGGATGGGTCTTTCCCATGCTGTTCTCATGATAGTGAATAAGTTTCATGAGATCTGATGGTTTTATAAGGTTGAGTTTCCCTGCACAAGCTCTCTCTTTGCCTATGGCCATCCATGTAAGATGTGCCTTTTGCCTTCTGCCATGATTGTGGGGCCTCCCCAGCCACGTGGAACTGTGAGTCGATGAAACCTCTTTTTCTTTATAAATCATCCACTCTCAGGTATGTCTTTATCAGCAACATGAAAACAGAGTAATACAATGGGCTTCTTCCTCTTTTTCCTACTTTTTGTTTGTTTGTTTGTCAGTCTGGGTGTTCATGACTATTTGATTCATTTGAAACATTCTGGTGGAGTAGGAAAAATTTAAGATAGGTTGTCATCTCAAAAATTATTCTAAAAACTCTGCAAAGTTGTATTTGTTCACTCATCTTCACCTCTCTGTGCTTTATTTTCCCAAATGGTTTACATCAAAAAGTGGATTAAAGACAAGATTTCAAAACCTTTCTAGAATTAGCCATTTCAAAAGATAATTGTGAAGAGGCAATGCTTGTTTAAGAAATTGGTTTGCCATACTCCTTTAAAAACCCCTTGAAGCCTTGCCACATAATAACATCCTTTAAAAAAATCAATGTTTATAGGCATAATGATAATAAATATATTTATTTATTACTCCTAGTAAACTTTTCCTGTAAAGTACATGTGCTGTAACTCCAAAACTGCCTCCTACCATTCCCACATCAAGACTAACCTGAAGTCCTGGCATGGTGCTTCACACTTATAATTCCAGCACTTTGGGAGGCCAAGGCAGGCAGATCACCTGAGCTCAGGACGTCAAGACCAGCCTGAGCAACATGGCAAAACCCCATCTCTACAAAAAATAGAAAAATTAGCAGGGCATGATGGCACACACCTGTAGTCCCAGCTACTTGGGCGGGGTGTGTGGAGGTGCCTGAAGCAGAAGGATTTCTTGAGCTTGGGAGGTCAAAGCTGCAGTGAACCGTGTTCATGCTACTGCATTCCAAGCTCTAGGTGACAAAGTGAGACCCTGTCTCAAAAAACAAAAACAAACAAAAAAAACACCCGAGTTTTCTGGACTGACTCTTAAGAGTATTCAGGGAAAGAGCTTTGATCCAGTTGATCCAGGGTCCAGAGACTGGATCTTACCAAAAATGTGGGTGTGTGTGGTTCAATGAAGTGCACTGAACCTATATCAATCTATAAAATGGTTGATTTCTGACCTACTAATTGTGAGGAAAAGTGAGACTTTTCTTTCTTGTTAGTGAAGAGAGCACCTGGTGGCCATCAAGCCGACCATGCAAAGACCATTACCTTATCTGAGGAATTTAGAAGTAATTAGACTTCCCCATTATCCAAAGCAGGCATCTGGTTCCAGGCTTCTTTCCCAAAAATTTATAAGTAACAAGAATTTCTATACATCTCCAGAATGCATGCATGTAGAAACTCATTGTACAACCCTTGCTGACATTAAGGCACCAAAATATCTACAAATGTAATCATTTATCATGACCTACATGGCTAACGTGGTCCAGACTGCCCTTATGCTCCCGCATTAACGTTCATAGGTGCCCCTAAGGAAAAATCCACCATGGCACTCTCAGTCCTCTCTTGCTGAGACAGCCTACTCCACCCTTCGGCAGCATTCTTTCTATTTGATAAAACTCCTTTTTAAACCTATACTGTTGTCGATAAATCCTTTTTACCAACCCATGAGTCAACCACTTTCTGATGCCAGGCCTCTGACATCTCGCCCAGCAGTTGGGAGAATTGTTGGAGGAAAAAAGAAAAGGAATGTGGGAGTACACTGGAAAGTATAAAAATGTAAGGTGTTTTAACACTCTCAGTTGATCCTTAGCTACTGCATGTTGCTAAAGATCATATGGACAATAACTCTTACTTTTAAACTATTCAACTTGGAAATGTTCCGGAAGTTCTCGGCATATTTGAATTTAATTTTCAAATGCTTGAATCTTGTAAATTATTATTATTATTTAGCAGAGTCTTGCACTGTCACCCATGCTGGAGTGCAATGGTGCAATCTCGGCTCCCTGCAGCCTCTGTCTCCTGGGTTCAAGCGATTCTCCTGCCTCAGCTTCCCAAGTAGTTGGGATTACAGGTATGTGCCACCATACCCAGCTAATTCTTGTATTTTTAGTAGAGATAGGGTTTCACCATGTTGGCCAGGCTGGTCTCGAACTGTTGACCTCAAGTGATTCACCCACCTTGGCCTCTCAGAGTGCTGTGAGTACAGGTATGAGCCAAATATGTACTATTTCTAAAATATGAATGGAAAACTATTTTTCAGAGCTACTTAGACAGAAAGTGTACCTAGATTGCCAACTAGCATCTCCTTTTTATCAGGTTTCTGTTCTTCTCTATGCACCTCATATGTTGTAGCTCTAGAAAAATATAAACATTGTTTTGTGTGTGTGTGTGAACAATGACCCCAAAAAGAAATCTAGCTGCTGGCGCAAGAAGTAAAAGTGAAGAGATCAAATGGAAAATGTAATTAAAGGATAAATCTTAGTATGAAAATATGATTTGTAGATAAATCAGAAAATGTAATGTAGAATTCCATATTAGCTAAATCTAAGACATAAATGAGTTCACATATACAGAAGAATTATCTACTGATGATTCTAGCTAGTGCCAAAATTGTTTATCACATGAATAATTTCACAAAAAAAGTTTGTACAACTCTGAATTGCTGTTTAATCCTTTCTAAAACATCGTGTGTTTCCTATGCAAAGTTTCACACCACATATTAATCTTTTTTTTTAAACTCCCACCAGTGTGGGAGTTATAAAACAATTAAAAGGCTGAAGTCAGGGTGGAGGGATTACATTTCTCAGTATTGTTTTTCCTAAATTTTATGCCAATAATTAGGTGCTATATTTTATAAATTTAAGGATTTGAAAATGATTTTATATGATTTCTTATAAGGCCAGGCTCTACTGAATTTTCAGCATTGTAGGTAAGCTAGGCCACTGTTATGAAAAAATTAAATAGTTTAAACAAACATCTCATTGACTGATGAGCTTTCAGCCTTCTCTGTGACTATGTCTTTTGCCATATGACTTCGTTGTTCCTCCCATCAGTGGGAAGAGTATATTTTCCCACCCCTTGATTCCAAGTTTGATCATTTCACTTGTTTTGGCCAGTGGGGTAATAGTAGATGTGATACAAGAAGAGGCTTAAAATGTGGACTTGCCGTGTTGTGCTTCTGCCATCCCAGTAAGAAGGATAAGCCCAGCTAGCGCAGTGTCGCAGGAGGAGGATGAGGGACCCATGGAACAAACCTGAGTTGTCCAGCCAAGACGAGCCTCAACTCACAGCTGACTCATGGCCCATTCCCTAGGTACATGAGTGAACCCAGCCAAGATCAACAGGTAGTACAACTTAGCTGAACCCTTCAGGCTCCAGAGAAATAAACATATATTGCTGTATTCACATGCTCAGGCTGCCATAACAGAATACCACAGGCTGGGTGGTTTAAAGGACAGAAATTTGTTTTCTCACAGTTCTGTAGGATAGAAGTTCAAGATCTAGTTGCCATCGTGTTGATTTCTGATGAAGCCTCTCTTCCTGGCTTGCAGATGGCCACCTTCCCACCATGTCCTCCTCACACGGCCTCTCCTCTGCACATGCACAGAGGAAGTGAGATCTCGGTGTTTCTTTTCCTCTTCTCATAAGGACACCAGTCCTGCTGGATGAGGGCCCCAGCTTCATATCCCATACAACCTCAATTACTTCCTAAAGGCCCTGTCTCCAAATGCAGCCACATTGAGGGTTAGGGCCTCAACATAGGAATTTTGGGGGCATTCAATTGAATCCGTAACAATTGTATGCCACACAACAATTTGGTGGTGCTAACTGCCACATTCAGTAAAAATATATAATGGAGAAGTGAGTTTGGCTTCTTGGAAAATGTTAATTCTCTAAGACATAATGAGAATATTTTATCAAAGTAAAAAATTTAGATTTGCTTTACTTCCAATATATAAGCTACCTATCCACTGGAGCACATTTCAGAACGGTCTAAAAGTGACATTGTTGAAGTACAAGGTATTATTTCTATAGGATAAGTTTGTTTTCCTTTTTTGGGTGTATGTAAGTCCTACCATGGAATTTATCTTTAAATAATATTATAGATCCTGTATAAAATGAATTTTTTAAATTCTGAAAATGACTGCATTTAGAAGACACAAACATTTATAAAGAAAAAATATCCTACTCAAAGAACAATATAATATTAATCTTGGTCCAAAAGAACATAAGAATATAATCTTATTAAAATGTCAAAAGAGCCTTCTGCTTATTAGTAGAAAAATCCTATCAGTACTTACAATCTTTAAGGACATGCTGTTTTTAGTGAAGTCAAGAACAAGTCTTTCTTTCACTTTTTAATACGTTAAAAGTCACAGGCTTTTTATAAATTTAACTCTCAAGCTTGCTAGCAGTCATTTGGAGCTCATTTCTGTTAGATTCAATTTATCTTTTAATTAGGAAACCAGAACCATTTCTGAATACTCCTGAAATTAATGAAAGACTCTTTTTTTTCTATAATGCTGCATAACTGTTTGAAGGTATACATTTGTGCAACAAGAGAGTAATGAACATCTGATAATGCAGTACTATCAGGGTATTCATCTGAGGCTTCTATAATACATCAAAACTATTTTGCTTTATTGAATTATTTTGTATATCTCAAAGACTGCGTATTACAGAGTTTCACTGACTATGCAGAAATCAAACTCACTTATTCTTTTCATCCATAGATCCTCATAACATGTTGTTTTAAATATTTTAATAAAGCCCTTCTAAAAATTTCTGTAATTGTCCGAGATGAGTTAGTATGATGGAAGTCAATTAAAGTTTTTTTTTTTACAAATGTGAAGCAAAATTTCATAGTAGCTTGTATAAGAAATGATTTGATTTGTACTCCAATTTGAAAATTGAAATTTAAAATATGACTAAAAATTTATTATTTAACAAAATTCTGGTTATAACTGCAACTCTTTAATTATTAAAATAAATAAAGACTGAATCAAATGTTGATTGGGATTTTTGTTATATAAAATTTTTATGACAAAATTGTTAGGTGCTAAATGCAATGCTGTGTCCTGGATTTGATCCTAGAAGAGAAAAAGGACGTTCTTGGAGAAAAATCAGTGAAATCTGAATAAAATCAGGAGTGTAGTTAATAGTAATATACCAATGTCAGTTTCTTAGTTTTCAGAAATATACCCTGGTAATTTAAGATGTTAACACTGGAGAAAACTAGATAAGGGATAGGCAGGAACTCTGTATTATCTTTGCACTATAAATCTAAAATTATTCTAAATTAAAATTTATTAAAAATTATTAGATGACCTGATATGATATTCTTCATTCAGTTTAGCAGCACAGCCATAAAGAGATTCATCTTTGCAGAAATATGTGAAGGCTGTACCAATTTTCCCAAGAGCCTCTCTTAATCCCTTGAAACACAAATCTTCCTTTCTTGAAAGCACACAATCTTTGTCATAATCCTTGTAGATTTTCTCTTCTTTAACAGTAACTGCTCTTGAGTCTGCCCTATCCTCATTGTCTATCACTTTCCATTTTATGCATCACTTTGCTCAATTAAATGAAGTCTAACATCCTTTGCAATATTTGTGATTGCACTTTGTAGTCAATATGTGCTCCCCACCCCTTCTCATAGCACTTGAAAGGAAAATGCCTGTTGAAAGATGATAGACTCTAGAGTGAAGAGGGGAGAAAAGTTGGAGGGGAGACTAATTCTCTAAGTAGTCAGTTTTTTTTTTTTTTAACAAAATGGCCTACATTACCTTATAACTATAGGAATACCGGTAATATTTGGAAGGCAAAGAACCTTATGTTTCTACTTTTCCTGTAATGTAAATATATAAAGAATTGAAGAACTAAAGCAGCTAATGAGAATTGGCAGCCAATTAAAAAAGAAAAAAGACTCAAGAAAGATGCAAACAAGAGGCACAAACTATGTACAGAGATTTTCTTCCTTCCATGGAGCACTGTGTCATAAGAAAGACTCCCAGAAACAGATGACAAAAATGGCCAACTTTCAATCTTCCCATAGTTATGGTTCCATAGAAGGTAGGGATGTACATAAACCTACACTCAGCCTAAGGGAAGTTCAACACAGGCCCTTACCCAGTTATAATGTGATCATCCTGATGCCTTTATGTTTGTTTTTTCAGGCTATCCAAAAGGGAAGAACACAGAAACCCAGGCTAAAGTGCTGGGATTACAGGCGTGAGCCATTATGCTTGGCCCTGGAAATCTTTAAGTGGAGACATTTGTAGTAATTTATACAATGTACTGTGCTGTGGTGCAGTGTATGCTGTGATCTTTATTAACTGGAAAATAAATAGCTATTAATGAAGAGGGCCCCATCCTTTGCTAGATTTTCTGTAAAGCCCCTATCCCTAGAGTAAAATACTTGCATCTGTGTATAAGAGAGAATGGGTTTGAAAATCTAAATTACCAAAAATTGGCTTAATCTCATTGATAACATAGTTAATTATCTGCAGTCAGAAACAAAGTATTTTATGTAAAGGAAAAGTAGAGTGTTCTATGGTTTTATTTGCTTATTTTGTTTTGTTTTATAAGGTTGGTAGTGGAAACTTATTTTTATTAGCAACCATTATTGATGAGTGTTTCTTGAATTCCAAATGAGGGAGAAACCTCTGTTTTTATGTCTAATGTCAATAACATATTTTATTCCCTTCATATCAGGTAATAAATGATAACTCACTACCTTATTAGTGTTATGTTCACTTCATTCCCCAAGTACCTATTAGCCCTAGGGGCAAAAATCTTGAAAGGATCAAGTCACACTGAATCTCTCCCATGGTGGCCAACATACAACTGCCCTGGGGGACCCTCCCCAGGGTGATTTCTCTATTACTCACTTTTCACTCTCACTTTTATCAGTGTCCTTGGCCATAGCTGCAGTCATCTAATAGCAATTCAAAGGAGGTGGCATAAAAATATAATGTGCAGATAAATGCAGCAGGGAATCCAATCTGTGTCCAGATCTGGTACTTCCTTTGTAAATTACTCAACTAGATTTTGAAGTTCTTCAGGATGATGACCTCTTTCTGCCTCTCTCGTGTCTTTTTCTGTGCCTGGTATGTTTCTATAATTCTATCTAGTTTTTGACTGGTTAGTTGATTGATCAGATTCATCTTTTTGGCTATTACACAAAAAAAGTCAATAAAGTGTATATAAACTAGTTAGTATAAAGAATTCTGACATCATTTTCTCAGCACGAACAAAAATATAGTAGAAATATTATAACACAACTGTTGGCCAGAAGAAATACATCAGTATTTTGAAGGAAAAAGAATATGTTCTGTTCAATCAGTACAACTAAATGTAACGTGTAGAGAAACTCAGAAAAAAAATATAGTTATATAAGGTAATTATATTTGAGTGATTTTTTAAATTCTATTTCTCAAATATTCTATGAAAAATTTATATTATGTTAAATGTAAGAAATACAAAGGAAGAAGCATGGCAGACACAATTTCGTTGATTAAAAATGTTTCTGCTCTTTCATTAGAAAATTTTGGAATGAATAAATATTTCATTTAAAAATAGGTACACAGAGTCTGGGTGTGGTGGCTCACGCCTGTAATCCCAGCACTTTGGGAGGCCAAGGCAGACAGATTGCCTGAGGTCAGGAGATCGCAACCAGCCTGGCCAACATAGGGAAACTCCATTGCTACTAAAAATACAAAAATTAGCTGGGCGTGGTGGCATGTACCTGCAATCCCGGCTGCTCGGGAGGCTGATGCAGGAGAATCACTTGAGGCAGAGGTTGCAGTGAGCCAAGATAGCACCACTGCACTCCTGCCTGGGCAACAGAGTGAGACTCCATCTCAAAAAATTTAAAAAAATAAAAATAAAAAAGGTACACAAAAAAAGTTAGCCTGAGAAACTTCCCATTGTGAAAGAGGAAGTAAAATTATATTGATTTTAAAAATTATCATCAGTTTATTGGTAGAGCTATGGCTACTATAGCTTCGGAGATCTTAAAAATAGACTTTGCCAAAGCAACTACAGCCACCATGGTATTTCAGATAAAGGATCCTTTCTAAATAGGTGGTATTTACTTTATGTCCTTAATTGTAAACCAATCAATGAATGAACAGTATAGCTGAGCATTGAGTACATAACGTTTGTCTTTATCTAAACATTTGCCTTAAACCCTAATCAATTTATTAATTATGCTTACATAATAAACCTTGGCCTAGATCAAAATAACACAGTAGGCAGGAAAAATAGGAGAGAATTCTAAAGACTTGTGGCTTGAAAGACAGTGGGACTTGTTGAGATCACCACATTTATAAGTCCAAACCCCATATCCCTACATTAATTTGTAAACAACTCCTAGAATTGCATCCCCACAAAAGATGTTGAAGTCCTAACATCCAGTACTTGTGCATGTGACCTTATTTGGAAATAGGGTCTTCACAGAGGTAATCAAGTCAAATAAGGTCATTAGGGTAGACTCTAACCCAATATGACTGGTATTCTTATTGAAAGAGCAAATTTGGACACAGAGACAGACATGAACATGGGGAGAATGCCATTGAACATGAAGGCAGAGATTGGGGTGATGATTCTACAAGTGAAAGAACACCAAAGACTGCCAGCAAACCACAAGTTATGAGAAAGGCATGAACAGACTCTCTCTCAGCCCTCAGAAAGAACCAACCTTGCTGACACCTTAATATTAGATTTTGGGTCTCCAGAACTGTGAGACCACAATTTCTGTTGCTTAAGCCAGGGGTCCCCAAGTCCTGAAACTAGTCCATGGCCTGTTAGGAACCAAACTGCACAGCAGGAGGTGAGCAGCAGGTGAGTAAGTGAAGCTTCTTCTGTACTTACAGCCGCTCCTCACCAGTTTCATTACCACCTGGACTCCACCTCCTGTCAGATCAGCAGCACCATTAGATTCTTATAGGAGCGCGGACCCTATTGTGAACTGTGCATGCAAGGGATCTAGGTTGCATGCTCCTTATGGGAATCTAATGCCTGATGATCTGTCAATGTCTCCCACCACCTGCAGATGGGACCATCTAGTTACAGAAAAACAATCTCAGGGCTCTCACTGATTCTACATTATGGTGAGTTGTGTAATTATTTCATTATATATTACAATGTGATAATGATAGAAATAAAGTACACAATAAATGTAATGCACTTGAATCATCCCGAAACCATCCCCCACCAACCCAGTCCATGGAAAAATTGTCTTCCATGTAACCTGTCCCTGGTGCCAAAAAGGTTGGGGACTGCTGTTATAGACTACACAGGTGACTGAAAGAGGCAGTTTAGGCTAAAAACCAGTATGGTGTGTATACACACCAAATGTATTGAAAGGTGAGAATATATCACGAGGAACCAAGGAGGAAAGTGCTTTAGGTCATCAGATTTTTTAAAAATAGTTTTTTCAAGATTAATTTACATACAATAAATTGCATACATTTCAACTGTGCAATTCAATGAGTTTTGACAAACATGTAGACCATCCCAATCAAGCTATAAAACATTTCCCAGAAAGTTCACTTATGCGTTTTCCAGCCAATCCCCTCTACAGCTATGGCTGCCAACCACTACACTTCTATTACTGTAGATTGATACTGCCAGTTTTAGAACTTCACGTAAATAGATTTACACAATAGGCACTATTTTGTCTGTCTTCTTTCACACAGAATGATGGGTTTTTTTGTTTGTTTTCTTTCTTTTCCAAGACTATTTCTTAGTGTGAACAGCATGTTTTTTTTTTTGAGTGAATAAATGAGTCAAAAAGCTATGAACATTCAGGTACAAGTCTTTGTACGAACATATATTTTCCTTTCTCTCTGGTAAATACCTGAGAGTAGAATAGCTGGGCCACATGGTAAGTGTATGTTTATTTTTATAGGAAACTGTCAAACTGTTTTCTGAAGTAGCCATACCATTTTATACGACCTTCCCTACATCAATGGTCAACAAACTTTTCCTGTAAAAGACCAAAGAGTAAATAAACATGTTAGGCTTTGTGGGCCACGTATGGTGTCAGTTACATGTCCTTCTTTATTTTACAACTCTTTAAAACTGTAAAAATAATTCTTAACTCAAGTGCCATACAAAAGCAGGCCATGGGTTAGACTTGGCTCCAATGAAAATTCTGTATCAAGTCAGGGTTCAACCAGAAAAACAGGACAACCAGAAGATATATCTAGAATTAGGGATTCGTTACAAGAGTTTGGCAGTATATAATTGTTGGAAGCTGGTTAAAAGTTTTGCTATTTTGTAAGGTTGTTGTCTCTATATCTTGTCCTGGAGTTTGAAATTCACAGGGCAGGCCATCAGGAGGGAAGATGGATGTACAGTGGGGGAGGTTAGGAATAGACTGGACTTCACACATCCGTTGAAGACCATGAGGAGAGACCGACACCTGTGTCAGTTCTTGTTGCCACTGACCTTGGTAGTGTGGGTATCTGACAGAAATCAGAACCTTCAACCACACCCTCACCAACACTTGGCATGGTCAGTTTGTAGATTTTAGCTATTGTATTGAGTGTATACTGATATCTCATTTTGGCTTTAATTTGCATTTCCATGATAACTAATGATGCTGAGAATATTTTCATGTGTTATTGGCCATTTGTAGGTCATCAGATTTTAAGGGTTCTTTTCTTTTTTTTCTTTTCTTTTTCATAAAGCAATATGAGGTCAAGAATAGCTCTACATGGCTGGGTACAGTGGCTCACGCCTGTAATTGCAGCACTTTGGGAGGCTGAGCCGGGCAAATTGCTTGAGCTCAGGAAGTCAAGACCAGCTTGGACTACATAGCAAAACATAGTCTTTACAAAAAAAAAAAATTAAAAATTAGCCCAGCGTGGTGGTGGGCATCTGTAGTCCCAGCTACTTGGGAGGCTAAGGCAGAAGGATCACTTGAGCTTGGGAGGTTGAGGCTACAGTGAGCCGAGATTGAACCACTGCACTGTAGTCTGGGAGACAGAGTAAGACCCTGTCTCAAAAAAAATAAATAAGTAAAAATAGAAGAGCTTTTTTTTACTTATAAAAAAAAAATAAGAGCTCTACAGCTTATTTCAAAAAGCTACTTAGCATTTGGAGCCTTAGTTATCTTTGACATTGCTAGACTGACATTTAAACACCTGAGCAATATCATCAGGTAGGCCTGGGTCAAACCCTGACCCTGCTGCCTCCTGGCTGTGTGATCTTGGGCCAGTTCCTTAACTTCTCTCAGCTTCAGCTTCCAAATATATAAAACAATACCTACCCCATAGGTTGATTATGAAGCATGAATGAGATAAGATCAATTTACTATTTGGGGATTCACACAATATGTTCACATAGATATCACAATCCACTGATTGAGCATCTACTCAATCAATGGTAGCACATTGTTCTGTGTCTGAAATTTAAACTTCCACCATTGGGATTGTGGAGAGAAATTTAAGAAGGGAAAGACAGTTGTCTCTCCAAAAATGCTGTAGCTGTGGTAGTACACATTTGTTGTTGTTGTTATTGTTGTTGTTATGCTTTATTTTATCCCTTTTCTTCCTTCTAGATTCAGTGTCCTTCTTGAAGTACATCCTTTAGAAGCTCTTTCAGAGAGGGTTTATGAATGGCACACTCTCAAAGCCTTTATTTGAAAGTGTCTTCATTACACTCTGTCATACAAGAGTGAGGACATAATAAAGACCCTTTTACATTTTTATTCTATATCATACTGTGATTCCAAGAAGAGACTCAGCTCATTAAAAATGACTGCTTCAGCTTCAGGAAACCACATATGTTTTAGTTAGGTGAAGCAAGTACTTTTAATTGTTGTTGGCACTGTCATTTACACCGTTTTAAGTGGATCTACTATCTCAAGAAATAAATTTGTTCAAATTTATGTTAAGGAAATTCATCCTTAGTAAACAAGTATTGAATAATGATGGAAAATATGACCTGTATGCTAGAAATATTACGCAGGTTTCAGGTTTCCACTGCCCATCAGAGGCAGCATTGGGCAAGGTGTATTCAGCCTTTGCAGAATAGATGAACTTCTTAGAATACAGCTGACCTGGTTTGTACACCTTATCCATGCAGTGAAATAACGTGGTTAGAAAATAAAACCACCACTGAGAATACACAAATGCAGTGGTTCTCAAACTCGAGCACGCACCAGAACACGGAGGGCTTGCTGCAACACAGCTTGCTGCCCTGTCACCCCAGAGTTTCTGATTCATCAGGTGTGGGGCAGGTTGCTGAGAATTTTCACTTCTGACAAGTTCCCAGGTGACAGTGACGCTGCTGGTTCAGGTCAACGCTTTGAGACCCAAAGATCTACGGTATTTAAATAAACCGTGGCCATCTATGCTGATCATCAGAATTTAACAGACCCAAGTTCTTTTTGGTTTCAGGATGTAGATAAGTTCTCTCCCTGCTATTGATCACTACTGAAAATAATGGAGGAAATGTTTTCAATAAAAAAAATCATTGCCTATCTGGAAAATTATTTGAAATCAGTTATTAAGGCTTGAAGATCAACTTACTATTTGGGTTTCACAGAGTATAAACAATTGTAATGAAAATGACACATTGAGCTAATGTTGAGTAAGCTACTATAAAATATGTCTTTAAAATGGGACTATAGGCCGAGTGCAGTGGCTTACACCAGTAATCTCAGCACTTTAGGAGGCTGAGGCAGGCAAATTGCTTGAACTCAGTTCAAGACCAGCCTGGGCAACATGGTAAAACTTTGTCTCTACAAAATATAAAAATAAAAAATTTAGCCAGGCGTGGTAGCTCATGCCTGTAGTCCTGTAGTCCCAGCTACTGGGGAGGCTGAGGTGGGAGGATCACTTGAGCCCAGGAGGTCCAGAGGTTCAATGAGCTGAGATCTGCCACTGCACTCTAGCCTGGGCAACACAACCAGACCTTGTCTCAAAACAAAAAAAAAAAGACAGAGAGAGACTATATAAATAAGTCAATCTTACTCATTTCTCTTTGTTTGGAATAAATATTCTGGGCTATAGCAGAACTTCAGGCCTGAAGTAGGTTAAAAATATAAATTAACAAATTTAAACAGAAATTTTTTTATTTTCTCCTACTTTTTGTCCTTGTCTTTACCTTTCTTACCATAGTGCACCTTTTGTTTTCTGCTCTTTCTCTTTTGGCTCCACTTTACTAAATACTTCCAATGCTTTTTTTCCCTTTCTAGGGTTTGATATGTAGTGCTACATACCAAATAAACAAACAGGATAGAAGACTCCTTAAAGTAATCTGTTTCAAACAGCCAGACTTACTGGGTTTGAATGAAGTCCATGTGTCCTCTGCATGGATCTGAATAACTTTTCCAATCTAATGCTATTATGATGTGAAGTGGAAATGGCTTCTCCATCCCACCCCATCTTAATGAGATCCTGACCCTCTGTGCTTATCTAATAGTGTGTATCACACAAAGTTAAGTTGCATGTGTTTAGCCTACACATTCATTCAAAGGGGAATAGTGAAGTCATCAGAGCAGGGCTGAGCTATGAAAAGATCAATTCCTTGTGTTTAAAGGAGCACAGAGATTACATTGATTAGCTGGCTCAACCTCTGGCAATTGGATTTTACCACTGTCAAAGCAAACTTATGGAAACTTAATCTATGTTTTAGGAGAAGTGTCATTGTAAACACAACACCTTACTTCCTTTACATAGTTGATGTCTATCCAGTGAGTTGATCTATTTTATGCAACTCGCATCAGTATGGTTTGTCAGACCCAAACATCTAACTTTTACAGAATCTTGTTTGAACCCAGCCATCTCAGTATGCAGGGACTGGGGGGATGCAGGTTATTCTAATGAATCTAGCACATGTGGGTGCTAAGGCATCGCTTCTGATGGTAATGATCCATTTCTATGGGGCTCTCAGCCCCCACCAAAGGACATGCCATTTGTGTGAAACCCAGAGCCCTTGAATAACAAAAGCAGCTTCTACCCCTGGGTGGGCCAAACTGAGTGCTCCAGGGTCACAAGCGTTCTCTCAGAACAGGTGACTCCTGTCATCCTGTTGCCTGTCATAAGTATACTGCTGTCTATCTCCTCACAAAGCTTTTAACCATATTTTGGTTTCTCTGTGGTGCTCTTCACCAGAATTGATAGGGTTAGAATTTCAGCTGCCTCACTTTCCTCTTGTAAGGTGGGGCTGATAATAGCAACCACCCCAGGTTGCCATGTAGAGTAACGAGGTAATGAATGAAAGCATCCAGAACTATGCCCCGTCCATGGCTCCATAGCTGTTTTGCAAACGTATCACCCCCCACTTTGATTTTCTACCGATACCTATAAAGAAGAAAAAAGTGAGTTCATTATAACAAGCAACCTCTAACTCATTTCTTAGAGCCCAATATTTTCTTTGTGAGCTGCCTGAAATAGCTGCGCACTCCAACCGAAAAAATGCTTTTCATGGAAGCAGTCTATGAGAACACTGCAAGTGAAATTGTCTGTTCAGAAGGTGCTGGCTTACTAGATATGTTAATGAATTGTTTTCCATCCTATAGACATAATCTGAATCAGAGACCTGAACAGAAGACACAACTTCAGGCACAGACCTCTGGGAGCCCTGAGATGGTCCAGATTCTGTTTAAAGGGTTTGTCTTAAAGAGTTAGAGGTAAAGATGAGACTCTCCCTGATTTCTTTACATAAACAAAAATATAGGACAGTGGGGTAAGAGGTTTTCAAAACATTTTTATTATAAAAAATTCAAATACACACAAGAGCAAACAAAATAGTACAATGGACGGGGTTGTTTTTAAATAGCTGAAGTTATATTGCAATGCAGGGAGTAGAATGATAAAAAGAAAATATTTAAATGCTATGTTTATGCCTTCCATGATGAATAGCTTATTTAAATAATTATATGTTTCTATTCAAATTGTTATATGACACTCTCTTATCAGCAGTGACTAGCAGAAACCACAGTAAGATATACACGTGGCCTAGACTTTATGTATGGCTAAGACCAAAGTTTTATGAAATGGTTCTTAGTATTTGCAATGCTCTCTTGATTTATTCACTGACTTCTTCATTTGTTCAGTATATATTTGTAAGATTAAATAAAATAGGTGTTATTTGTTTAGAGGACATGAATATAGAAAAGAGAATACACACCCCATTTAGTTTCAATTTTCCATCCATTCTTTCTGAAGATCTAACTAAAATTCTCCAGAGGACATAATTTCTTTTCTGCCATATAACAAAAGTTAGCCCACAAATCTAATATTCATGTGGAGAGTTTATTGCAAAGGAACTTCTAAGCATTTTTATCATCATTTTGTGAATAGGAAAACCTAGGAAGATAGAACTTATATTCTATGACCTGTCCTTCATCAAAATGCATAATCCCAAAGGATGGGCAGGACTTCTACTCCAGGGCAACACTCTTTCCAATTCATATTCAACACTGGCCTGTCCTGGTGGATTTGAATTTTCCACTGCAAAGTAATTATGGCCTTGTACATCCAAGTAGCTCAAAAAAGTCCTAAATCTGAAACTATCAAGTGTACTTTTTGCTTAAGCATTAGGCAGACTCCCATTCACCTCCATACCAAAAGAGAGAGAGAGAACATTTGTATATGTCTAGCTTTGGTAATATAAATTAAATTAGAATTATTCTTTATCTTCCCATCTAACACTTTTTCCCTCCCTCTTTTTTTTTTTAAGAAATAAGCACAAATTAGCTCATCAAGATAGCAATGACTATGTGGTTTGAAAGAAGCAGCCCATGTTTGATGTTGCTTTGTTTCTAACAGAATTTTTAAAAAATGCTAAACTCAAACCCTATAATTCAGCCCAACCTGTTGCTATTCTTTGATGAAAGCATTTTTTAAAATAACAGATAGGAAGCTGAGATTTGCATTGAGATAAAGATAGCATAGATCAAAAGCAATCGTACATATGTCAGTTAGATTCGGTGATAAGATGTGGTAAGTGGTAGGTCCCATATCTAGTTACTTTATGTACAACCACATTTGCTGAATGCAGGCACTCTAATAGGCTAGACACTCATAGATGGAAATTAATGGAATGCAATCTATAGTGGTTAGACTGTTTGTTCTGGTATAGATCGAAGACTATATTTCTCCTATTTAGTAATATTACCGTAATTTTTTATAACTGTCTATGCTGCCCTGCCCAGAATAGTAAATTATCTTTGATACTTTTATCTGGCATTTCTGAGGGGGTCAGCATTATTTTATAAGTACTCTATATCCCCCATACATAAACTTAGAACTTAGACAATTTCCCCAATTTATTAGAAGGAAAAATAATTTAAATCCTCCCCTTAAAAAATCCATATAAGGCATTTTTAGGGGGGAGGGTGCAAGTAATATAAAATAATGTCAATATCAATAGGGCCCAGAAAGGAATGCTAAATTGGTTTTGAGGTGAAGTGGGATTGTGGAGAGGACAGGATGAGAAGTAATGGTTTACTTGGTAAGTAAAATGGAAGAGTCATACAGTGGCTATTTTTCTGGAAGGCTGAATTGTAGCAGAAACGTATTGATACAGACCACGGTTAATGCCACATGTTTCTTTGGTATGCCAGCCATACATTACCACTCATAATGAAGATAATCGTGGATAATCAAAGCCAGGCTATAAATCGCAGAGATTAAAAACCCATATTAGGGTTTCTATGCAGCTCAACATGGGGGGTTACTTCCTTACTTACTATATTCACTAAAGTCTAAAATTCTAGAGCTGGATCTTCTCATTTACTTTCACCAGGCTTGAACACCCCTCGTTTGTAATAATCAAGCCAAATTACCTTTTTGCTAAAATGGTGTTCTGCCATTGATGATCCAACAGGCCAGGGCTAGTGTGAAGCAGCTGAGGCACTTACCTGGAGCACAAAATTTAAGGTAGGGGGTGCCCACAGCTTCTGTAATCAAGATAAATAACATTTTAACTTCCCTACCATAATCCTATCTCTGTTGAATCCTGTCTTTATTTAAAATTTGGATAGATTGTCCACCATGGATTTTTTTGCATTGAATTTGAGTTTTTAAATATTATTTTTCTTTATTACTGAGATGTGCGTCACTCTTTCAAATTTTGTTCCCTGAAGTAGGTGCTTCACGTGGTCCATAGTAGTCCTGGGCCTATAGCCTTATTCTTATATTTACATCACTTCAGATTCAAAAAGTTATTTCTTACTTCTAGCCCAGAGTTTCCCAGCCTCAGCACTTTTGACATTTGGGGCCAGATAATTCTTTAGTTATAGGGGTGTCCTGTGCATGGCAGGATGTTCAGCAGCAACCCTGGCATCTCCCCACTCAATGCCAGTAGCAATGCCAGATGCCTCCCCACCCCCACAGTTGTAATAGTTAGACCAAAAATGTCTCCACATATTGCCAATCATCCCCAGTTGAGAACCACTGATCAAACCAACATCCCTCATGCTGCAACCACTCATTTGCTTCCCATTGCTTTCCCAAGAGAGATGGGAAGCAGCTTTCCTTCATCTTCTAAATAACAACCCCATGAGATTCTTTGCTTTGTAGAGCATGTGTTTACTTTATAATCTGATTAGAGTGATGATAATTACATTAGCATGTCTAGACTTACTAAGGTCAAACCCTTGGCCTCTGTAAAGTTTATTCCTGTCTAATATCTGACATCTCAGTAGACCACTTGACCATCTGAAGCAGTGGCCTCTCCCGCAATTCAGAAATGCCTTGTAATCATAACCCCCTGTCAAACTGTAAACTCAACTCCTTCATTGCATTATGCCACAGGGATTAGTTACTCCCAGCAACATTCTACTCCCTTCAAAGTGAATTTCATCTTGGAATTTATCAGTAACCTTTATATAAACTATCATATTTTCTTCCATCTCAGAAGCTAAGGCTCTAATGAGTCAGCTTATATTAAATAATTCAGCAATTCAACTTCCTCTGTGATCTTAGTTTTTTAACTACTACAATTTCAGGAAGCCATTTTGCCTATAATGAGCCAGAAAGATATTTAGCATTTTTCTTTCTGATCATTCAAAGGAAAAATTTATTATGAAATTTATAAAGCCCAGAGTCAGATTACACTGGAAGGTAAAAGTCCATTTTTGGACGTGAGTTTTGTAAGAATATACTAAAAAGTCCTATAATCATCCATGCAAATTGCCATATGAATCATAAGTAGTCAGATGGATAAACTAGAAATTGTTCCTAATGATACACAATCTGTCACATTCACCCTCTGCTCTGTTGAACATTCACAAAATTCTGGTTACTTATGTGTTTTTTTCTTCCAGGTAAGAATGATGTATGTGAGAGTCTTATATTAAAGATAATGAGTTTGGATATTATACCAGTCAGAGTTGTTTACTGCAAGCAACAGAAAATAACTCTAGCTGATTTAAGCAGAGAAAAGCATGTGTTGCTGTGTTGTTCAATAGCTCAAGGCATTTCAACAGTGTTGAAACCAGGCCTAGAAAAGGAGGCCAGACAAGGGAAGCAAGGCAGCAGGTGGACAACTAAAATCACACCACTTAACCCATCTAATAGGGAAACCACCATCACTCCCCTCACGCTAAACATAGATATCACAGGTTACTGGCAGCCACAGACACAGGACTTGGAATGTGCTGCTCCACCTCCGTGCCTCTGAATTTGCTGCTGTCTCTGTCTCTATCTGTCACCAGCTCCCAGTTCAAAGGCAACAGCAGATACATCCATTTAGCCAAGCCTTGGTCACATACCCGCATCCTAGCTGCAAGGGAGGCTAAAAAATGTCTGGAGTTTTCAACTCCTAAAGTGGGAGTCAAGCAGCTAAAAAATGAGAGACGTTCCACTGAGATGCGATAAACGGAGGTAATTAATAATAACAGATGAAGTCTTGGGCTCTGGAGTTTGACTGAATTTGAATCGATGCTATGTGACCTATGTGACCTTGGATAAATCACTCAAACCCTTACTTGTTTCTATTTCCTCACTTCTAAAATACAGACAATACCATTATCTGCATTAGAGACCCTTGTGAGGATTAAATACAAACATCCATGTAAAATTTCTTGGCACAGTACATGGCACATAGTAAGTATTAATACTTCTATGTTTCTGTGTGTGTGTGTTTAAATGAACACATGTTTATACCAACACACAACACTGACAGCAGAGACAGAGCTTCTCTACTCCCATTCTCTTTCCCTTTTATAAACACCTACCAAATACTGAGAGTATCGCATATGTCAGACGTTCATTTAGTTTAATGCTAGGAAAGGCAACTCGATTTAACTTTGGTCTCCTCCCTTAAAGCATACATGATCTAGCAGACAGACATCAAGGATGAAATAATTATAATTCTACATATGTTATAATATAATAAAAACAAAAGTTCAGAGAGGGATAAGATTAATTTTATCTAGAGAGCTAGAAAAAATCATATAAAAGGAACTCGAAAGGGAATGCAAAGAATAGATAATAAGAATTTTCCAGAGAATAGAGAGAAATGGTTGTCTACCAAGCAGTGAGAATACTCCCAGCACAGCGGTACAAATGCAGGGTGTCTGGCAATGGGGAAGAATTCAGAAAGACAAGAGCATGGGTTGATGGGAAAGTAAACAAAGATGAATTGAGAAAGACAGATTAGGGCCAGATTGTCAAAACCCTCTGGGGTCACGGTGGTTATCCTGTCACCTGCTAACATACATGCTAGCAAAACGGCTAGTAACTGACCCAAGGCCCTAGCAATGTGCCACGTCATTGGCATCAGTATCTTCATATATTATTTGTTCTTTTTAAATTCATTATTCAGAAGTTAAATCCCAGGGATTAAGGTTGGCCTAAACAAAACAGTGGAATAGGCAAAGTTTCTCCTACTCCTTCCTTTTGTTGGGTCTTCCTTTCCCCCTTAACCTCCATCCCGGCTCCCCAATGCCATCTGAAAGCCTCTGGCTGTGCATCACACCCACTGCAATGCTGCCAAAGCTTCAGGCCCTCATGTGTATTGCCAGTTCCACATCCTCCCATTCTTCTTCCTCCACCAACACACCAGAGCCCTGATTTCTGCTTAGCTGACAAGACTGAGAATGGGCTAAACAGATAAACCAGCCTTAACTTCCGTTCCTGTCAGTGGCCCTCTTAATAACACAGTATCCTGATAGTGACAGTGGCCTCCCCAGAACAGTTCCCCAACCTCAGTTTCTGTCAGTTGCTACACCTATATCTTCCCCAACCTCTCCAACTCCCCATGACCACCCTGCCACCGTTAGAACACATGCTCTAATATGGACAAAATAGTTCTTGTAGACCACAAAATAAGAATGCTCAAAAGCAGGATTGCTCCAGGAAATCTGAGGCTAGCCATTGCTTCCTGGTTTCTTCTCAGGAAACTGAATCTGCTCTTCCCTCTGGACCAGAATCTGATCTCAAGTTCTCTAAGACCATCAACCCAGGGCTAGGAGCCCAGTAGCTCCAGCATCTGCGTGACCGGAAATGGGATGATGTGGCTCCTTGCTGGAGATATTTCAGCACATTGATTGCAAAGCCCAGTGAGTTTCTCTCAGGTTTTATTTCAGCTGCCAAGAGCCCAGAGCCTCAAGCCTTGTGAGCAGCTCCAGGAATCTCAGGGAATCAAGAAGAGACCCAGGGCACTGGCATTGGCAAAGATGTTGCTGGTGTGGCCGTGTGTAGCACTGAAGTGGCCTAGAGGGTGTGGCCCATTGGGAAGAGCTGTGGCTGGAAGGAGTTTGTACACAAGGGACAGGTAAAAATGAGCAATTATATTTGAGACAGATCCATTCATTCAGTGGCAATATATTTTTCTTCACTTGCTTTTCTTTTCACAGCAAGCAAATGCACATGAAGCCAGTGACTATGAAGTCGGTCAAATTGAATTGACTCAGTTTTTCTCAAGTCTTCAAGCATGAAGCGTTGCAAACCTTCGAGTGTACACTGGGGAAAGAAAGGAAGGGAAAAAAAGGACTCCATGGCAAAACCTAAGGAAAAGCCTGTGAAAAGAAAACGGCGAGATAAAGCAACACAACTTCAAATCTTAATCTCCTGAAATGGTGCTTCTAAAGCTGCACTTTCCACATTTCTAAGTGAGACTCTTCAAAACTCCATGTCAAATCATGTTATAACCTTGCTTCTTATCTGTCTGCAATGGCTTTCAAGGGCCAGTAATTCCCCATATGCGGCAGAAAAGTTCACAGTAGAGATTTGTGCACTTGGCTAAGCTTCCCGCATTGCTTTTTGTGGAGCGCTGGCGAAGGAGAGAGATTTGTTTTCCCTTTCAGAATTAATGCAACTGCCAAGGACACAGGCTACAAGCAAACGGAATCACTCACTTGGACACATAATCTGCAGGACAACAACTTAATATTAGACTCTCTGCTTTTGTCCAGTAAAACACATGGCCTGGTAGAATGCCCCTGCAATTTTTTAAATTAAAAACTGGCAGACAAGACCACAACTACAGGGGAGACTTTTTTGCTGCCTTTTTGCTAGACACCCTCCCTTGCCCCATCACCAGAGATGACCTGGAGTCTTGGGCGCTGGCTGCTGCGGTGACAGTGGTGCAGGGGGCTGAGGAAAGAAGAGTCATGGAAATCTTAACAAACCGCAGAGAGAGGGTGTCATCTGCCACAGGAAGGGTGAAGGTCACCTCACCGTCTCTTTCTCTACCTGCCTACTGGCCCTTGGACTGGCCTGAGGGTTTGCACAGGAAGAGGCAGGCGTGAAGAGCTCTGAACAGCATTCCCTGCATCAGGGGCCATAAATGAAAGTGTCAGCCAGGGTCTGGCAGGTAACATCAGCAAGTAAAATGGGTGAGGTCTAAGAAAAGAAAAGGAAGGAAAACATTATCTACTATTTGTTTTTGTTTTTTAATAAAGACAGTTTTATTTCTTTTAAAAAAAAATTAAGATGGCCAAGGCAGGTGGATCACTTGAGGTCAGAAGTTTGAGACCAGCCTGAGCCATATGGTGAAACCCCATCTCTACTAAAAATGCAAAAGTTAGCCAGGCGTGGTGGTGGGCACCTGTAATCCCAGCTATTCGGGAGGCTGAAGCAGGAGAATTGCTTGAACCCAGGAGGCAGAGGTTGCAATGGGCCAAGATTGCACCACTGCACTCCAGCCTGGGAGACAGAGCGAGACTCTGCTTCAAAAATAAAAATTAAAATTAAAATAAAGATGACATTCCGAAACAAAAACAAAATTAATTCCTCTTGGCAAGCTGATACACTTTCTTGTATTAGGCACGAGATCTATTGTTCCCATTTTCCCTTGACTTCCAAGAGGCTCAAAGCTATATTTTGGGCTTCCCTTTGATTTTTTTGGACACAGCTGTCTTTCTCTCATTCACAGCTGTCTCCTCTCCCAATGTGCACACACATTTTATACACATACATCATATACACACATATATATGCCACATACTCATATACGAGCATCATAGGCTCTTCTATTTTTACCTCTGGCATTTTTCCCTTTATTGTAAGTTTTATCACAAATCCTTATGACAGTATGCAGTGTAAAGTAATAAATTAATAAAACGAGTGCTTTCTACATTCAGGAGGCTGATGTTTCCAATTCTTTAACCAGACTACCACACCATTAGCTGCCAAGGAATCCAGACAACCTAGAAACACAGATCAGATTCCACCCTTGGTTCCTAGAGTGGTACAGAGGACAAGACCTACAGGGTTCTGCCCACTCTTGGGTGAAAAAGGACCAAAATAGCAGAATCCGGAGCCCTATTTTTTAACCACCTTGAAGCACCCTCTCCTATTCCTCCCACTGTCTCACTCTCTTTCTCTCTCTCTCTCTCAATCTCTCTCTCTCTCTCTCTCACACACACACACATACACACACACACACACACACACACCTGGTAGTCTACACAGATGTGGCATAGATAACAGAAGTATAATACTAGTTTAAACATTCCAGAGTTCTTAATTCCTTACTATCAAGCCCTGTATTAATATGTGTCAAATTGGCCAGGCATGGTGGGTCACGCTTGTAATCCCAGCACTTTGGGAGACTGAGGCAGGAGGATCATTTGAGCCCAGGAGTTGGAGATCAGCCTAGGCAACATAGCAAGACCGCCATTTCTACAAAAAAAAAAAAAAAAAATTGTAATTAGCCAGCCATGGTGATGCATGCCTGTAGTCCTCACTAGTTGGGAGGCTGAGGAAGGAGGATCGCTTGAGCCCAGGAGTTCAAGGCTGTAGTGAGCTGTGATCGTGCCACTGCACTCCAGCCTAGGCAATAGAGAAAAACATTGTCTCTAAAATACACACACACACATATATAGAGAGAGAGATATATAAATAAATGCCAATGTCTTATTTTTTTATTTTCTTCTGTTTTAGGATTTTGTTTTTGTTTTTATTTTGGAGATGGAGTCTCACTGTCACCTAGACTGGAGTACAGTGGCGCAATCTCATCTTACTGCAACCTCTGCCTCCTGGGTTCAAGCGATTCTCCTGCCTCAGCCTCCCGAGTAGCTGGGATTATAGGCGCCTGCCACCACTCCTGGCTAATTTTTGTATTTTTAGTAGAGATGGGGTTTCACCATGTTGGCCAGGCTGGTTCAAACTCCTGACCTCAAATGATCCACCTTCCTCGGCCTCCCAAAGTGCTGGGATTACAGGCATGAGCCACTGTACCCAACACATTTTAGGTATTTCCATATAAAACTCTGTACCAAATGTCCAAATTCAATGGAAAGGACCATTAAATTAATTCCAAATTCTAACTCCAAAAGTATTCTGATTTTTAAAACATCTTTTTATTTTCATTTTAAGGATTCAAAGGATTTCTCTTTGGAAGTTTTTTGCTTTTGTTTCTGTTTTTATTCACTATTTTCTCTGTCTGCAAGCCAAATAGAGATGATATACATTAGGAAGGAGCTACAGATTCAAAATTAATCTCCACCAAAGTTAATTCCTGCATAAATTAAGCTGAATTTGTTTTTTCAACACCATGAATCAAGTTTAATAGCTATAAATAAAACATGAATTTGAGTTTCTTCATTTATAACTTAAAATCCATGATACTTTAGCACAGGAAGGGCAACGTTTTCTTTTTTCTTCTTTTTTAGAGCTCTGAGGCTAGTCATCTCAGAGATTGTAGTAAATATTGTTGATTCAAATAAATTCCTCTCTATGGCTGAAAAAGCTAATACTAAGAAGCCCACAGAAAAATTATCTCTGCATTCCTTTGTATGCTTATGCAAAACATCATGACCCTCCTCTTGGGACCAGCAAACCAGTAGAAAAATTGCCAGAGATTTGAGCTTTGGGGGTTGGGAAGCCTGTTCTGCTGCATGAAGTGCATGGCTAGTTGTTGGCCTCAGATTACTCTATGGCTATAATTAGTTCTTGGAGAAACCGTGAACTGGGATTAAAATAGGATGTCAGGATGACCCTGTTGAGACCTAACCTGTAGTAGGCGCTGTGGTGCACCCCTACCCCCTTTGCTTGGCCCAGTGCACCCTCCCCAGCTGTGTGAATGTCTGGTGCCAACACACTTACCACGGAAATTATGCCCCACCCCACCCTCCCACCAAGGCCAAGGCAGCCCATAGCCAATGAGAGCACAAGAGGACAATCCCCTTGCCTCAATTTTGTCTCGAGGTTTACACTCCGTAACTACATTGTTTGATGTGGTAGCCATTAGCCATATTAACTATTTAAATTTACATTTAATTTAATTAAACATTTAGTTCCTCAGTTATACTAGCCACATTGCAAGTGCTCAATGGCCATAGGTAGCCAGTGACAACTCTACTGGACAGTGCAGATTCTATAGAACATTTCCATTATCATGGTAAGTTCTACTGGCCAACACTGCTTTAGAGTCTACCCCTATGGATCAGACCAATGTGAGGCTTCCCCTGAGGCAACGTCTTTGCTCAGCTCTTTCCCTCTCCCTATCCTGCTTTCATGCCGCCCCTTTGAGTTTTTAAATTCTGTTTCTGAAGAACACTCCCTCAATAAATGTTCTGCATTTGAATCCCTGCTTTGGACTCTGCTTCTAGGGAATTCTATCCAAGACACCATCTCTATTGCTTTCAGCTTATCGTAAACCAAGGAGTAAGCGTTTATGCATGGAAGCCTTGGATTTCCTTACTCTAGAGATAACGTGTAGTCATGTTTTCTTAAGTATAGCCTCGAAGCATCAGTAGGCCTAAATTTCATAAAAGGAAAGGGGTTCTGAGAACATAATGGAAAGTTTCATTTCCACACCTGAGAGGAAGTGACTGAGGGGTGCAAGTCTCTGCAAGAGCCTGGGTCCTGTGCTCCACTTGCATGCAATGGCCAGATGGGGGCACTAGCTGAGGCGTGCTGGGAGAGTCCACAGTAAGAGCCACGGGTGTGAAAGCAGAATACGTGGTCCGCGGTGGGAGACAAGCTGTTGACGGTAGAACCAAGCAGAGGAAAGGGGCAGTGGTAATGATGTGGCCAAAAGGACTAAGCGGTAGGCCCCTACCACATTTGTATCTAGAAGTAAGGTATGCTCTAACGACAGAGGGAAAGGAGCCCCAATGCTAATACTGAATAACCAGCCTGGTGAGTGGACTTTCAGAACTCGATAAAATATGTTATAAACACACAGGTGTAGCCATCAGGGAAATGTAAATCAAAACCACAAGGAGATTTCACTTTACACCCATGAGGATGGCTATGCTCAAGAGGAAAAAAACAAATGTTGGCGAGCATGTGGAGAAATTGGAACCCTCAAGCATTGCTTGTAGGAATGTAAAATGGTACAATCACTTAGAAAAACAGTCCAGCAGTTCCTCAACAAACTACACATAGAGTTACCGTACGACCCAGTGATTCCACTCCTAGGCATGTACCCAAAAGAAATGAAACATATGAAATGATACAAAAAAAAAAAAGTGTGTAGGTGAATGTTCATAGCAGCATTGTTCGTAATAGCCACATAATAGAAACAACCCAAAAGTCCATCAACTGGTGAATGGATAAATTAAATGTGGTATAACCACACAATATTATGCAACGACAAAAAAGAATGGAGTATTGACATGTGCTACAACGTCAATGAACCTTGAAAGGACACAACATGAATGGATCTTGAGATGTCAAGAATAGATAAATCTATGCAGACATAAAGTAGATTAGTGGTTGCCAGGGGCTGGGGAGGTTTGGAGGAAGTGTGGAGTGACAGATAATGAGTTACAAAGTTTCTTTTTGGGGTGATGACAATGTTCTAAATGTGATTGTAGTGACGGTTGCACAACTCTGAAAATACTAAAAAACACCTTAAATGGGTGAATTGTATGGGATATGAATTACACCCCAATAAAGCTGTTAGAAACACACACAGACACACACAAGCAATGTGAGTTTTTTGCACTGTAGCTGTGTGACAAAATCATTTACATTGCAATATTTGTTTATCTTTAAATTTATACCTGGGGACCCCTCCTGTACTTTTTCAGATGAGCCTGTGACTCAGGCTGAATGACTGGCAAAGGCACAATAACCTCTCAATTTCTTGAACATGTTCTATTTTATTTCTCTCTTCCGAAGTAACTGGTCAGATAAATATTAAATCAGACATACTGTCTGATGAATCGATCACCAAGAGATTCATGCAAGGAATGTAAAAGCTAGTGTGAAAATAAGGGCATGCCACATTCATCCTCAAACAGGAACACATACTGGGAAGATTATGGAATGTAACAGCCAGCCTCAAAATAAACTTTCTCATCCTAAACAGGAAATAGATGTTAAATAGAGAAAATCAATTTATTCCCTATTCTGACCTAAGTCTTCCCTTTGAGTCTTCAAATAAGTAGGTTTCCCTTTCCCAAATAGTCCAACCTGGAACTGTCCAATAGAAATAAAATGCAAGCCACATATGTAATTTTAAATTTTCTGAAAGTCACATTTTAAAAAATCAAAATAAAGCTGTGAAATTAATTTTAAGAGTATATTTTATTTAACCAAATAGATCCAAATATTAACAATTCAACATGTAACCAATATAAAAAATTATTGAGACATTACTTTTTTTAGTATTAAGTCTTCAAATCCTGTTTATAGTTTACACTAATAATAGATCTCAACTTAAACTACATTTCAAGTGCTTGTGGTTGCTGTATTGGACAGTGCAGTTCCAACTACTACCTTAAACTTAAAATCTATCCATCACTCTGCCGGCGCAGTGGTTCACGCCTGTAATCCCAGCACTTTGGGAGACCAAGGTGGGTGGATCACCTGAGGTCAGGAGTTCGAGACCAGCCTGGCCAACATGGTGAAACCCTGTCTCTACTAAAAATAAAAAAAATTTTTTAAAAATTAGCTAGGCATGGTGCCGGGCACCTATAATCCCAGTTACTTGAGAGGCTGAGGCAGGAAAATCACTTGAACCCAGGAGGCAGAGGTTGCAGTGGGCTGAGATCATGCCATTGCACTCCAGCCTGGGCAACAAAACTGAAACTCCATCTCAAAAAAAAAAAATTATATCCATCAGTCAGTAGACCAGTGATTATTTTCAGTGATCAAGCACAGATAAGTTTGTCTTCCAGGGCCTCATCTAAACCTTAAGATCCCTTTAAGCTATAAAATTCTGAGGCTCTGGGATTTATCATTCTAAAATCTCCTCCAGCATATCCGACCAGTCTGATTTTTAGCCATGCCTCCTACCAGTCAACCAAGATTTGAAATACTTTTGTATGTGTTTGGGCCTGTGTAAAAATTGGCCCATTTTCAGATGATGTGGTCCATCTGCAAATTAAGGAATGAGACAGGCCGAGGAAAAGAGAATATTTTGGTTCATGGCTTAAGGATAATTAAATCAATTTTTAAACCATTTTTTATTTAGTTTAAAAGCGATGAGCTTTACCTACATGTGTGTGAAATGTAATATATCCATTAAGTAAATACAAACATATAGGCTGGGCGTGGTGGCTCACACCTGTAATCCCAGCACTTTGGGAGGCCAAGGCAGGCAGATCACCTGTGGTCAGGAGTTCGAGACCAGCCTGGCCAACATGGTAAAACCCCGTCTCTACTAAAAATACAAAAATTAGCTGGGCATGGTGCAGGTGCCTGTAATCCCAGTGACTTGGGAGGCTGAGGCAGGAGAATCGATTGAATCCAGGAGGCGGAGGTTGCAGTGAGCGGAGATGGTGCCACTGCACTCCAGCCTGAGTTACAGAGTGAGACTCCATATCAAAAAAAAAAAAAAAAAACCCAAAAAACAAAAATCAAAAAAAAAACTAACAAACATACACACAAGGATATTTATTGCTGTGCTTTTCATTATAGTAAAATACTAAAAATTAATTAAATGTTCACCCAAAGACAGTTTTTTTTTTTTTTTTTAAATGAGTGAGGCAATTCCAGACTAAGGTTGAAAGATCCCCAAGAGAAGTGAGGAGCGCCTCTGCCCAGCCGCCCCGTCTGGGAGGAGAGGAGCGCCTCTGCCCGGGCGGCCCCATCTGGGAAGCGAGGAGCGCCTCTGCCCGGCCGCCCTGTCTGGGACGTGAGGAGCGCCTCTGCCCGGCTGCCCTGTCTGGGAGGTGTACCCAACAGCTCCAAAGAGACAGCGACCATCGGGAGCGGGCCATGAGGACGATGGCGGTTTTGTTGAAGAGAAGGGGAGGAAGTGTGGGGAAAGGAAGGAGAGATCAGATTGTTGCTGTGTCTGTGTAGAAAGGGGTGGGCATAGGAGACTCCATTTTGTTCTGACTAGGAGAAATTCTTCTGCCTTGGGATGCTGTTGATCTATGGCCTTTCCCCCAGCCCCATGCTCTCTGAAACATATGCTGTGTCAACTCAGGGTTAAATGGATTAAGGGCGGTGCAAGATGTGCTTTGTTAAACAGATGCTTGAAGGCAGCATGCTCTTTAAGAGTCATCACCACTCCCTAATCTCAAGTACCCAGGGGCACAAATACTGCAGAAGGCCGCAGGGACCTCTGCCTAGGAAAACCAGAGACCTTTGTTCATGTGTTTATCTCCTGACCTTCTCTCCGCTATTATCCTATGACCCTCCCATATCCCCCTCTCCGAGAAACACCCAAGAACGATCAATAAATACTTCATAAATTAAAAAAAAAAAAAAAAAAAAAAAAAGAAAGATCCCCAAGATATTTTGTAAACTGAAAAAAGCTAGATCCAGGACAATGGGTATCTTTATGTGCATGAGGAAAACAATGTGTTTTTATAACATATTTTATCCAGTTCTGAGCCAATTTCTTACAATTTCATATAATAATTTCTTACAATTTCTTACAAATTCTTACAACAAATTTATACATACACACACACATTTAGCTATTGATTCTATTTTTCTAGGGAACCCTGACTAATATAGGTAGTTCATACAAAAGCCCATCACACAGTGGTATTAACAAGTGTTCAATAAGTGGTTCTGTGGTTAAGGCTAGCTTCTTGTAACCTCAGGCATTCCTTGATTTGTACATTCATCGCTCCAATCTTCCATCTTTACACGGGTATTTTCTCCCTGTGTGTCTTCACATTATCTTCCTTCTGTGCATGTGTATCTCTATGTCTGAATTTCCCTTTTTTATGAGGACATCAGTCATGCTGAATAGGGCCTAGCCTAATGCCCTCATTTTAAATGGACTACCCTTTTCCTATCAAGTTGCATGACCCTATTTCCAAGCAGTTACCACATTCTGAGGTAACTGTGGGTTTGAACTTCAACATCTATTTAGAGGGACACAAATCAATCTATTACATGATCCAATGACAGCATCCAGGGAAGACAAAAACCCGAGAAAGGGTTGGGAGCCAGCAGCCACAGACAGAAGAACTACATTAGTCATCATGCTGTAGATTGCATTTCATTAGAGAGTTAGGGTTTGGCAGGGAATGGAGGCAGCTAGACATGAGCATCTCCTTTCATCTTTGTTTCTAGCCAAGGAAACCAACTGCAATTCTGAAGAACACAAAGGGAAGCACTCCAAAATATACTGCAAAATACCTATTCCCTAAGGCCAATGCAGTTGGCCTGTGCTGTACTGAAACTAAGATGAAAAGAAAAAGTAGGGGAAAATGCAACTTTGTACTTATTTTTCTCCAGTCCCAAGGGTATAATGAAAACAGACACTTTCAGCTTAAGATTTTGCTGCCGGAATTCTAGCTGGATTTGTCACAATGCCCTAGCCAACTATACATTCATTATTTATTGGGAATCCAAGTTCCAAAGGAGGCATTTTCACAACCCATTCAGATCCCATCAGCATCCAAGTCTTCCTAGAGGGATATTTGTTGATTTTATTTCATCCAATTGAGTATCCTGGTTGGAGCCCTTAAGTATGCATCGCTTAGATATTACTCACTCAGAGTTTCATTAAGGACCAAAGAAAGCCATCCAAACACATTCTAAAGCAATAGCCAGATCTGCTGAGCCCTAAAGCAAGGAAAATTCTGGCCTTTCATGCTTAGGATTCTCTTCTTGGCAACCATCTTTAAAGACAGAGCATCTTTAAATGGTCTGTCAGACAAGCCCTTGATGCTGTTCATGTTTATATTTGTGAGATTACTTGTGAGGTGGGAGTGGAAGGAAGAAGGTAAAGATGAAGGCAAAAAAGGTGAGATGCACTGGGGAGGTGAAGGTGGAGATGAGTGGATTGACACCCTGACAGATGGTAATCAATGGCCTTGATTACACACGATGACCACTGTGAGAGTAAATTCAGAAGTAATAATAATAATAATAATTTCTCCTTACATTTACTGAAGTTATTAAGTGCTCTGAGTATTATCTTATATAAGCCTCATAATAACTATGAAGTGGGAACTATTATTGCTCCCATTTTAAGGATGAGAATACTGAGACTTAAAAAGATTAAGTGATTTACCCAAGGTTGCACAACCACTTAAGTAGTATTTCCCGGACTGAAAACCAGACACTCCGACTTGGAAGCCAGCCTCGCAACTCCCACTATTTATTATTTTTTATGTAATACTTGATATATAAAATGTATATATAAGACACACATGTTATCATCTTAGTCTGTTTTGTGTTGCTATAAAATAATACCTAAGGCTGACTACAAGAAGCATGGCACTGGCACCTGCTTGGCTTCTGGTGAAAGCCTTGGACTGCTTCCACTTATGGCAGAAGGTGAAAGGGATCCAGCATGTGCAGAGATCACATGGAAAAAGAGGAGGAAGCAGTGGCAGGCTGAAGGGAGTGGCAGGGAGGAGAGGTGCCAGGCTCTTTTTAACAATCGGCTCTCTTGGAAACTAATGGAGTGAGAGCTCACTCACTCTCAAGGGAGGGCATTAACCTTTTCATGAGAGATCCACTCCTATGACCCAAACACTTCCTGTGAGGCCTCACCTCTCAACAGTACCACACTGGGCATGAGGTTTGGTGGGAACAAACAAAGCATATCTAAACCACAGCAGTTATAAAGCACAGTAATAACATAAATACCAGTGAACCTATCATGCAACTTAAGAACTGTCCCTCTTTGTCTGATACCTTTGAAGTCACCTATGTGCCTCTACTCATCGCCTCTCCTCTCTACCCCTAGCAGGATCCATCATTTTGAATTTTGTGTTTATCATTCTCTTGGTTTCATAAAATAGCTTTACCACATAGGTAAATATCCTTAAAATTTTAGTTTTAGTTTGTTTTTTGAGCTTCCATAAAATGGGGTCAATCTTCTATATACAATTTCTGTCACTTATCTTTTTTTAACTCAATGTTATTTACCTAAAATTTGTTAATGTTGTATCAGTTAGCTGTACTTTAATCATTTTCACAGAGTCCATTTGTATAAATAGACCACAATTTATACATTCTCCCATTGAGGAGCATTTGGGTTATTTCCAGTTATTGCTGTTACAAGTAATGATGCTATAAACATTCTTAAACTTGCTAATGGGTGCACATGTGCAAGAATTTCCCTGGGTTATTTCATGGTGGTAAAACATGCTTAATTTTATGAGATAATGTCAAATTATTTTCCAAAGTTTTTATACCCATTTACACTCCTCATTCATGTTGTAAGAGTCCTTGTTGCTCCACATACTCACCAAAAATAGATATTGTCAGGCTTCCTAGTGTTTGCTAAGTTAGTGGGAGTAAAATGATATCTCATTTGGTTTAAGTTTGTATTTGTACGTTATTATTGTTACTATTGTTACTATAAGTCATATCCAGACAATATTTGTTTGCATTTACCTCAGTTTAACACTCATGTTTACTGGGTATTTCTGAAACTGGCCCAATATCCCCATATAACTGATGCTTATGGTCTTTGGATAGACATAGAAATTGACCCTCTTGGTCTTAAAGCTTGAAATTTACATTTGTCTTATCTGAGTTCCTTTCTCAGGAAACTGATCCTCAGGCCTCCTAGATAGTATCAAGGAAATGAAACTTACCAGATCACCACATCCAGACAATAAGACACCAGACCCCTCACCTGTCATGATTGCTTCCTTACTGCTCCCTAATTCCTGTTTTCCCACACATAGTTACATTTCTTCCCTGCTATATAAATCCCTAATTTTAGTCAGTTGAGAAGACAGATTTAAGACTTACCTCCCCTTCTCCTTGGCTGCAGCACCTTGATGAAAGTTTCTTCCCTGGCAGTGCTTGTTGTCTCAGTGATTGGCTTTCTGTGCAGCGAGCAACTGGACCCAGATTGAACCCCTAGCATTTCAGTAACATTTCTGTTCCTTATATTTGCCTATATTTCTGAACTCCCTACTGGAATAATTTTTCTTCTTCCTGAATTACATCCTTTAGAACTTCATTTAATTAAGAACCATTGGTTGTAAATTATCTCATTCTTTGCTACTCTGAAGATGTCTTTATTTAGCCCCTTTTCCTGGGAAAGTACCTTTCCTGGAACACAGTAAGTTAATCAGTTTGAAGATATTATTCTATTGTTGTCTAGTTCCCCTTGTCAAGGAGTCTCCTGTCAGCCAACTTGTTTCATTTTGTAGGTGATCCTCTTCTCTGGCTTTTTTTTAAGATCTTCTTTTGGCCTTTAGTATTTTGTTCTATTATACAAAAATGTGTCTAGGTGTGGAATTTTAGTCTGCTTAGTATATGTTGGTCTTCTTATAGCTGTGGATTCATGGCTGTCATCATATTTGGAAAATTATAATCCATGATATGTCAAATGTTGTCTCTCCTCTATTGCTTAACTTCTCTGTCATACTTTTTATCTCCCTATCTAGCCCTTATCCTAGCACTAACAATAATTTCTCCTACTTTTTTTTGATAGCTCACCAATTTTAACCAATCCGTTGTGTTATTAATATCTAGGTTATGGCTGGGTGTGGTGGCTAATACCTGTAATCCCAGCACTTTGGGAGAACAAGGCAGGAGGATCACTTGAGCCCAGGGGTTTGAACCTAGCATGGGCAAGATGGCAAAACCTCATCTCTACAAAAAATTTAAAAATTAGCCAGGTGTGGTAGTGTGTGCCTGTAGTCCCAACTAGGAAGGCAAGGATGGGAGGATCCCTTGAGCCCAAGAGTTCAAGGCAGCAGAGAGCTGTGATCACACCACTGCACTCCAGTCTGGGTGACAAAGTGAGACCTCGTCTCTATTTTTTTAATTACAAAAATTTCATATATATGTAATTTATATATATATACTTATATATATATATCTACTTACCACTCAATGCTATGTATACGTACATATATATATTATATATAGAGAGAGAGAGAGAAAGAGAGATGTTATAATTTTTCACTTCTTCATTTTATTTCAAATGAGAAAATGAATGCCATTTCTGATTTTCCAGGTCACTTTATAGTCTCTTCCACGCACATTTTCTAAGTAAATTTTTTTTATCTTTAAATTTTCTTTAAAATTCTAGGTGTCTAATAATTACAATGTCTGAAATCTGTGGGGTGTGGGTCTATATCTGTTTTTAGTTTCAGCTGACATTCAATATGTATTCATTTCCTAGTGAGTTCTATAACAAATTACGACCAAATTGGTGACTTAAGACAACACAAACTCTTTCTCATACAGTTTGGGGTCAGAAGTCCAAAAGCGCTAAGCTAAAGTCAAGGCTGATTCTCCTGGAGGCTGTAGGAATGATGTTCCCTTGCCTTTTCTAGCTTCTAGGGGCTTCCATCATTCCATGGCCAATGACCCCTCCTTGCATCATTCCATACTCCAACCTCTTGCATCTTCTATTTTATTTATTTATTTATTTATTTTTGTAAAATGAGATGAGGTCTTGCTATGTTGCCTAGGCTGGTCTTGAACTCCTGAGCTCATGCGATCCTCCCACCTCAGCCTCCCAAAGTGCTGGGACTACATGCATGAGCCACCTTGCTTAGCCAACATCCTCTACTTCTGTAGTCACACTTTCCTCTGCCTCCCTCTTATAAGAACACTTGTGATTACATCTAGGACCCATTTGGATAATATAGAATAATCTCTTCATTCAAGATCCTTAACTTAATCACACCTGCAAAGTCCTTTTTGCCATGTAAGGTGATACTAACAGTGCAGTGTGACAGGTTGCCCTACCAGGTTACTTAAAAGTATATGCCCGCTGCCTGAACCCTGAAGGCCAGATAGTAAGCCACGGCCATGGTACCCAGCTGAGGAGCAGGTGTCCCTGAGAGCCTAAACATCCCAGGGAGTATGTGAGAACCTACCAAAGAAAACAGTACCATCACACAAACACGGTAGGCAAAGAGCCCGAAAATTAGCTTAAAAGCAGCTTAGAGAAGGGAGGTGGTGGCACAGATCTCTCGAGCTGTGCTGCTGCCACTCAGGAGTGCCCTGCCCTGTATGTCTCAATAAACTCATCTACTTGCCAAGCGGGACTTCTCTAAATCATTCTTTGGTCTTTCGGCACCTTCCCAACTTGGGAGGGAAGGGGATGTTACAGTCTCAAGTTTTTCTCATAATACACGGATCCAGGGCTTAGGACCGAGATAATATCTAGCTCATTACACACTTACTGTGTCAGAGACTCAGTTGACAACAAGCATCCATTCCCCGACTCCCTTGCTAGTAATGAAAATACTAATTTTTAGTCAAGCTTATTGTTGGCCAGTTAAAACTTCCTCGTTTTTGTTCACATTAAGATGTGATCATTGTGGTTAAATTTTTGACAATAAATTTTAAGTGGCAGTACTGTGTGCAAACTTCAGAATGTATTTTTTTTTTTAAATAGGCCTGCCCTTCATCCCTTTCCTTCCACAATTGGCCTGGAATGTGAGCATCTGGAGCTCTAGCTGCCATCTTGGGTCACAAGAACAAGGAGCATAACATAGATCTGGGATGATTCATGAACTGTAAAGAAACAGGTCCCTGATGAATTTCTGATGAATCTGTCCTGGACACCTACCTCATAACGTCTTTTAGATGAAAACAAATAAAACTGTATGTGTCTAAGCCACCATTATTTGTTTGTTCTGCTGTGTGAGGCTAAACTTAGTCCTAACTCATATCATCATTATGTCTTTTGTTTCTTTGTATATTTGGGGATTTTTTCATTGTAATTATCCATTTGGTTTCACATAGTCTATAGGAATCCTGAAATCCTGAATTAATGACACCTTCCTCCAAAAGGGATTTGAATTTATATATTTCTGGAATTACGTATGCTAACAACAGGGGACAGCTTTAGCCTCCTTAATTAGGGCACAGGGCCTGGCAGCAGCCTCAGAGCTTAGCTTTCAATCCCTCATTTGTGACTGACATTGGCATTTCTCCTCCAAGTTTTGCAGTTTGCTTACCAGTCAATGCTAGCTTTAGCTTACTATGCATGTTTGCATGTTGTTTTATTGACATTGGAAAGTTCCCTTTGTTTCTTGTAAGAGCTCAACGTATTAAAAAAAAAGTTATAATCTGATTGTGTTGCCATTGTAGTGGAACATTACTTCAGAGGTCTGTTCACCATTCACCCAGAAGTGGCACTGACGCCCTTCCCATGCCAATTTCACCATTAGATGTGCTATGAAGGCTTTATGTCTGATTGACCCATCCAATACTTTGATGCAAGCTTGGTACAAGCAGAGCTCTTCTGAAAACAAGATTGTAACCACTTTCTATGTGGTAACAATTCACTCATTTATTTGTATTGGGGATTCGGTTTGCACTCATTACTATTATTTTCTTTTAGAGTTTCTGGGACCTCTTACAAATTACATGAGCTCATTCCTCTGCCTGCAAAGATTCTGACCCATCCCCAGGGATGTGTATAATAAAATTCTACTAAGGGAAATATACTATTGCTCTGCAACTTGCTTTTTTAATTAATAATATGTCATTTTACCTTTCAGTACTTATAGTCACCTCATTCTTCCTTCATAGCTGAATAGTATTCTGTGGTACGTACCACAATTTATTAAACAATTTTACCATTGATAGACCTTTAGGTTGTTTCCAATATTTTGATAGTATTAATACTGCTGTGCTATAATAAGCATATATATACTTGTATATGTGTACATATTTGTGAGTAAACTTATAGAAAGGCTCGTAAAGATAAACTTATTGGTTCAAGGTTTATGAATATTTAACATTTTGATGGATGTTGCCAATTTGTCTCCCCCAAAAGCCATGCTAATGTAATGTGTTTGTGACAGAGACTACTAATGCCAACTTAATATTAATTTTCCCGAATTCTATACTGAAAGAATCCCTATTTTGTTTCAGAGTGGTGGTATGCCTAGCCAAAGGCAACATTTCACAGTCTCACTCTGAGCTAAGTGTGGTCACAGGACTAACTTCTGTCTGCTGAACTATGAAGGAAAGTGTCATGTGGGGCGTGCTGGAGTGCCACTTACTGGAAGATGTGCCACTTTCCGCCCTTCTACCTTTATTCCTTCTTCAAACCTTCTCAGTGGTTTGATGGCAAGGTCCTTGCAGTCATCATGAACCATAAAATCATCTTGAGGATAGGGGTAGTGGAGAAGAAAGAATGGAGCCTGAATCATGGAAAGCCACTATGCAACTTTAGACTACCTACAGCTTGACTTTCATTATATGGGAGAATTAACCCATTATTTTCCAGGTCTTTGCAACATGCAGGTAAATACTATTTCTAAATAACACAGCGCCCCTTTCAATCATGTAAACAATACACCAGTCCCATTGAGTACTTGCTGTGGTCCCCATCATGTGCTGTAGACTGTCACCGCAGAGCCCTTGCTCACTACCACAGTGGCTGTCCTTTCTGCATGTGTCAGTGCAACCAGGTAGGTGGCCTTGTACATTGACTCCTCATCCTTTCTTTCCCAATTGGTGACCTCAGTCCACAGGACTAGTAGAACAAACTTTACATTTTCATTTTTGGCTCAGATCATCTAGGGAAATTAGTCTACACAAATACACACACACACACACACACACACACACACACACACACGCACATTCAGTACATACAGAAAACCAAATGGCTTTTCAGAATCCACAAATCTTCCCATACTTGAAGCAATCCTTACTTCAGTCTGAAGAGTTTTCCAAAATAACCCTTCAGCCCCTTTAAAGAGAAGGCCTATCTAATGAAAAATATAAACGTTCTATGGAATAAAACATTGCAGACTTAATAATTCAAAACTGCTACTAAATCAATGTACTGCTTGTTGGTTTGTCAATATAGCTTTTTCAATTAGACAAGTTTATTACAGTGATGAATACCAATGGCACAATTAAGAGACTGACATTCTAAATTGTGGTCTGTTTAGCCTAACAATCCATATTTGCTACTGAATAAATGTGATGACTATAGCCTCCTAAAGATGAATGGGCCTCTGTTGGCAGCTGCACCTGTCCCTGGTAAGGACTGGGCAGGAATGACTCTCATCATATTCCTTCATGGGATCCTTCTGGCTGACCATTGTAATGGCATGTCACCTCCCTTCACAGTGCCCTCTCCTACACTAGGAACACCTACCCTGCTGGTGATGGGTGTTGTAGATAGTGCCTGAGAAGTAAGTTCCGAGTTCCACACCAAATCCCACTTTTCCTGGTAAATGAAAACAGCACATGAGGTGAGGCACATTGGCTCTTTTTCCCAGCAGTTAGGGAGGTCAAGGTAGGAGGATCACTTGAGGCCAGGAGTAACAGAGCCTGGGCCAGGCACAGTGGCTCACATCTGTAATCCCAGCACTTTGGGAGGCCGAGGCGGGTGGATTACCTGAGGTCAGGGGTTCAAGACTAGCCTGGCTAACATGGCAAAACCCCATCTCTACTAAAAATACATAAATTAGCCAGGTGTGGTGATGCGTGTCTGCAGTCCCAGCTACTTGGGAGGCTGAGGCAGGAGAATCGCTTGAACCTGGGAGACGGAGGTTGCAGTGAACCAAGATGGCGCCATTGTACTCCTGGTACAGCCTGAGTCACAGAGTGAGGCTCTGTCTCAAAAAGAAACAAAACAAAACAAAACAAAACAAACAAAACAGAGCCTGGTTTCCTTTTCAGCAGCATGAGGATAATAATCTCTACTTTCTAGAGTTGTAATAATTACATTATAAGTGTGTGTACATTCCTCTGACACATAGCAGATACTCAGAAAAGGTTAGTTAACTTTGAATCTATCAAACATATGGATACAGCAAGCCCTATTCCTCGAGGAAGGGGCAAGAGCCTCCACTTCTCCATGGCAACATTGTGTTATTGCTTTCCTCCTCATTCTTATTAGAAGTACCTGCTTTGGGGCCCATAAATATCAGTGGGCAGCAATTTTGCTTCTTCCCTGACTTTGCTGCAGGCTCTTAGCTTCCAAGTCTTCCATGTTCAATGCCAAAACAGGGTCACCTGCATTTAAGTGAATGACAAAGCACCAGAAGGCAGACAACTTGACTTCTTTCCTTGTTTTATGCCCCCAAAGCATGGGCAGGCAAGGTCCAAGTTGTCTCTGTTTGCCCTCCGTACCCATCCTCCCCGACACACTTCTGGGCCTCTCCTGGGAGGCTCTACAGAGGACAATTCAATTCAGCTCATAAAGGTGGGGTAGGGCAACCAACTCATCTTGCTTTTCCTGGGAATTTCTGTTTTTCACATTAAAAGGCCAGCAGCATCCCAGGACAGATGGTCACCTGAGGTGGGGGGCACCACGGGCATGTGGATCTGAACGGCTTCTTTTGGTGGGCTTTGCCTATTGGGTGTGGAGCAGGCCTCGTGAGTCAGTGCCTGACCCTCTGGGTTTCCACTGGCTTCCGTCTTGACTTCAGAGACTCCTCCCTAAGGACCAGCACCAGGGTCACCGCCTCTGGTCTCACTAGGCCTTGTAAATAACAACCCAGCCCAAGGGAGCAGCCCTTCTCAGCGTGCCCTTTCCTCATAACAGATTGGCCATTAGACATGAGCTGCACTACTTAACAACCCCCATTTTCCCCTCACTTTCCCAGGTTGCTCATAACAGAACCATGAGGAGAGGGAGTTCCTGGGGCCCCAAACTGAAGCCTGGTCTCCCCTGCTGGTAACTAATGAGAGTCTCCGAGGGCTGAGGCCCGCATTTGTTACTGTGTTGACTCTTTTGTGAGCTATTTATTCTTTGGTAACATATGCCCTCATACAAATATATATATATATATATATATTTTTTTTTTTTTTAAAGGTGTAGTCTCACTCTGTCTCCCAGGCTGGAGTGCAGTGGCGCGATCTCAGCTCACTACAACATCCGCCTCCCAGGTTCAAGCAATTCTCCTGCCTCAGCCTCCCAAGTAGCTGGGACTACAGGCACATGCCACCACACCCGGCTAATTTTTTGTATTTTTAGTAGAGACAGGGTTTCACCATGTTAGCCGGACTGGTCTCGATTGCCTGACCTCATGATCCGCCCTCCTCGGCCTCCCAAAGTACTGGGATTATAAGTATGAGCCACCGCACCTGGCCTATACCCTCATATTTAACATCAAATAGTTACTCAGCACCCATGCTAGCTGCCCAGCATGGCACCATGGGGCATGTTCCCTTGCCCTTGAGGAGTCCCTTGTCTTTGTTCCTATGTCCTCTTCAGGGTTCTGTGACACCCATCCTAGGCACTTTATTTCTCACATACTTGCTCTGGCTGGGCGTCATGGCTCAGGACTGTAACCCCAACACTTTGGGAGGCCAAGGCAGGAGGACTGCTTGAGTCCAGGAGTTCAACACCAGCCTGGGCAACATAGGGAGACCCTGTCTATACAAAAAATAAAAAATTAGCTGTTCATGGTGGCACATGTCTGTAGTCCCAGCTACTCAGGAGGCTGAGTTGGAAGGACTGCTTGAGCCTAAGAGGAGCTGCAGTGAGCCATGATTACACCACTGCACTCCAGCCTGGGTGACAGAGTGAGACCCTGTCTCAAAAAACAAAACAAGGCCAGGTGCAGTGGCTCACGCCTGTAATCCCAACACTTTGGGAGGCTGAGGCAGGCAGATCACTTGAGGTCAGGAGTTCAAGACCAGGCTGGCCAACATAGTGAAACCCTGTCTCTACTAAAAATACAAAAAAAAAAAAAAAAAAAAAAGAGCTGCAAGCAGTGGCACGTGCCTGTAGTCCCAGCTACTCAGGAGGCTGAGGCAGGAGAATTGCTTGAAGCCGGGAGGCGGAGGTTGCAGCGAGTGGAGATCCAGTCACTGCACTCCAGCCTGGGTGACAGAGCAAGACTCCATCTCAAAAAACAAAACAAAATAAACACACACACATATACTTGCTCTAAGTGTTCTTTCTTGTCTGATCAGGCTGGTCTCCTCTTAGCAATGGCTCTTAAGATTTGCAGGCGGCTCTATCTCTTCAGAGAGCCTATGCAGACCTTATCCTGTTTGACTGGCAGACTCTCTACCACCCGTTTTTCGGGTTACAGGTAGAGGCCTGCAAAGGCTGAATGACTTGTCCAAAGATCTAGAGTTCATGAAGAGCCAGGCTGGAACTGAGCCCTCTAAAGGCATCTGCTGTTCTTGCCTGCCCAGTGTCAGTTCCCCTTCTCATGGTGGCAGCCTGACTTTGCTGTGGGAACTACCGCAATACCCTCTCTGTTGTTTGAAATTTGTGGGCTCATGATTGGGCCTGAATAATGAGAGCACCCATTCTCCCTGACTGTCACAATTAGCTCAAGGATGGGCCGGTAACCCAGCGAGGCCAATGAGCCTCAATCCCAAGGCTTTTGCAGGAACTGATGGAGGGGAAATTGTTCTCTGCCCACTGGGGTTGCTCAGCTGGGATGATATACACCCAGTCACTTTTGCCACCATGGAGGGAAAGCCTGCCTGAGAATACAGTCAACCCAGAGGAAAGAGATCCAAGACTCTAATAGACACTGCCCTGGCAGCATGATTTCAGCTTTGCACATTTCACTCAGCCATGCCAGAAGATAATTTATCCCTGCACTTCATGGTTTCACACCTCCTCTTTTTGTATTAACTCAATGTGAGTTGGGTTCCCGCGTCTTGAAGCCAAAAAGTCATTACTAACACAACCACAGCCTTTTTCTCTGTGATAAGTGTCTCTTTCTCCCAACATGCCACATGCATTCCCATCATCAACATCTTCACTCCAAGTGATCTCCCCTGGCCTGTCCCACCATCCCTCCACCCCAGGCCAAGTCTTCTTCCCCTCTGTCCAGCCTTCCTTAGCTTCCGCATCCTTCACTGCTCTGCCCCCTTCTTGATTTCTGTACCTGTTGGTACCACACAATTTAACACTTAATGCCACAGTTGTTGGCTCTTGTTTCCATATGTTGCTCTTGTCTCTTCAATTAAATTTTAAGTTCTTCAAAATCAGAGATTGTGTCCCACCCTTCCACAGATCCTGAAGCAATGTTGGGAAACAGTAACTAAATTTCTGTTGAGCACATACTGTACGCCAGACACAGCCCTAAGATCATTACATGCACTAATCATTAAATCGACACAACAAACCTGTGAGGTAACTATGATCATTACCCCTACCTTACAGATGAGGAAAGCAAGGCATAAAAAGGTTAAGGAACTTCCTCAATTGGCTAGGAAGTGATAGAATTAGGATTTTAACTCAGGCATTCTGGGCTCCAGAGCCCAGACTTAATTACTACACTATACAGCTTCTTAATGCATCTTTGATAAATATCAATTGATTCAACATACAGAATTGCAGAGTTACACCAAACCTAAAGCAGGAGGTGATAACCTCTAGGGAGTTACTCTGATCATCTGAAAGGTTTTGTACCCTTCTAGAAAATGCATGTGCATGCACACACACACACACACACATACACACACACCCCCCACAAGCACCCCTGACAGAAAGAAGAGTAGTAACCAGAAGCCCTGATTCTGGGGCTGCTTTGCTATCTTCACCCTAAACTTCAGTCCTTTGTTAAGATTAGGTATTGGGAGGAGTATGAGAAAGATGTTGTCTCCACTCTCCAAAAGTTTGACCTCAGAGTAAGGCCAGAAGCTGACATGAGCAGCAAAGAAATTTGTTTTCAATGCCTCCTGCCTCCTTATTCTGCAGCATTCACGGGGCAGTGAGCATTCACCATGTCTGCCTGCCCAGCATCCACTTCCCTCACTCTCATGACAGCGCTTTGATTTCCCTTTGGGGGACCACCACTCCCCCACTGCATGCAATGATATTGGACAGTCAACCAACTGTCCACCCTCCTCTGGCCAAGAAGTAAGTACATGACCCACACGAGCCAGCTGGACTCTGCCCTGGGAATTTGAGCAATACAAGGAGGAAATTCAGTTGGAGGCAATTCAAAGACTTAGAGCATGAGTGCCCATCTGCCACCCCAAACCCCTGAGCTCCTTTGCTTTCTTTCCTGTCCAAAACCTGATTCTTGAGCTTTCCCCTCAGTTCCACATGCTACCTGAGATGGCTTTATAAATGCCAATCTGGCGAGGCTGAATTACATTTCCCAGAATTCGCTTTCCTGTATGTTTCCAGTTAAGGGAGGGCCATGTAGAATCTCCTGGTGTGAGATTTGCAGGGTGGAAGTGAAGCAGCAGCAGTTTTTGTAGCTTGCACACATTGTCACTTTCTGCTGGCTCACTGCATCAGCAGGAGGCAGGGGCTGGGCCTGTAGCTGCTCTACCCTTCCCAGGATCCTCCTTCAGCTTTCCCGACTTCTGAGCCAGACACGTCTGCTTAGCTCTGTGTTGAAGGATCCTGACTTCTGCAGGAGACCCATGCCACCCAAATCAGAGGCACAGTTTCCATCCCTCCTCATGGTCTCCAGCAGGTGGTTTCCAGCTTGTTCTTGTTCACCCCCACCTTACACCCATCTCCCTGGCCCAGCTGCCTGCCCTGCAGACTGCAAGCTTCAGCATCAGACCTGAGGGCAAGAGCCTTACAGAGACTGCGTCAGCAGCTCCCATGGGTAGGTAAGATCAAATCCTGGTAAGAAATCCCTAGTGCTGATTCCTGTTATGGCTGCTTCCTGGAAGGCAGTGTCACATGGAACCTCTAAATTGCAGCATTCGGAGCTCCAGAAAGGGAAAATTTCAAGTCAAATAGAATTCTATATACCATGTCTTTGGAACCTTCAGCCCTCAAGATTCCAACATCATTACCTCAGTTTCAACACAGTTGTCCTTAGTCCTCATGTCACGCCTTTGATGCTGCCTGTTGTCAAAGCAGTAGAAGCCAGCAATCCAATCACTCTCTTGTTAGGTGTGGTTCTCAGCATTACAGGCATTTGTGCTTGCTTGAAGGTATATGCAGAAAAGAGATAGGGACAGATGTGACTTTGAAGGGCTTACTGAATCAAACCTCACCCTGAAAACCTTTGTGCTATTGAGGCTAAACCTGAGCTTTGGTATCTGACAGTTTCCAAGAATCAGTAAATAAGGGAGTTTTACATTCTTCATTGTTTCCATGAAATGGGAACAAACAGATACATATATAAAAATTTAAAAAAAGTTTTCTTTACAACAAATAATGCACTGAAAAATGCAGCCTATAATTTGTATTTGCCGTTTAGAAAGGAAGTCAAAGAGGTAAGATGGCTGAAATTGACACAAGTAAGATTTCATAGTTTTAGAATTCTCAAAGCATGTGAAATAGGAAGAAGGAAGTTCTTGCCTAGAATCTTAGGAAACCATCACTGTTAGTTACAATCGCTGCCTCCTGAATCGTTGAGGAGTCTTTTCTCCATATTTTTATTAGATTTTTGTTTTGTTGTCTTTCAAGATAATATTGTATTTTTTATCAGATAGTCAGCCAAAAAGGGAAACTTTTATCTCTGGGGGAAAAACTTTTAGAAAAATGTATTTGGTGTATCTAATATTGAAATGAAATGCAGAAAAGATTTAATATTAAAAAAACACTATAGGCTGAGCACGGTGGCTCATGCCTGTAATCCCAGCACTTTGGGAGGCTGAGGAGGTCAGATCACCTGAGGTCAAGAGTTCAAGACCAGCCTGGCCAACATGGTGAAACCCCGTCTCTACTAAAAATACAAAAATTAGCTGGGCATGGTGGTGCATGCCTGTAATCCCAGCTACTCGGGAGGCTGAGGCAGGAGAATTGCTTGAACTGGGACCCAGACCCGGGAGGTGGAGGTTGCAGTGAGCTGAGATTGCACCACTGCACCACTCCAGCCTGGGCTACAGAGCAAGATTCAGTCTCAAAATAAATAAATAAATAAATAAATAAATAAAATAATAAAAACACAAAAAACAATATAGACATTGACACAGAAAAGAGATTTAATGTTAAGAAAACAACTTTATATTAACTGAGTAACATCCTCCTGATGAGAAGTACTATAGTAAATATAAACCCATTATGTTATTAAAAAATAAAAAAAAGAAAGAGGCCGGGTGCGGTGGCTCACACCTGTAATCCTAGCACTTTGGGAGGCCGAGGCAGGCAGATCACTTGAGGTCAGGAGTTTGAGACCAGCCTGGCCAACATGGTGAAACCCCATCTCTACTAAAAATATAAAAATTAACTAGGGGTGCTGGCACGTGCCTGTAATCACAGCTACTTGGGAGGCTGAGGCAGGAGAATTGCTTGAACCTGGGAGGCGGAGGTTGCAGTGAGCCAAGATGGCGCCATTGCATTCCAGCCTGGGCGAAGAAGCAAGACTCTGTCTGAAAAAAAAAAAGAAAGAAAGAAATCCCTAGTGCTTTGCTTCTCTAATTGATGCCTGTCTAATTTGCTACCCTAAATCTTCCTAAGAGTCCTCTTTCATATAAGTTATTCACAGTCTATTTTTATTGCTTGCAGCCAAAAGATTCCAAACTGTACACATTGCATAATATATGAGAAAATATTTCCAAATTATAAAGCACCACATACACGCATGTCCAATTACATTTGTTAGTATAGACTATGCTGGAAAGATGAAGTCTTGGATCAGACAGACAGATTCAAAACCGAATTTTGCCAGGTAATATTTGCATGTCTTTGGACAAAGTTACTTACTTTTACTGAGCCTGTTTCCCCTCTGTAAAAATTTTTACAAGTTAGTAGCTAGTAGTTTGGATTAGGTCTCTGCTATGGTTTAGATATGGTTGTTCTGTCACCACCAAAGCTCATGTTGCAATTTGAGCCCTGATGCAGTGCTCTTGGGGCATGGGGTCTAGTGGGAAGTGTTTGAGTGATAGCGGTGGATCCCTCATAAATGGCTTGGTGCTGTTCTTCCAGTAGTGAGCTCTATCTCTTGTGAGACTGAATTAGTTCTCGTGGGGATGGATTCATTCCCCCGAGAGTGGGTTGTTATACAGTCAGGAGCCCTTTGGCTTTCCCTCTCTTCTCTCATGTCTGCTTCCCCTTTGACCTTCTCCACCATCTTGTGAGGCAGCATGAGTGAGGGCCCTCACCAGAAGCTGGGGCTGTGCCCTCGAACTTCTCAGCCTGCAGCACTGTGAGCTAAATAAACGTCTTTCTTTTATAAATTACCCAGCCTCAGGCATTCTTTTATAGCATCACAAAATGTACCAAGACATTCATTCATGCATACAAGGGAAAGCCCTAACCTCTCATTGGCTCAAACAAGAAACAAGTATTTTTGTCGACTGTCAAAGTCATCTAGGTAAACAGCCTAGGGCAGGTATGGTGGCTCCCAAATCACCAGGGCCAGACTCCTTATGCTTTTGATTTTACCCCCTCTGGACCACAGGCGCACCCTCATGCTCCACAGTGTCCACACCTTGCTGATAGGGACACTGGGAAATATAGTCTTTATTATGTGCTGTGATTAAAATGGGCTCCTGCTGTTGAGGTGGGAGGGGAGAGTAGGCATGGGGAGGCAACCTGATGTTCTGCTGCCGTGGAGACGGTAACAGGCTGTGGCGAGAGTGTGTGGAAATCCCTTCCCCCTCCTCCCCTTTCAGGCTCCTGTGCTCTCTCCCTGTTCTCCCCACACCCTTCCCAATGCCAACATTCACTGTGACAACAGTTTGTAATAGGACTTTCATCCTTAAGTCCAAGTAGCAAAATGGATGAAAAAAGTGCTCTGACAACCTCCACTTATATACAAAAATGGTGAGGTTAAGAGTTTATTATCACGCCTGTAATCCCAGGACTTTGGGAGGCCAAGGCAGGTGGATCATCTGAGGTTAGGAGTTCAAGACCAGCCTGGCTAACATGGTGAAACCCCATCTCTACTAAAAATACAAAAATTAGCCAGACATGGTGGCTGGCGCCTGTAATCCCAGCTACTCGGGAGGCTGAGGCAGGAGAATCGCTTGAACCCGAGTGGTGGAGGTTGCAGTGAGCCGAGATCATGCCACTGCACTCCAGCCTGGGCAACAGAGTGACTCCATCTCAAAACAACAACAACAACAACAAACAATAGTATTTACCCCAGAGTAATGTGGTGGGGATTTAAAAATACAACATGTGAGAAACAATATAGTAAGCGCTCCACAAATATTAGCAGCTATTATTATTATTATTATTGTCAACATTATCATCTTTATAAAGGTGATCCTGATCAAGACTCTAGAGACACGCCACTGGTTTCCCTCCAAGTTTGCTCTTCACTGTCTTTTTTTCTTTCTTTCTTTTTTCTTTTTTTTTGGAGATGGAGTCTCACTCTGTCACCCAGGCTGGAATGCAGTGGTGTGATCTCGGCTCACTGCAACCTCTGCCTCCCAGGTTCAAGCGATTCTCCTGCCTCAGCTTCCTGAGTAGCTGGGACTACAGATGCATGCCACCACATGCAGCTAATTTTTTGTATTTTAATAGAGATGGGGTTTCACCATGTTGGCCAGGCTGGTCTCAAACTCCTGGCCTCAATTGATCCACCTGCCTTGGCCTCGAAAAGTGATGGGATTACAGGTGTGAGCCACCACACCTGGCATATACTGCTTTCTTTAGCTTCCATAGCCTCAACAGTGAGCAAGAGAATAAGGCTTCTGACATTCTTCCTAGGAAGCTTTATGGAGCAGATTGGAAAATTCATAACAAGCCCTAAGTGGCCCATAGTGGATTAGTGGGGACTGCGGCCATCAGGATTCCCCCTAGCTGAGGCTTCTGTGTCTTCTGTGTCTGTTTTCTTAGGGCCCTTTAGCCTGTGAGCTCTTAGGAGTGCAGGAAGACCCTCTCTTTCCCCCTGGGTGGCAACAAAATTTCCCCTGGTCCATCATTTCTGAGCCCTAGTTCAGTCCGTGTGCGGCCAGGTCAGCACTCAATAGGGTTCCAAACCTGTTGGCTGCAAGCACAGACTCCCTCTGAGTGTGAATGTTATCTCTCACCAGATAAGGAATGTGCTCAGCCCAGATCAAACACTTGTTTATCTACAGGGTGGTGAGAGCCAAAACTCTGCTTCTGTTTCTCCCTGGTGGTTTATTTGCTTACCCTTATCACCTCTGAGCAGTGGTGTTGTTTGCATAGAGTTCTCGGTTTCTGGCATGTTAAATTTAGAGGTACCCGGGGCTTCTTGGAGGGATTAGAGTGTTGAGCAACTCCTCACGGAGGTGCAGGAGAATAGCACTGGATGAGGGGTCAGGAGATGAGGGCCTGGGTCTGTCTTCAAATGCAGAAATTGAGTGCAGAGGTCTCGAAGGCCTCTTCTGGCACTGACGTTCTGACTGGCTATGAAAGCCTTGGGTGTCATAAAGAAGAAAAGTTGAAGACTTAAAAGGAGGAAGTGTGAGTGTCTTCAGCCTCTGGTGTGAGGGAGAACTGCGAGTCTCTTTTGACCACAGTTTATTTTGTGTTGCTTCTTTTAGCTGCATGGTCCATACGCCAAAGGTGGGCAGGTGGAGGGCTGCTACTCACTAACTCGGTAGTGCAGAAATGGCTTTTAAAAACAGAGGCTATATGGCTGGGCACAGTGGTTCATGCCTGTAATCCCAGCACTTTGGGAGGCCGAAGCAGGCGGATCACTTGAGGTCGGGAGTTCGAGACCAGCCTGATCAACATGGAGAAACCCCGTCTCTACTAAAAATACAAAAATTAGCCGGGCGTGGTGGCGGGCGCCTGTAATCTCAGCTACTTGGGAGGCTGAGTCAGGAGAATCACTTGAACCCAGGAGGCGGAGGTTGCAGTGAGCTGAGATCGTGCCATTGCACTCCAGCCTGGGCAACAAGAGCAAAACTCTGTCTCAAACAAAACAAAACAAAACAAAACAGAACAGTGGATCTGGTGCAAAGAAGACGGAGAGAAATTCTAGAATTCCTGCAGGAAGTTAAGTGATGGTATAAAGAAGTCCTTACTCTGAGAAATACTTCATTAAAATCAGAACTTACAGAATAAACGGTTGGTAGGAGAAAGAGGCATGTACTATTTACTTTACAAAATAATTCCTCACTTTATAAAAAGCCAAATATTTTCTCTTGGAAGTTAGCCTTGTGATGCTACCAGTAAGACTGAATCTATAATAAAGCTAATGATCCCACTTTTGGTTAAAAAACCCATTCTGTAAAAACAAGCATAGGCATGCTATGCAGTGTTGTTATATACAAAGTGGGTTTTCTTCATAAACACAATCACATTTTTGGAAGACATTTCTGTAAGATAATGTCTTTCTCAAGGTCCAGTTTGGCTTGCGTGCCTCCTGGGAATTAAATAGGATAGATTTTTCCAGCTGCATTTGAAAGACAAATTCCGTTCCCTTGTGTTGAAAGGTCTGCAATGCCCACATCTCCCACAAGGGGGCAGCGCACCACAGGGTCTTCAGTTACAACGACGGCCTGGGATTCGGAACGCGCGGCGGAGGGGCCTCCTTCCCAGGGGAAGAAAATCCACTGAAAGTCGTGAAGAGGCGGACCTTATGTACCACGACATAATTGAATTTCATATCTCACGAACCCTGAGTATTTGCCAGAAACTTTCGGGCTGTTCTCATTCAGAAAAGGATGAAATAATTTTTGTGTGTTGGATAGTCCTTAGACATTCCCAGAAAAAAAAATTATTTTTCATGTATATATGCAAAGTGTATCCAGCTAAACCACAAGCAAAAGTGATTTTAAGCAGGTACCAAGACACGCCGGATCATGAAGACACTGTTCTCCCTTCAAGCTCCTTTGGTGAGTTTATGGACACGCATGAGGTAAGCTGCGCCGTTCATGTTCTACTGCGCGTGACTTTGTACTGCCCCTGAGTGGAAAAGGTATTTGAGATTCGAAAGAAGTTATTATTAAGTAAAAATAAATTCCCAAGAAAAGAAATGTAGTATGAAGATCAATTTGAGTGTGTAGGGGGAAGTTTTCCTTTCCTATTTTTGTACTGGGCTGGGCTTGCATTGGTGCACATAAAAGATAATAAAAGTAACTTAAAAAACCAAGGGATTCCATGGTGTCTGGTTTACAACAGCTGATGGAGAAGATAACAATTGCCAAAAGGGAGTATTGGGTGCCAAGACCCAGATCTGGCCTAAGGAAGCATGCATTGGTCGCGTTGGGAGGACGCAGCTAGGGAGGCCGTGCTTGACGGCTCTGTCAGGGCGGCAGAATCCAGTTACACCTCCCAACATCCATTTCCCTGCTTCCTCAGGACCAGAACTCCCAAATGGTAGCCGGGTATAACACTGCACACAATCAGGTTTATCCTTCTCGGTCTCACTGTGATAGGTGTGAACACAGGACCAAATCATGACCAATGGATACAAGCAAAAGTGCTCTTCAAAGTGGCAAGATGTTCTTTTTCTTACTTTTCCTACTTTTCTGATGTTTGGAACGTGGATGTGATGGTTCAACTGGAACAGGCACTCTGGATGAGGCGTAATCTTTATTTTGGGTTTTCAGTTACCTGCAGCTGAACCTAACCCTAATCAACACCACCTTCAAAAAACAGGCCAGAGGTAAGATGGACTTTTTTTTCTGATTACTTGTTTTAATCGTTATTTTATCATTTTAACCACCAACCAACATTTGCTTTTATTTATTTATTTATTTATTTATTTATTTATTTATTTTTGAGACACGGTCTCTCATTTTGCCCAGGCTGGAGTGCAGTAACACAGTCACCACTCACTGCAGCTTCAACCTCCTTGGCTCAAGTGATCCTCCTGCCTCAGCCTCCCAAGCAGCTGGGACAACAGGCTGTGCTACCACACCCAGCTAATTTAAAAAAAAAAATTTTCTGTAGAGACAGTGTCTCACTATGTTGCCCAGGTTGGTCTTGAACTCCTGGCCTCCCAAAGTGCTAGGATTACAAGCGTAAGCCACTGTGCCTGGCCCAACATTTATTAAATGTTGTATTAAGGGGCCACAGGCAGTGGCTCATGCCTATAATCCCAGCACTTTGGGAGGCCGAGGCAGGCAGATCACTTGAGGTGAGGAGTTCAAGACCAGCCTGGCCAACATGGCGAAACCCCATCCCTACTAAAAATAAAAAAAATTAGCTGTGCGTGGTGGCACACGCCTGTAATCCCAGCTACTTCGGAGGCTGAGGTGGGAGAAGTGCTTGAACCCAGGAGACGGAGGTTGCGGTGAGCCAAGATCACGCCACTGCACTCTTCCTGGGTGACAGAGCAAGACTCAGCCTCAATTAAAATAAAAAAGTGTTGTATAAACGGTATTGCTGAGTGATCTGGTTTTAAGTTGGCTTAGGGATAGAGTTGGATCAGAACACTATAAGCAAAGTTCAGTTGTTAAAGAATCCTTCATAAAATTGCTCCACCATGACTGTATAAATGCAGCTGTATTTGGTCACAGCCCTTTTACCTAGAATCTCCTCTTATGCTTTAAGTTAAAAACACAAAGTCAAAATCCTGTTCCTTCATTCAAGCTTGATGTTTGATGTAAAATATACAAAACCTATGGACAACTGCATTAATGGCCATGGCACTGAGGATAATCTGCATCTGCTTCCTCTACTGCATTAATGGCCATGCACTGCGAGGATAATCTGCATCTGCTTTCACTGTGCTGTTCTGATTAATAACCATTTTTCTGGTTCTGGGGTTGAGGACAAGGGTTTAGCCTCTAGATCCCTACACAGTGACAAAGATTCACAGAGTTTTCATACTGCCATTTGTTCATCCTAGACCCAGTAGGGAAAATGGATGAGCAAAGAATTTCTCACCACTCCAGGCAATATGCAGGTACTTAGGGTGGAATAATAGAGGACATTGTCCTAGCAGCCCTGAGTCCTCAGCTGGTTGGACAAGGGACAGGACTTCTGTCAGCAGGTCCTGATAAGTCTGAGTGCAGCATGGGCCCAGTGCCCCCAAGCTCTCAGAGCAGCATTAAGCCCTGTTTCATTGGGACTGCTGGGTATGGCCCTGAGAATGGCGCCTGGCAGTCTAGTCTCATCCAAAGCAGGGAGGTAGGGCTCCACAACACAGTGAGAGTGGCCAGACATTCAGAGATAGAAGTTTCCTGGGTAAGTGTAACCAACCTGCCTTTTAAAAAACATAGCTAGCAGATGCCGACGCCACCGGAAGCCCTGTACTACCAGCGTGGTCAACTCCACGGTGTTCTTCAAAATCACCATCCAGTGAGCCCTTGGGCCGCATCTCCATCGAGCTGTTTGCAGACAAGATTCCAAAGACAGCAGAAAACTTCTGTGCTCTGAGCACTGGAGAGAAAGGATTTGGGTATAAGGGTGCCTGCTTTCACACAATTATTCCAGGGTTTATGTGTCAGGGTGGTGACTTCACACGCCATAATGGCACTGGTCCGTCTATGGGGAGAAATTTGATGATGAGAACTTCATCCTGAAGCATACAGGTCCTGGCATCTTGTCCATAGCAAATGCTGGACCCAACACAGACAGTTCCTAGTTTTTCATCTGCACTGCCAAGACTGAGTGGTTGGATGGCAAGCATGTAGTCTATGGCAAGGTGAAAGAAGGCATGAATATTGTGGAGGCCATGGAGCGCTTTGGGTCCAGGAATGGCAAGACCAGCAAGATCACCACTGCTGACTGTGGACAGCTCTGATCAGTTTGACTTGTGTTTTGTCTTAACCACCAGACCATTCCTTCTGTAGCTCAGGAGAGCACCCCTCCACCCCATTTGCTCGTAGTACCCTAGAATCTTTGCGCCCCCGCTGCAGTTCCATACTTTCCTTATTCTCTTCCATGCCTAGCTGGATTGCAGAGTTAAGTTTATGATTATGAAATAAAAACTAAATAATAACAACAGCAACAAAAACCTAGCTAAAAGCCAATTGCCCACATATTTTTCAAACGAGCCATAGTGCCTGATTGCAGATTGCTATGTTATAATCAGGTTGCACAAGCCAGCTTCATATCCGAAGCCTGCATGTTTCACTTACTTTAGAGGACAGTCTGGTGGCCAAAGGAAAAAAAAAATGTAATTACAAAGTAGCATTTCCCTGGAAGGTTCCAGGCCACCCCATGAGAATTATTCCAGAAATCCCTTACTAAAACACTCTATAATTTACCACCACACCTAGCAAAGTGCTGTAAGTTAAAGAATGGAAACATATTTGCAGTAAAAATTGCACAATAGCCTAGAGCTTCAGGGTTCTGAGACGGTTTTTTTTTTTTAGGCTTCACTAAGGCCTGGATGCATTATTTTAAATACTGTCAACACCTGTCTCTAATTCCACTCTCACAGAAAGACTTCAAAACAATTACACAGAACCTCAGATAAACGGACATGAAGAAGGTTCTCATTTGGCAAACCTAGGCATTTTTGCACCTAAGGGTTCATCCCTCACTACATATGAATGATGCACCATTTTGGTTTTTGCATCAGTTTGGTTTACATGGTCTAGTGCTGGAGAGCCTCATCATTTCTTGGCATACTGAAACACAAATCCACGGATTAGGGGAGAGGAGTGTCCAATGACTCCTGGTCCAGGAGGCTACCTGTTTTTCACAGGGCATCACTCTCTAGATTCAGGAGAGTAAACCCATTTTATCTCACTTGCCAGCAGTTGGTAGTGGCTCCTAGCAGAGTGTGATAAAGCTTGTGAGGCTCAGGAAGAATGAGTAGCATGATTGATTAGTCATGTCTGCAATAAATTAGGGGCAGAGAAGGGTGTACATAGATGGGATAGGAGTATCTGCATTTGAAGCAGTGTATTTCATCAATTCGAATGAGCACATCCTTCTGCCCATTTATGCATCTTCGAAATTAGGATGCGTCTTATAATCACTGCACCAGATTGTCTTTTCCAAAACTAGCCACAGTATTTCAAGTCTCACATGCTTTTTTTTTTTTTTTTTTTTTTTTTTTTTCTGTTTTTTGAGACAGGGGTCTCACTCTGTCGCACAGGCTGGAGTCCAGTGGCACGATCTCAGCTCACTGCACGCTCTGCCTCCCAGGTTCAAGCAACTCTCCCACCTCAGCCTCCCAAGTAACTGGGATTACAGGGGTGTATGACCACGCCCGGATAATTTTTGTATTTTTAGTAGAGACAGGGTTTCACCATGTTGGCCAGGCTGGTCTCAAATTCCTGACCTCAGGTGATCCACCTGCCTTGGCCTCCTAAAGTGCTGGGATTATAGGCGTGAGCCACACACCCAGCTCACATGCTCTTTCAGAACCTAGCCAAGACCCCATCAAAAAGTAGAATTTACTTCATCTCCACAAAGAATTTTAAAAATTTAGCTGGGTGTGGCAGCACACACCTGTAGTCCTAGCTATTCTGGTAGCTGAGGTGGGAGGATTCTTTAAGCCCAGGAGGTTGAGGCTGCAGTGAGCAATGATGGTGCCACTGCACTCCAGCCTGGGCAACAGAGCAACGGAATAAGACCTTGTCACACACACACACACAGAGAAAGAAAAAGGAAGTAGAATGTATGTCCTCTGCCCTTGAACTTGGGATAGGAGGTTGTGATTGCCTCAACTAATAGAGTGTGGCAAAGTGACTGCTAAGTAAATTATGAAGCTAGGTCATTAAAAAAACAAGATAGCTTCTGCCTGCTCTTCTCTTGGGATGCTCACCCTTGGAACCTGGCCACCATGCTCAGGAACCCTATGCCATGTGATGAGCTCAGCCCTTGCTTCTCAGATCTGGTTGAGGTCCCAGCTAACAGCCAGCACCAACTTGCAAGTAATATGAGTGAGTGCCATCTTGGAAGCAGGTCCACCAGCCTTTAGTAGAGCTGCCTGCCTCATGCTATATGGAGCATAGATGAGCCTTCTTTGCTGAACCCTGCCCAAATCATAGACTCCTAAGCAAAATAAATGATAGTGTTTAAGATATGAAGGTCTGCAGTGGTTTGTTATACAGCAATAGGCAACTGAAATAATCGTGGTCAGCCAGGCTGTGGTCTTGACAGTTGTCATTGCCTGCATGTATGTATACACAAGAACATGCTGAAGAAGTGTCAGTGAATTGAAAGAAAACCCTGAAGGCAATAGTGGAACATGTTTTAAAGAAATGCTACATCACAAACACTTTTATGCACAAAGGACAATATTATAAGGAAAACCATGAACACTGATGGCTCTGAACTCAAAAAGTGATTTAGAAGAATTAAACTCTGAATATGAAGGAATCTAGGGAATAGCACACCAAATTTACTTTGTATAAATTTTTCTTTAATTTTTTTATTTCCATAAGTTTGGGGGGAACAGGTGGTATTTGGTTACGTGAATAGGTTCTTTAGTGGTGATCTGTGAGATTTTGGTGCACCCATCACCCGAGCAGTATACACTGAACCTGATTTGTAGTCTTTTGTCCCTCACACCCTTCCCATCTTTCCCCCTGAGTCCCCAAAGCCCACTGTGTCATTCTTATGCCTCTGCATCCTCATAGCTTAGCTCCCACTTATGAGAACATACAATGTTTGGTTTTCCATTCCTGAGTTACTTTACCTAGAATAATAGTCTCCTGTTTATGTTTTTCTTTTTAAGGATGCACACAAGTGATACATAATGGAAAAAAAATCTATGTGTAAATAAAATTAAAAGAACACTCAATTAATATAAAGCAAATAGTGATGAAAAAAAGCATTTTATCACAGTTTCATCATACCAGCCTAGCATCAGTGGTATCAATGACACCTTAGATTTAAAGAAATACAGGTGTTTATTGTTGTTGATTCTATTATATTACCAAACACAAGTGTCCTAGGAGAGATTTCCACAAATTTTCCATTTTTTCTTTGCAAATTAAAAAAAAGCAGATATAAACTTTTTAAAAGTTCAATTTAATTTTTACTTTCATAATTACATCCCATTGTTCTATAAAACATTGGGGCTGGGTGCAGTGGCTCACGTCTAATCCCAACACTTTGGGAGGCTGAGGCGGGTGGATCACCTGAGGTCAGGAGTTCGAGACCAACCTGGCCAACATGGTGAAACCCCATCTCTACTAAAAATACAAAAATTAGCAGGACATGGTGGTGCATGCCTGTAATCCCAGCTACTCGGGAGACTGAGGCAGAAGAATTGCTTGAACCCGGGAGGCCGAGGTTGCAAGTGAGCCGAGATCATGACACTGCACTCCCGCCTGGGTGACAGAGCAAGACTCCGCCTCAAAAAAAAAAAAAAAAAACTGGAAACAACAACAACAAAAAACGCTTAATTTTCTCAACGTAATATTCCAAACAAGTGACTCTCCATGATCACTTGAAACCACATAAATTTTACATATTATGAATGTTTTAGTTGGCTCCGTTTTCTTGAATGGCACAGCATCAGCGGTATCGATGACATCTTTGATTTAATAAAATACAGGTATTTATTGTTGTTTATTCTATTACCAAATACAAGTGTTCTAAGAGCGACTTCTAAAAATTTTCTAAACTAAATAAAAAAAAAAACCTTAATTTTCTTAACTTAATATTCCAAATAAGTGACTCTCCATGATCCCCTGAAATCACATATACTTTACATATTGTGAATGTTTTAGGTGGCTGCGTTCTCTTCAATGGAGGTGGGGGAGGGTAGGCTTAATGAAAATGTGGTAAAGTCAATAATTCCAAAAGGCTTAGCTAAAGATATGGTGAACATTAAAGAAACAAAGTGAATTAAAACTACTAATTAAGCATTTATAAAGCAAAATGATGTAACAATGTTAACTTTATTACTACTGTTAAGGGAACAGAATCAAAGCTTCCGTAGATCTCAAAAACAGAAGTTTATTCATAAAATGCATTTTTAAAGTATGACCAAAAATAAGACTACAAAACCCCTACAATCTTGTACATTTCACCATCACTTACCACAGTCAATAACCAAAAGTCTCACCAATTCAATTCCTGTATTTTAAGTAAAAAAGAGCTCTTTAAAATCAAAGCATTTTGTTTTATGAATTAAATTGCAGAAAATAGTTACCCAAATCTAGACCAACCGTGCCGTTTTGATATATATATATATATTTGTGTTTTTTTTTTGAGACGGAGTCTCACTCTGTCACCAGGGCTGGAGTGCAGTGGTGCAATCTCGGCTCACTGCAATCTCCGCCTCCTGGGTTCAAGTGATTCTCCTGCCTCAGCCTCCCAAGTAGCTGGGATTACAGGCGCCTGCCACTACGCCCAGCTAATTTTTTGTGTTTTTAGTAGAGACGGGGTTTCACCACGTTGGCCAGGCTGGTCTCGAATTCGTGACCTCGTGATTCGCCCACCTCAGCCTCCCAAAGTGCTGGAATTACAGGCGTGAGCTACCATGCCTGGCCCACCATTTTGATATTTTATACAATAATATTATGTCCAGAAACTTACTCACACTGAAATCTCTCAAAATGTATTTATGAAGGTTAATTCAGTTTTTCCAAGGCAAACTCTTTTAAACCAAATGAAATGATTCCCACCACAACATTATAGACACTAAAACATAACACAAGCATAAAGATAAAATATGGAACTTCACGGACACAGAACAAATCTGAAATATGTTTAATTATAGACAACTATTGACATAGAAATGGAAGGGAGAGAAAAGAACTGACCCTGGAGATAGTTTACTTGGTGCTTCTGATACCCACGTGCAGCAGCAAGTCAGCAAACACGCCCCAAGAGAGGCTGGAGGCTGGCGCAGGGGCTTGTGGCTGGGGTCTTTTATCATCGGCCAAATCTAGCTTTGTTCAATGAGGGTCAGAGGACTCCAGAACCTATCTTAAATTCTGTGAGTGTTCCTCTGGAAGGTTTCAAGCCCAAAGTCTTTTTTTTTTTTTTGAGACAGAGTCTTGCTCCATTGCCCAGGCTGGAGTGCAGTGGCACAATCTCGGCTCACTGCAACCTCTGCCTCCCAGGTTCACGCCATTCTCCTGCCTCAGCCTCCCAAGCAGCTAGGACTACAGATGCCTGCCACGATGCCCGGCAAATTTTTTTTTGTATTTTTAGTAGAGACGGGCTTTCACCATGTTAGCCAGGATGGTCTCGATCTCCTGACCTTGTGATCCACCCACCTCGGCCTCAAGTCCAAAGTCTTGAAGTCAAATTTTATTGAGCTTCGTAACGATCAGTACTCTCACCGTTTGGTCAAATGAACTACAGACGCAGAGACCCCTTTTATCTGGACTCCAATCCAAACTTGAAATGGGCTGGGTGGACAACGTAACATTCTGCAGAAGGCTTACAGAACCTGCGACTCCCATCTCTATTCCCTCAGAATCTTTCTTTGACCGCTGAATAGGGTATTCACTGAAAACAAGATCAAAATGGTAAGAGCGCATAAATCTTAGCTTTCACCATTTTATTTTTATACATACACTTCAATGACTCTATTTCTCAGTTGGTTACTAGGACTAATAAATACTTAAAGAATCTTTCTAATACTGAGTTGTTTGCAAATAAAGAGACAATTTCAACCTCAATCCTATCCCCAAAACATGTCATAAAAAAGGGTTATTAGTTCTACTAAAAACTTCTAAAAGTCATTTCTGTTCAACATGTATCTATATTTTATCTTTTAATATGAAAGTTCTAGGTTGATCTAGGATTCTTTAATACATTTACTTGGTGCTTTTGGCAATCTTTTATTTATTGTAATTTTTCTCCAGATATAGATTGCTGGATATCACAGGCAAACAACGTGCAAAGGCAACGGCTGTAAGTAACATTTGCAGAACTTCATCTAAACACTTCTAGAAGGAAAAACTGATGCCAGCTTCTAACCCCCGAGCTCCCTTACACGGACCCAAGCCTAAGGACCTTTTGTGTACCATTTCTATGGGAAGGCGTCACAGGGTGGAGATGTTAGACCTAAATGTAATTGTTTCAAACAAGAAAAAAGTGGTTCTGAGAACATTTTTTTTTTCAGCTGAAAACATAAATTTATACAGTAAGAAAAGCAGAAGGTTAAAGTCATAAATCCTATTTGGTCTAGATTTGAAAAGGGGAAAGAAAACACTCCTCCCCAACAGAGATGTGTTCCTAATAACATACAAAAGTATCACTCCTCAGAAGGCCTTTCAAAACCTACTAGTATCAATTATGACAACACCTTTATTTCATAAATGCTGGCAAAGGCCAAGAACGTAAGAAGCACAAAGCCAATCAGAAGCAGAAAGGAAATGGAAGAAGAATCTACAGGTCAATGATCTACTATTTTCTCTTCCTCTCAAACCCTACAAATCATTTTGATAAAAAAAAGAAAACATTCAGATGAATGTTTAAATACAGACATCTTTCACATATCTCTTGGCAAAGGCTGCAGTTATTTAGTATTCAAAAGATAACAAAGATTTTTTAAAACCCTCCATATTATCTGTTGAAGTTTTAAAAGAATATGTGTATATGATTCAAATACTCGAAAAAAAATCAGCATGTTGAAGTTTTTCATTCAAAAAACAAGTCGTGAATAACTAGATGATTTCTTCTAGGAGCTGTTGGTTCAGTGGTCAATAAATATTTACAATTTAATTGCATTACTACCAAGACAGACTGGCAAATGAAAATAAAGCTAAATATCATTGTACTTAAACCAATTCCCTTTGCTGGTACAATACTTGACAGTAAAACTCCAAACCGATTTGAAGATTAGACTGAACATCTGTTCTGGTTAGGTGTAAAGTTTACATTGTGCTAAACTTCAAATTTGCATACAGACCTAACTTTACTGACGGAACTAAATCCACTGTAGTAAAAAATTCCAGCTGCGAAAGTGTTCGTGTGTCTCATGGAATACAAATCCATGTGGAGATTACAAAGAAAGCTGGGACTAGTTCTTCAAGTGAGCAGCCTAAAGAGTTTGGTCACCAAGTAAAATAGTGACGTGCCACCACATGGCTTCACTAAGGGGACTGGCAGAGTCTAACATGGGGAGGAGACCAGGGTGGACGAATCAGGGAAGAACAATGGGCAGAGGTGCTAGAAGAAGGGAAACTAGCAAGTGATCTCTCTACCCCACATTCTCCCAGAACGCCTCAAACTTTTTCTCTGCTTTTCACTCAGAAACCATACTGGTTGTTTGTTTGTTGAGACAGAAAAAGTCTCTGTCGCTCTGTCTCACTCTGTCACCCAGGCTGGAGTGCAGTGGTGCGATCTCGACTCCCTGAGACCTCTACCTCCCAGATTCAGGCAATTCTCGTGCCTCAGCCTCCTAAGTAGCTGGGATTACAGACGTGTGCCACCACGCCCGGCTAGTTCTTGTATTTTTAGTAGAGACATGGTTTTGCCATAACCAAAGTGTTTCGATCTAAAGCGCTCACTCTGGCTGGGCGCAGTGGCTCACACTCATAATTCCAGTACTTTGGGAGGCCAAGGTGGGTGGATCACCTGAGGTCAGGAGTTCGAGACCAGTCTGGCCAACATGGTGAAACCCCGTCTCTACTAAAAATACAAAAATTAGCTGGGCGTGGTGGTGGGCACCTGTAATCCTAGTTACTCGGGAGGCTGAGGCAGGAGAACCCCTTGAACCTGGAGGTGGAGTCTGCGGTGAGACGAGATCATGCCACTACACTCCAGCCTGGGTGACAGAGCAAGACTCTGTCAGAAAATACAAGATAAAGCGTTCAATCTGTTTTTTTGTCAGTGGTATCCCTGCACACAGTACTTTAACAAGCACTTTCCAACTGTAGCCCTGTTTTTCGGAACCCCTTCCAGCTTCTCAAAGGAGCTAATAGAGAAGAATTTTATAAATGTGAAAGTCCCAGATATATTGAGGATGGTGTTTTTCTTCTTACATTATTAATGAAAACTTTATTTTTGAAATGTCCTCCATTTATGGGCTTGCTATTTTTTCCCTGAGTGATGTTTAAGAAAGATGTAATTTTTCCTCTCCAAGTACATATTGCTTAGCTAATAAAGTATTCAGAAATACCATTAACTCACAATTTTTATCAGACCTTTAATTTTTGTTTTGTTTTGTTTCCTTTTCACAGGCCAACCCTGAGCAAGGATATCAGACCTTTAAATGATCTAGTATCTACGATGTTAGCGCCCTTGGGATTCAGAAAGTAGTGTGCATAGTAAAAGCTTTCACTGTAACTCACCCTGCCTAGATATGCAGAAAGCAAATTCAGTGATAAGATCTTTCCTGGAGACCAATCAGGAGTCTCAGGCTCTGTTGGGGTCTATCACAATGATGTTATCTAAATTTAGGCAAGGAACCCTTTCCCCATCTTTTAGAGGCAGTGAGTGTTCTAATCACTTCAAGATAGTATCCGATAAAAGTCTTGGGCCAAATTTTTCATACTTAGAAGACACAACTAAAATGATATACTAAAATGTATCAAAAGAAGATTAGTGTACACTCTACCAAGTGTAAAGTATACTCATACAAAATGCTTAGAAAACAAGTTATGTAACACCATGAAATTTTAAATCATATCAAAATGAACTAAGTCAAAGCAGGAAAAAAAAGAAAAAAAAGTTCAATCTAATCCTACTTTATACCCACAGGTAACTTTAAAAGGAGCAGTGTGCACTGGCAGACTTACTACTTCCAGAGGTGAAGGCCGCCGGCGCCTCCAGCTGTCAGAAAGAGCTCCCTGTTCTGCGGCAGGTGTCGGACCTGCCACACAGTAGATTTATGAGCCTAAATAGAACAAGAGGCATACAACTGGTTTATATGCTAAATGGTGCCCTGGAAGAGAAACGGTGCAAATAAAAAACTTTTACTACTATAATTTCAATGGTTATAAAAGTAATTAAGGTTATTTTCTGGCACATCTCTTTATAATGGCTATAGAGATTTATAGGAACACATAAGAAATTAGAAAAAGCATCATTTTTCTTTATTGATTTATGAAACAAAGTTCTACTGGATTTTTAAAAAGACAGGTATTAAAATCTATTTAAGTTTATAGTACCAAATACATTATGAAAATAGATTTTACATATTTAAATACCTCTAGTTCATTCTGAGGGGGAAAACACTCAAAATATAAAAGCATATACTTTTGTTTATATATACAAAAAATGTGGACCAAATTTTAAAAATACACTTTAGTTCTGAGAACAGTTTGAGGTTCACAGCAAAACTCAGCAATAAGTATATAGACTGAATTTTAACTAAAATTTATAGACTGAAATTTAACTAACAGCTCCCAGAGCCTTATTTTCAATTTATTGCCATTTACCTGTTCAGTCTTCAAAATAAGGACCATGAGGACTTATAGACAATGTTTATGGTCATAATAAGCTAAGGTCTTTATCATTCACATTAGACTAAAAGACTAAAAACCAGCAACTGGAAGGTTAACAGTTTGTTAGCACCTCAGTAGCAGCCAGTAAATCCATCCTGGCGCCACTGCATTAACTGGGGGGAACTTAGGAGAGAGAGAGAGACAGAGGGAGAGAGAGAAAGGAGGCGGGAGGGAATGAATGACTGCTGCTTTGTAGAAACAGTGGGGCTGGCTATCGTGGTACACCACATTTTAGTGAGTGATTAGTCTTGACCTTTGATTTCAGTAGTCTTTTGAGAGAATTACCATTAGCAGATAAAGACTCATATCTCAAAACACACATTTTGAGTGTGTAACAGTCTCCCAGTGATTAGGTTCAAGCTGTCGAAACATTTTATTTTGTAGCTTAAACTTCTCTTCTTCTTCAGGAAGTTGAGAAAAACACAAAAAGCAAGAGGGGAAATGACCTCTTAAAATACACCAGAGTCATCTATTTGGCAGATTTAGCAATTACTGGGTTAACTAAATATAATTTTAAAAAACTGGGCCAAGTATAGTGGCTCACGCCTATAATCCCAGCACTTTGGGAGGCTGAGGTGGGAGGATCACTTGAGGTCAGGTTTCAAGTCCAGACTGGGCAACACAACAAGACTCTGTCTCTATGAAAAAAAAAAAAAATTTCTAATTAGCCAGATATGGTGGCATGTGCCTGTACTCCCAGCTACTTGGGAGGCTGAGGCAGGAGGATCACTTGAGCCCAGGAGTTTGAGACTGCAGTGAGCCATAATCATGCCACTGCACACCAGCCTGGGTAAGAGGGCAAGATTCTGTCTCCAGAAAAAAAAAAAAAAAGCCAAACAAACAAAACAAAAAACTGGAGATGACACTATTATTTATAGATAATGAAATATGTGTTGCAAATTATACATGGAACAGTTTAGTAAAGTGATCTATGTTGTTGATAGATACTTAATATATTCTGAAATGACAAAAGCAAACCAATATTATAATTTATAGCTATCTTGTCAAGAATTTAGTTTTCATAAGGCAGTGACAATAATTTACACACAATAATAATAATGAGACAAAATAGGAAGGTTCAAGAAATCTTACTGAATCCACAGGACAGAGAGAAGCAAGGGAGTAAGTTGTTACTTCCTGAGCAACTTGTATATTTTAATCTTATGGAAACAAGGAATCTGTAACTGATCTTTCTTTCTTTTTATACTTGAGGAAGTTCAAATCACATTTCCAATCCATTTCTTGTGAATGACAGGACCTTTCTGCATGCATTTTCTGTAATCTCCCCAGTCCAGAAACTATCTTTTTTTTAAACCAGTATTTTCTCTTTGCCCTGCTTTCCTCATCTATTGGTCTAATGCTGTAATACCGTATTTCCCTCTCAGCTACCTCAAAAGCAAGGCAAAGTTAAGTAAGTAAATATTTTTGAACATCTACTATAATCACAGTACTCAGCGATTTAAATAATTTCATTTAATATAGCAAACTGGAATATAAAACAAAGTGTAATGAAATGACATCATGTACATATAGTTATATTTTGAAAAATATATAACCAGGTATTAGCACAAATATTATATACTTATTAGGAAACACCAGGCTTGGTTTTGTTGATCAAATTCCTAATATCAGCTAGGTTTCTTCTAATTGCTCCTAAACTACAAAATAAGATTCCTACCTAACTGAGATCTTTATTATAATCAAGAAGTCTAAAGTTGATAAACTTTGGGGAAGTACTCTTTGCACAGAAAAACTTGTCAAGATCTCACAGGAATATATCAAAAATAGCTCCCTTCACATAAAGACCTGGAAGAAACCTTGGTGACTAATTCTACTTATCAGTCTAAACCAAGCTATCATTCTTCTTCATAGAAAGACATTTCCCTCATATTTACCTTTTCTGAAACAGAGGCAAAACCTTTGGTTGGATGCTGTGTTCTCATGTCAAAAACATGGAACTTTCCTTCCAGAGATGTGGCTACTAACTTATTCATACTTATGTCTTTTCTGTCAAACTCCAAGCTACACACCTGAAAATAGAGAATACTTATTATTGGTAGTCTCACCAGTATTACTCAGGAGGCTCTTTTATACTAAGTAAAACAGCTTTAAAATGGTCAGATAATGTGAAAGCACTCCAACGATCATTTTATCTTTTAACTTTTACCATAAAAAATTTTTTCCAGCCAGGCGTGGTGGCTTATGCCTGTAATCCCAGCACTTTGGGAGGCCAAGGCAGGTGGATCACGAGGTCAGGAGATCAAGACCAGCCTGGCCTACATGGTGAAACCCTGTCTCTGCTAAAAATACGAAAATTAGCCAGGCGTGGTGGCATGTGCCTGTAGTCCCAGCTGCTTGGGAGGCTGAGGCAGAAGAATCGCTTGAACCCGGGAGGCGGAGGTTGCAGTGAGCTAAGATCATGCCACTGCACTCCATCCTGGGCGACAGAGAGAGACTCTGTCTCAAAAAAAACATTCTTTTTTTTTTTTGGCTAGGCACAGTGGCTCACGCCTGTAATCCCAGCACTTTGGGAGGCCAAGGTGGGCAGATCACGAGGTCAGGAGATTGAGACCATCCTGGCTAACACGATGAAACCCCATCTCTACTAAAAAATATGAAAAATTAGCCGGGCGTAGTGACAGGTGCCTGTAGTCCCAGCTACTTGGGAGGCTGAGGCAGGAGAATGGCATGAACCTGGGAGGCAGAGCTTGCAGTGAGCCAACATCGTGCCACTGCACTCCAGCCTGGGCGACAGAGCAAGACTCCATCCCCCCCCCAAAAAAAAAAAACCATTTTTTTTTCCATTAGTAAGATCAACAAAACAATCTTGGGTTCCCATGCTCAGTGAATGCCTTTGGGGAATCATTATTTAACTTTTTACATTATTTAACAGTTAAGTCAAGGCTGACAGTAGAAAACAGGAGGAAACCACATTCTTTGCTAAAGGTGTACAACTGAGGAACCAAAAATCTGAGCTGGGGAGGTGACTACTGTTTCAGGCTTTCTGACATTGGCATCAAAAGGCCTTTTACTTGCTTATTTTGAAATCTTACTACATGGCCCACAGGGGTCTGAAGACAGGCTGACGGGGCTGGTGACTCCCCCAACATTGTGCAAACCACATGTGGGTGTAAGCTCATTTTCTGAAGAGAGGATCCAGGATTTTCATTAGATTCTCAAATGGATTTGGCCTCAAAAAGTTAAGAACCATTGGCAGAGGGGTTGACTCAGATGAGTTACTAGAGGTGTTTTCCTTTTGTAGTAGTTCAGAGGTGAATGGAAACATGCTCAGAGAAACCAAAAAGCCTCAGAATGTACTTTACCCCATTTTTGATGTTTGTCTCCCACCGTAATGCCATATTTCTGAGATCAAATAGTTTGATATCCCCATTGTCATAGCCCGCACAAACAACACGTTCTTCTTGATTATAAGCATTGCCTGGAAATCAAGATACAACATTTCACATCCTTATAAAGGCTGCTTCAAAAAAATCTTATGAAACTATACATAAAACTTATATTAAATCAGATTTTAAAAATCACACTGGGTAGAATCCCATCTTATCAATCCTGACAGGATATCAAGATTATTAATGTGGTATCCATTAGTTTTTTGTTTTGTTTAAATCTCTGATAGAGTTTGGATATTTGTCCCCCCAAATCTCATGTTGATGTATGATCCCCAATGTCGGAGGTGGGGCCTGATGGGAGGTGCTGGGTCATGGGGCTGGATCCCTCATGAATGGCTCAGTGCAGTCCTTATGGTAATGAGTTTTCGCTCTTCTAGTTCATGTGAGGTCTGGTTGTTAAAGAGTCTGGCACCTCCCTCCTCCCCTCTCTCTTGCTCCCTCTCTTGCCATGTGACATGCCTGCTCCCTTTTCGCCTTCTGCCATGAGCAGACAATTCCTGAGGTCTCACCAGAAGCAGATACTGGCACCATGCTTCTTGGATACTCTTGCAGAACCGTGAGACAAATAAAACTCTGTTCTTTATAAACTACCCAGTCTCAGGTATTCCTTTATAGCAATAAAGCAATTCAATGCAAAGCAGACTAACTAATATAAGCTCATTCACTGTAATTCCATACTGAAAGGATATGTAAAAGTGTTTATTGAATTCAATTTAAATAAAATGCTTTATAGGAGATCGAGACCATCTTGGCTAACACAGTGAAACCCTGTCTCTACTAAAAAAAAAAAAAAAATACAAAAAATTAGCCGGGTGTGGTGGCAGGTGCCTGTAGTCCCAGCTACTCGGGAAGCTGAGGCAGGAGAATGGCATGAACCTGGGAGGCAGAGCTTGCAGTGAGCCAAAATCGCGCCAATGCACTCCAGCCTGGGCAACAAAGCGAGACTCTGTCTCAAAAAAAAAGAAAAGAAAATGCTTTCTACTATATCCGCAAAGGCTAGCAGGCCAACTACAGCTCAAACACAAAGGGGTCTCAGAGAATAAATACAGTTATACTTCTATTGCTTTCTTGGCAGTAACTATATTTGAATGCAAACAGAAACTTTAAAACTAATTTAACTTGAAAAATGTTGTTCTGGTGTGATTCCATCTTTACAAGGAAATCTGAAATAAGTTGTAGCACACTGTGACATATTTTTAGTAGTGTGGATGATCATACCTGAAGTAAGTTTATAATCTGTGGTTAAACTCATCCTCCTGGAATTAATTCAAGGATTTTTTTCCAAGTACCTCTCGCTGAGGAAAGACTGTTAAGTGAGAAGGAGGCCCCTGTCACTGTGCTAGGCTATCTGGGCATCCTATCCCAATGCTTTCATTCTCTACTGCCTCTAACTTCGTTTTTCTCATAAACTCCAGCCCTGCATTTCCACTGTGGGCCCCACCTAGATGGTACACCATCATCTTAAACTCATGATGTCCCAAAATGACCTTATCATTTTCCTTTACAAATTATCCCACCCGTTGTATAATTTTTTCAATTAATACCATCATTCACCCCACAATCAGCCTGAAAACTCAGTCATCTTGGACATAATCCTTTTCTTTGTTCTTCATATCCAAAAACATTCCCAAATTCTATGTATTCTGCATAATATTATCTTCTGAATCATCCACTCTGCTCCCTTCTCAGTGCTTGTAACTTAGGTCTTCCCTGGAATACTGCAAAGAGCTCTTGAACTCATATTCTCTGTACCACTCATCACTCCTGCTAAATACCACTAGTTCATTTTCCTAAAGCTCGGATTTCATCTCTTCCTTGAAAACACCATCAAAAACTTAGAACTATCTTCAGGCCATCCTAACACCTATGGCCATTGTCCTGAGCCATCTCTAAGGATATTCCTACTATTACTCTCTTCTACCGTCAGCCATCCCTATCCATGGGTTCTGCATCTATAGGCAACCAACCATGGATCAAAAATATTTGGAAAAAAATTTGCGTCTACACTAAAAATGTACAGACTTCTTGTGCTTGTCATTATTCCCTAAACAATACAACAATGACTGACACAGCATTTACATTATATTAGGTATTACAAGTAATCTAGAGATGATTTAAAGTATACGGGAGGATGTGTTAAACCATTCATGAGAACTCCGCCCCCATTAATCACCTCCCACCAGGCCCCACCTCCAACACTGGGGATTACAATTGACATGAGATTTGGTGGGGACATAGATCCAAGCCATATCAAAGGGCAAATGTCAATTAGTCTTACAAAATCAATATTCATTTTAAGTAAATTAATAAAGGAATAGTTATCAAAATTTATAAGAAGTAACTTTGTAATGGCAAACTATTTTCTAGAAAATAAACATACTCCGTATACAGTGTAATGTATGATTTGTTAGGTTACCGTTTGCATTTGAGGCTTGGTTTATCCCCATTAATGGTGTCTGACTTTAAATTAGATCAATATTATCTAGTTAAACAGAAACACATAATAATAAGCACAATTCTCAGCACTTTACATGTAATTAACTCATTGAATCTTCATGACAACACAACTAAGTAAATTCTATTATTAATTCCATTTTATAAATGAAACAACCAAGGAACAGATAACTTTGGTAACTTGCTCCAGGCCACATGGCCAATAAGTAGCAGGTGAGAATTCAAACCCAGGCCCCAGAGGCTGACATTAACCACCACGTGTATTTGCCTCAGTAAACTATTAGAATAATCCACAAAACAGACTATAAAGAGACTACTGTGAAATTTCTTGCAGCATCGTGCTTTCTACCATCTGATAATTCAAATGCAAGAATTCTTCAATAATTTACCAAATGCCACAGTCCAACAGTCTCTCTTGTTTTCTCCTTGTACAGGTTCCATATTAGCAACAGGATCATCTTTTTGCCTTGGGTCCCACACCTTCACAGTTCCTGCCATGCATAAAAGTGAGTTGGCAAAAATTCAAAAGTGAATGATTATGTTTATTTTCTACATTCTTCTATGGCTTCCTGTGTACATGGCAATATGACAGATGTTATGACATCTGAAAATATCCACATTGTTCTGACTTCTAATTGGGTAAGTTGTATTTAATATCAGAGATATCACCCATATGTAACTATCTGACTTGGTTTCCAAATTAATAGACGCACAGAAAAGCCAACAAGTGTTCCTAAGTTATCTACGAGTGATGACTGACAAGGCAAACGTGACTGTTACATAATTCAAATCATGAGCCTAAAATGAATGTGTTATTTTTTAGGGAAAATACCAGTGTTGTTTTAATTTTTACTTTTTTCCTTACTACCCATTTTAACCATTGGCATGAATACACTCTAATTTTGAATTAATGGTTTCTTATGTGAGTTCTAGAATACTATTTCTTTTTCTTTATTTCTTTTTTTTTTTTTTTTGAGATAGAGCCTCACTCTGTCGCCCAGGAGTGCAATGGCGTGATCTTGGCTCACTGTAACCTCCGCCTCCCGGGTTTAAGCGATTCTCCGTCCTTAGCCTCCCAAGTAGCTGGGACTACAGGCATGCACCACCACGCCCAGCTAAATTTTGTACTTTTTTAGTAGAAACAGGGTATTGCCATGTTGGCCAGGCTGGTCTCAAACTTCTGACCTCAGGTGATCCACCTGCCTTGGCCTCCCAAAGTGCTGGGATTACAGGCGTGAGCCACTGTGCTTGGCCTAGAATACTATTTCATATACAGTTAAGTTTAATTTTCCTGTGGCAATAGTGAAGAGGAAAATGTTAATAAAATTAACAAATTCTCAATTTAATTTCAACCCCCTCGTTTTAATTCATGTTATAGGACTACTTACTAAAATAGTGTCACTACCTACAAGAAATGCAAATGCATGTAATAAAATGGCTAAAAGGCAAGTACCTGAGAGAGAATAAGAAAAGGGCAAAAAAAATAAAAAATCCTTAAAAGGAAAATAACTCAGGAAAGGTGGAGGTACAACATTAGATTTATCTCCAGGGATAAAATAAAGTTGATCATTAAAAGGCTGCTTTAATATTTATTTATTTAGAGACAGGGTCTTGCTCTGTCACCCAGGATGGAGTGCAGTCATGCGATCATGGTTCACTGCAGCCTTGACCTCCTGGGTCCAAGTGATCCTCCTACCTCAGCCTCCCAAGTAGCTGGGACTATACCACCATGCCTGGCTAATTTTTAGTTTTTGTAAAGATGGGGTCTCCCTATGTTGCCCAAGCTGGTTTCAAGTGATCTTCCCACCTCAGCCTCCCAAGTGCTGGGATTACAGAGATGAGCCACTGCACCCACCAAAAGCCTGTTTTAAAAAGAAAACAAAAAATCCCATATATAGAGATAAGAGATTATCTTTCTCTATAGGATTTATACAAATTGATAAGATTTATAGTAAGTTTGCAAAAGTTAAATGAGCAAAGAACATTGACTATTCATAAAACAAAATTAACCAGTAAACATAGAAAAAAATTAACACAAGTTAGAATGGAATACCATTTTGTCTATAAAATAAGGAAGGAAAAAAAGAAAATCAATGCTGACAGGGTAGACTAGAAATCTATCTCATCTACTGTAGCTGACTATAAACAGGTACTTTGGAATGTTTGCCAATAAATTTTAAACTTTTTTTTTTTTTTTTTGAGACGGAGTCCCACTCTGTTGCCCAGGCTGGAGTGCAGTGGTGTGATCTCAGCCCACTTCAACCTCCCACTGCCAGGTTCAAGCAAAACTTGCATCTCAGCCTCCTGAGTAGCTGGGATTACAGTTGTGTGCCACCACACCTGGCTAATTTTTGTATTTTAGAAGAGACAGGGTTTTGCTATGTTGCCCAGGCTGGTCTCAAACTCCTGGTCTCAAGTTATCTGCCCGCCTCAGCCCCCAAAGTTGTGGGATTATAGGCGTGAGTGACTGTACCTCGCCCATTAAATTTTTTTAAAAATCATAAAATATATTTATTCCAAAAGAGTTACACATGTGATAATACTCATTTACTCATTATTTTTAAGCCACTCTCATAAGACAACAAACTGAAGGCTTATAAGGGAATGGTTAAGTATGGCCATTGATGGAATATTATATAGTCATTAAAATGATAACTGTGGAAACAGCAACATTTGCATATGACAAAACATTAAATAAAAAGTTTCTAAGATACAAATTCATATTCACACTTATAACTATGCAAAATTATATATAAGACCTAAAAGGAAAAGAAAAATCTAATGGTTGTGGTAGTGTGGTAGACTGAATGTTATTTTTCCCTCTATACTCAATATTGCCTTTATGATTAAAAAAATAAGTGATTTCTAAAACACAGCTGCTCTTGAGTACCAACTAGAAAATTACATCTCACTTTTCCTTTAAAGCAATTTCCTCATGGTCTTGAGCAGCCATTAAACAACTAGCCAAATCAATTACAATAGGTACCAAATTTCTCATGTACCCCTCGTGAAGCAACAACATTTGTGACTCTATTAAAGTCACGCAGTACCACTTCGGACACCAAAAGACCTGGCCCTTGTTGGTCACTGCAGGGTGGAAGAGGTGAGTTGGTGCCTTTGGAACTCTCTATAATGCTTAGCGGATGGATCACAGAACTTCAGTTTTCAACCAGCTGTCAATATGACAATTTTCACAAGTACTAATTCTGCCTTTTAAAAAAAGAAAATTAAAAGCTGCCACCCACATTATATCGTCAGCTGCCTCAAAAACCTGTAAAGACATTTTAAATCCTTCAAGGTTCAGAGGAAACCACCATTGTTAGTAGCTGAACCAGCTCAACACTAAAATAGTGTTAGTAAGTGCTATGAATCTATCTCAAAATACCCAAAAGTCTGAAACAATCGAGAGATAAGCAATCAAACTTGCCTGTTAAAAAAGTAACAGCAAGACTGTTAGATTTAGGGAGTCAAGGTGACTGAAGGGGATTTTTACTCAGAGAGGACGTACTGCTGCATAGAGATTTCCATTAAAATAAATAAACAAAATACATAGAATACAGGGACTCACCATCTCGGCTGCCAGTCACAATTTCAGGTGCTCCTTCTCCAATTCCTAGTCCACCTACGCCATCTATGGCATTTATAATTTCTTTATGGCCCTTTACAGAATATACTGGCATCTCTGGAGCTTCTAAATTCCTAAACAACAAACACAGCTTCTTACACCACATATCCCAAACATTTAAGTCTACTACTGAAATTCAAAAAGATATATTATAGTTAGATTTTTTTTTGTATAGAAATTAAGGTTTTGCTATGAAGATAGTTCATACATTTATTTACACTTCTGAAATTTTCTCTCCATTCAACTTCTTTCAAGCCCCCAATGAGAACTGTCATCATTCAACTTGAAATTCCAATCCTGAGCTCACTATACTTAGTGTTCTTCAAAGACGATCTATCCAAGACCCCCACAGATGAATTACCAGGTGTGCTTGTTGATAAACGTGGACTCACGGGCTCCTCCCCAAACATAATGAATCAGGATCTCAGATGGGTCCCGAAAACAATGACTGTGGTACACTGAAGTCTGAAAAAATACTGCTTCAAATACAGACTAAAGCCCAGGGAGGTCAAGGCTGCAGTGAGCTGAGATCATGCCACTGCCCTCCAGCCTGGGTGACAGAGCAAGACCCTGTTTCAGAAAAAAAAAAAAAAAAAAGAAAAGAAAAGGAAAAAAACAACCACGTATCTGAGGACGTGGCTCTCAGGACAGTTTTTTCCAATTCTGGGTTTTAGTGGCTGTTACAAAAATATGGGAGGTGAACAGAAGATGGACACCATTAGCTGGCCTTACTAAATCATCATACTCATTGTTAAATTCCATTCACCAAATATGCAAAGATTTTTGTTAAAATGCAGCTAGTATATTTCTATCTAAAAATATATATATATGTAAATTCAAAGTGATATAGAATTCTTCAAAAGTAGGCCTCAGTAGTTGGATCTTATGACCTTTTTAAAGGATAAAATATGAGTAGTGTTTACTTTGTACACATTTCTTCCTTTATAATGTACTATTTTCCCACTGAAGTTCACACTGATTTTCTACTGACATATTTTTCAGTGTGTCATCGTACTGGTAACAATATGTATTACTGCAAGACAGGCTGAAGTTCGTCTAATAGGTCAATTCACAGAAAGGCATTCAGGAAAGTACTGATTACCACAACTGCACTACTGGGCAATGAATGGCTTGACTAGGTGTTCCTCACACATTTCTTTTCTTGCCCATCTCCATTTCTCCGCTTCTTTTGCTTTTCTACGGGAACTTCTATTTACATTTCTCTTAATAATTTAGTTTTCAATAACTTACAGATTTTTTAAATGAATGTGACTATACATGAAATATAATTCCAATTTATTATTGGGCCAAGATTTATTAGTAAAACCTTACTAATAAAAAATCTGTGGCCAGGTGCAGTGGCTCACGCCTATAACCCCAGAACTTTGGGAGGTCAAGGTGAGTAGATCACCTGAGGTCAAGGAGTTCGAGACCAGCCTGGCCAACATGGCGAAACCCCATCTCTACTAAAAACACAAAAAATTGCCAGGGGTGGTGGGCACCTATAATCCTAGCTACTTGGGGGGCTGAGGCAGGAGAATCACTTGAAACCGGGAGGTGGAGGTTGCAGTGAGCCGAGATCGCATCACTACACCCCAGCCTAGGCAACAGAGTGAGACTCCACCTCAAAAACAAAAAAAATTTTTTGAGATATTTCAACCTAGTTTAGAAATGACATTTATCATCATTATGAACTAATCAAGAGATTAAACAGGATTGTGGTTCTACTTGAAATGACTGTTTTACTATTTTATAGACCTTAAAACATTATTTTTAACATGAAATTATAAGATTTATCAATGAAAGTAAATTGGTAATATCTGTACTATATACTAGGAAACTGTATTAGAAAGATGGTCAATGGTACTATCCAATATTTTGAATACTCTTGTGTTGAAATATATTTATTTTTTAAAATAGTATTCAAACTTGCCTCTCTCCCAGTATCTCTTGAAGCATATGACAAAGCATCTAAGAACTAATGAATACATGCTAATTTAATTATTAAGGAGTTAAAGCAAGGAGAAATTAAAATAGTTCCATTTTGTTTAATGTTATGATTCTAAGACAGATAAATATGTTAAAGTAATGTAATAATAAAGTAGCAGGTTCTAAGTGAGACTCAAGAAAGGTCATGTTAGATAACATGATGCAGGGAAGACAGTTTTTCTAGAACACTCTAGAACTTTCTCCATAATATTTTAGAACACTGCTGTATACTTTAAATGATTAAAATAATAGATTTTCCTGCAAAGTAATTAAAAAGGAATTTCAATTCATTCCACTCTAAATAAGAAACAGCTCTAGGTAAAACACGAAAAAGGCATTTGGCAGAATTGTGATTTTGCCCATTCAAAACAAGTTTATTTCGATTTGTTCAACACATATGTTTCTAAAAAGTTGTGCTTAGATGTTAAAGCTTTAAAAAACAAACGTTCTGCGGTGCTAAATCTCTTGCTGAAATATAAATAATTAATATCTACTTTTTCAGCGTTATTCATATGCATTTTTATATACTGTATTTTTAAAGTTGGAGGGGAAACAGACCTTTATTTACAAATACATGGCATTAAATGCTAGCACCAAACTGCATGTGTGAAAATAAGCATTGATAATATTTTCCAAAATATCTAAAGAAAAATAGGTTAGTATTTTTTAATGGATTTTGAATATGAAATATACAAATATATATTAGAGACAATTCTCATATTTTTATAGTTAAAATGGAACATAGAAAGAAAGATTTTAAAATTAAAATTCTCTCTTTCAGAGAAAGAGTAATGAAACTATCAAATAAATTGCCTATCTCATCTGTCTGAATACTGACTAAATCATCTTACCATATATGAAGGTTTCCACCAAAATCTCCAGTAGCTAAATATCTCTGCTGTAAAGATGTTGCACCAAATGTTCCACATTTAATAGGTTTGGCCTTTTCAATCTTGATAGAAGGAAGGAAGAGAGGATATATTATTTATGTAAGCAGATATTTATAATCTATTAATATCATATTTATGGCTCTATTATGGCATTTAAACAAGACAATATAAAAGGCAATTAAAACATCTTCTGACGAAAATAATCATGCTTTTTCCTTTAGTCATTTTTCTTTAAAGTATGTAAGTGTCAAAAAGAAAAAGTGTTAATTTGCCTTTCCTCTCCTTTCACTAATGAGACATTCAAATGCTGACAGCTCTACAATCTCTATTGCAAATATGAAAGTTTCAGCATTTCATGTGATATTCTTTAAGATCCTCAGCAGAAATGAGAACATAATGAAGATATTATCTTTCCAGATGGCTATGGGAACAAAAATGTTATGTGTCTCTTATAGTTTTCCCTGCAGAACCCTATAAACTAAAGATGTTTATGTCCCACTTTCTCTGGGGCCTTTTCAATGCAGAGAGATTTATAAACTTGTGTGTACCAAGGCGCTACTATTAGTATGGATCAGCCAGTATTTCGAGGTTTCTTTACTTTAAAAGGCTCCTGCTCCAAGTATTGTATATAATCACATTAGTAAAACAATCACATACGAATATATTATTTAAGGTATGGGGCTTATGGAAATAAGGTGAAGAAGAATATGTAGCCAAAAAGGTCCTTGGAAAGGATCTAACACAATACCCTCCTGTCGTAAAAGGAGACCAAAGCATAGGGCTTTACAGATTTGCCCAACTCATACAACATTCAACATTTAATGGTTTCTACTACATGCAAGTCACTGAAGTAGGCAAAAGAGGATACAAAGATGAATGAGATTGGCCAGTCCCTCAAAAAGCTAACAACTCAAATATCAGTTCCTATCTGGTTCCTCCAAAATATACATATTTGTTATACTACTCCTACGCCTCCCTGGGTCTTCTATTCACCTTCTTTTACTTCCTGATGTTTCTTATTTCTCCATGGTCCCTCCCGCCACCAACTCTACCTGCCCAGGTCACTAAAGTCCCTCCTACAGTCTAACTGCTTTTCCTGCTGCCTTGGCTCCTGAGATCTCTGGAATCTGGAATTAGATGAGGCCACTGATATCTGTCCCACACCACACTCTTGCCATATAACACTTCCCATTGACTGTCAGCCTCAATGGGGCAAAACTATTCCTCTTGGTCTCTAACAATTTTTACATTTTTAAATTCTTAATGTTTATAAAAGTAATACCTGCTCCCTATAAAAATTCAAACAAAACAAAAGGATGGAAGGAAAAAGTGAGTCCCTTTAACACTCTCCAGAAGTAATCCCCACCCTTCTAGGCCTTCTACGCATTTACAAACACACACGTGTTTGTTTCAATACAAGGCAGATCACGGTACACTGTCCTTTGATTTGTTTCACTTAACAATATATCTGGATAAACTTTATTCCTTCTGCAGCATTCTCCAGTTTCCAGGACATCTCCCCTTGTAACTCTTCAGTTCTCTTCATCCCTCCCAGGTTGGCCTGTTTCAAATAATTTTAAAAATAATTTCCCTGCCACTTTCAATGTTTATCCAGGCATTTCCATATAGGGTGTATTATCCATATAAGGTATACATAGCAATTTTCATGAATAAAATAGAAGTCACTTAACACAAACTATAACAACTTTTTTTCTGTGATTCAAAGGTTACCATTATATGGTATAGGGCTTTGGAAACTCCCAGACTGTTGAACTTTCCTATTGTTTGTGATCTAGATAAATTGGAGTTACTACGTGGCCAAGTCTAAAAGCACTCATACCCTCCTCAGAATTGTCTAGTAAATGAAACCAGCCACATACAGTAACATGTTTGTAAAAGACCCTATTGATGAGAAGCACAGAACCACAAAATGTTTCTCTTTTCAATGCACACGTAGACTGAGATGGCATCAGTTATTCACTGCAGCAGAAAATTAATACTCATTTATTCCCATTTTTTCCCAATTTTATGAAAAAGAGTATCTTAAAATGGGGCAACACAGAGGATCAAAATTTTGTCAACAAAGCACACGGTTTCTAACTGCAGGCAATTTATGTTTTCCTCACCGTTCCCCTCTCCTCAAATAAAAGTACCTGAAATAATATATTAACAGTGGTAAAGCACTTAGTCACTATTAGGGCACGATTTCTATGGTGAAATTAATTCAGAGTTCCAACCTATGCCAATTGATGAGACGGCTATCCACTCCTTCCTCCCCTTGGTCTCACACTGAACCTGGGCCTTGCCAGCTCTAAGCCACTGATAATGGCTTCCATGTTCTGAGGCAGAGGGTGGAAGCAGACCCTCTGAGGTAAGAAGCTGGTGGTCCTCATGCACAGCAATGTGGTTCCAGGAGACAGGGGATTAGAAGCTGTGGAGAGCTTGCATCATCTATTGACCCAGTTCTCTGGGAACATTTTTCTCAGAGAAGCACTGGGAAGACTGGTCTCCCATTTTCTTCCCACCAACCAGCTAAAGCATTCTGCTTCCCAGAATTCTCCCCTCAAACCTCTGATGAGGGTTTCTGTGATTCCTAGGCCATGCAAGAGGTAGAAACTAACCTACACTCTTTGGTTCCCTACAGTCTTCTAAAATTTTACTGCTGGATAAAAATTAAAAACTGGAAGCAAAAACTTTCCTCCCTGTTATTCTTTTACCCAACTTTCACTTTTAGACCCATTAGACTAGAGAATCTCAAACTATACTCCTGGAACACACTGATCTTCTGTTACTAACATAATACATTAATTAGAAAATTCACCAAGAATAAAAGCCAATGGATGTGTTGTTTTCAGATTTTAAAGTTTTTTTAAAAATAATTTTCTTAGCTTGCCTGGTAGAAAATACTAGCAAATGAACACCAGTTAAAACAACTTGGACTGTGTGCAGTGGCTCACGCCTGTAACCTCAGCACTTTGGGAGGCTGAGGCGGGCAGATCACTTGAGGTCAAGACCAGCCTGGCCAAAATGGCAAAACCCCCTCTCTACTAAAAATACAAAAATTAGCCAGGCGTGGTGGTGAACGCCTGTAATCCCAGCTACTGGGGAGGCTGAGGCAGGAGAACTGCTTGAACCCAGAGGGCTGAGGCTGCAGTGAGCCAAGATCACACCACCAAACTCCAGCCTGGGCAACAGAGAGAGACTCCGTCTCAAAAAATAAAATTAAATTAAAAAGTAAAAATAAAAATAAAAAAAACCTTGGAAGTGAAGACTTAAAAACTGTGTGGTTACTTGTGATGTAAAAATCGGAATCTCTATCTATGTATCTATCTATATATATAGTCAGATTTTTCTGCTGAAAATCTCTTCCCTGTGCAGAGATGGAACCGACTACTCCAATATTTTATGGTGTTCCAAAAACAGCACTGCAATGTGCAGATTCTTTGACACATGTACATGTCTGAGAATTGCTACCTTCAAAGGAAAGAAACCAAACTGACAACCAGTCTACACAATAAGCTCTATACATTTTCACATTTGTCATTGCATCCCTTCTAAAAGTATGTCTTTATTACAAATATAAAGGAAAGGAGTAAAATGTATCTACATTGAGAAGCACAGACTCATAAGAGTGGCACGAAGGCCTATGGTATACAAAATGCATAAAGTCCTTTGGGATCTGGTCTTGTCTGTGTGACTTCATTTCCTGTTTCCTGCCTTCTCTACTAATTCCAGCCACACCAGTTGGCTTGCTTTTTGTTCTTCATACTTGCCAAGGTCTCTTCCACTTGGGCCATTTGAATTTGCTGTTCCCATTGCTTGGACTACTTTTCCCCAGGTCACCATGACTCTATCCTTCTCTTCATTCAGATTTCAGTTCAAATGCCACATCCCCAAAGAGGTCTTCCTTGTCTCCCCAATCTGAAAAACCCCTCAGTTACTGTCACTCACCGTGTTTAATCATCTATTATACTTATCAACAAAATTATTTTATTCATGCAATTATGTCCCCCTTTCTAGAATGTGAGCACCATGACAGCAGGGCCTTGCCTAATTTTTTTAACAAATAGCAGGCATTCAACATTTGTTGAATGAAGGTATAAATGACCATCCATGAATCTCTCAGCCCTAACACTAGGGACAGACAAACCAGGGCTGGAGTTCACTTTCTTTGTTCTCTCTTTTCTCCTACCATACTTTCACGTGCCAGGGTTCTGACAAACTGTTCAGTTTCTGGTGTCATTGACATGCAATCATGAAAATAGCGTCCATCTATTGAACACCTACATTTCAGATACATTTTAGATATTCTTCCAGTCTAGACCATCCCTTTTCTAATATATACAACACTGCAAACTAAGTGTTCAGAACACCACTTTCAAGATGACAAAACAGGTTCAGAGGACTGAGTGACTTGCCTAAGGTCCCAAGAGCCAGGTAGAATCCAGACTTTTTCTTCTAAACTAGGCTGCCTCCAGGCTTAGATGTAAATTGATTAAATAAACATCTTATTATTGGAGTCCTCATTCTGTAAACCTGAGAGTTATTGGGAGTATCAAAGAAATGTTACAGTCTTGATTGCTGAGGTAAATGGCACAACGGCATGAATTAAACCTACTTTCAGATCGCTGCCCTTTGGTTTTTACCTTCATTCATGTCTTTACAAGATATAAATATATGATATTATGCTTCCCTCATGTTCTTTGTTCTTTTCTTAAAGAAACACAAAGATATTTATAGTCATTAGTGGTCTGCTGTGCAAGAACCAAATTAAACTCAAATTGTATATTTTCAACGTATTAAACGTATTATGAACATATTAAATGTATTAAAACTTATCATTTGTGCACACTGAGGACTGCACTTTGCTCAGAAGGGCTGAGCTCTGTTGGCTTACAAAAGTAGCCATGTTTCCTCTTTCCTCAGACATTCATGGAAATAATAATAATAGCTAAATTAAGAGGATACTAGTGAAGCTAATTTTTCATAGTTCACAAACGGGTTCCCTCTCTGCCCTGTTAGATAGTTTATCTATGGAAAAGAAAAGATGAAAAGAAGTTGGTGGTAAATCAAAATTTTTCTTGCTAGAAAACTAGCTGGCAAAAAAAAAAAAGCAGCTCTATCTTGCAAAAATTGTTCAACAAAGAAAATCAATATATACTAACAATTTTTGCTATATGATACTGAAAATGGCCATCAATGATGGTCATAATTGACCTAGCTGTTCATTTTCTTGCTATAAGAAGTTAAAATGATTAAAGAAGCTCAAGATCAATAATTCCTGTGTGAGCTATTTTTGTTCTGCATGTGGGTGGGTCTAGTACAGCTTGTCAGTATTTCCTCCTCCACATCCTGGCAATACTTAATTAACATTAAAAGATCTAGCCAACCAAATGCTAACAAGCAGTAAATTCGGTAGCACAGGGGCTAAAAAAGCAGAATTTTATTAGCTTATTGCTATTTTTTTTAATATAAACATCTACAACTGTGTTTCCATTTTTCAGGACCATCCCTAGTCCATATGGTATCTGTGCCCATCAGAAAAAAGTTGCCCCTTATAGGCTGATGAAGTCTCACACATGTAAGGCTTGATGAAGGAAAAAGCTTTTAGCTCCCATTTGAGCACGAAGCCAGACACCTTTGTGTGGTACAAAAAACTGCTCAACTGAACACGGAGGCCCTGCCCTCCATTCCCTATCTATCCTTTTAGCACTAAGATAAAGAAGACTTCAACAAAGACTGATATGCTTCCTTTACATCTTTTCTTCCTAGATGCACGGGCTTT